>NW_027527920.1:13312877-13426706 GCF_008692635.1 Crocuta crocuta | reverse complement strand
GCTCTCTTGCGCTCTCTCTCTCTCTCCAAAGTAAATAAACATTTAAAAAAATGTTTAGGTGGGATAAAATTTGCCTCATTCTGTAAAACTGGATATTTTATCTCTATTTTTATTAAATAAATGCAGTTAAATTAGAACATAGGTAAGGCAGGTTTGCACACTATAAAATATTGTCAAAGGTTAGTTTACAAAATAATAATCTATATGCAAGTATTAATAATCTCAATAATACTATCTGACATTTATGGAGTGCTTACTATATATCAGGTACTCTTCTATGTGTCTAATATGTATTTATCTCTTAATAATCCCAGCAAACCTATGAGGGAGGTATTATTATTATTCCTATTTTACATATCAGATCAAATATTTAACTTCTTGATGAACCTATAAAAATACTTACTTGCATTTATTTAATACCTATGAAATATTTAAATAAGTGAGGCAGTTGCCTCACTCAAAAGCCATCAGTACAGGTGTTGGAGGCTATATTTAGTAAGGGTGGCAGGCAGGAATAATACAAACATATATTGATTGAATTTTCATTTTTTCAGTAGTTATTGTATCATACACACTTGATACATGTCATGATAAATCTCAGTTTGAATTTTGGGGAATATTACAAAGTAATGTGCATAGGCTTTTGGTTTCTCTGTTACATTTGAACCCAGATTCCACATTATTCCCTCTGAAGCCGAAAACTCAGGAACGTCAGCGTACTGTTCTATCAAATTCAGAAGTTTCATTTTGGCATTTATGTGTGGACTATCTTATGTACCTGAAGCATTGTAAAACACGACAACTTGTATCAGAAAATTTCAGCACTTTGGAATCCACAGTTCCATTAAATATTCAACAACTATATTTGTATAATGTAGGAATTATATGCCACAAATTGGTGTTTGAAAGAAGAAAAATCCCTGCCTTCACAGAGGTTACAGATCAAATGAACAAGCCAATAAAGTAATAATAAGGAAAGTCAGAGAGAACTCTAATATAAAACCAGGGGGACAGATATTCAGGTGGGGGCCTGAGGAGACAAAAACTGGAAGACAAAAATCCCCACCAGACCAGATTCTTTGTTGATCTCCACACTGCCTCACTTCTCAAATGATCCGCAGGCCAGTAGCTTCATTACCAATGGCTTGAGTAAGGAGCAGGAGCTCTGAAATATCACACCATGGCCACTAATGGAGGGGTGAGGGGGATCTCTGGTGAAGCAAATGGGGAAAAAGTTGGACAGAAAATTTCCTGCTGGAACGTGTTGGGAGAGTGTGTGGTGCTTCAGCCACAGGCTCCTGATGATGGAACTTTAGTTGCTGAACATGAAGATAATTTCAGCACCCTACAATTATGTGCCTAATTAAAATTAAGAAATTAGAACACAGTTAAAAGGAATAATATTTTGCTCACAGCTAATTTCATTAAAGTATTAATGAACAGGACTCTTTTTATGGCCAGAGGGCAACCACTTTCTACAGAGTACTTCCATGCTAGCTAATTTATTCATGCATGAAAAACAATCCAATGAGAAATGAGGGAGCTGAGAACTGCTGGTCCTAATTAAAATATTTAAAACACCATGTCTATTTTCTTCCATCTAGCCAAATACCTAAGCTTGAGCCAGCATGGTGCCAATTAACATGGAAAAAGCAAACACAAACACCCACGGTTTCTGATTAAAGTGCACATTATTGTACCATGCAATATATTGTTCGGCCCATATATGTAAATGTTTAATTAACCCATGTCTAAATCTCAGCAACATTCAAAAATCGATACTTTATTTCTAAACAAGTGGTAATCTGTGTGGGGAGACACTTACTCATGAATCACAGTATTTTATTCAAACCTAATTTGAAGCGGTCCTGTGCGACGCATGCTAAAGTGTTTCTTCAGGGAAAGAGCAGGGAGGAGATTCTTTGCATGGCAGACTTCTCCTCAGATGGCAGAAAGATTGTTAGTCGCCAAAGACTTGTGAAAGGAGCTAGGTTAGCCTCAGGTGATATGCAATTTTTCATTAATAATGCAGGGGGGAGTCTGGACCTAAACCCATTTGTCAGCCTGGACAGCAATGACAATAACAACACACACACATTCTCACACACACACACACACACACACACACACACACACACACAGACACACACACACACACCCTCTTCTCTTTGTTAACTAAAGACCTGTCTGTCAGAACAAATTCCAGAGACATCCCAGCCATGAAAGCGTGCTAAGAGAAATGTCTGAAACTCTGAGAAGGGGAAGATTTGAAAACCTCACAAATATTAAGGACTTTATCAGTATGTTAAAAACAATCATAAAAGGAGAATTAGCATTTTCATAGCTGCTCTGGTTTATAACCATATTCATTCCACTTTTCTCTGTTTTAACAATCCTGTGTTGCTGGAGGAGCAAGGCTGAGCACATGAAACCAAAGATGAGGGCAGTAAAGTGACTTGGGGAAGGTCATATGGAGCACATGCTGGAGCCAGAACTTAAACCCATGTCCTGCAACCCCCAAATCACTCTGCTCCATACCACATTGATCTTGAACAGTTATTAAGTTTCTGTTTACATGAGAGATATAATCTTAAGAAACTTAATTACTACCCAATCACCTATTAAAAATCATTTGTAGTTTGCTTTTCTTGGAAGAGACTGAGAGGGTGAGGATGTAGTAAACAACTTTCTCTCCTTCTACGGTTTCTCACCATGTTTCAACAACTAAAACCCAGAAATTTCAGGCTAAGATCTTAGAAGTAATTTTGTCCACAGGGTTTCAAACTGTTTATAGCAAATCTTTTTTTGCTAAAAAAAGTCTTTTTTTCCAAACATAACCCTTCTTGAAACACCAAAGTACTGCACAGGTAAAAGCAGAATCCTTTAACAAAGGAGTGGATCTAACCCCCCAAGATGGTAACTGAAGCACCATGCCAGAACGCGCCTTCTGAAAACCACTGTGCTCATCAAAACCTTCATTAAATAGCTGGGAGAACTGGGGTTCAGAGAGGTGAGGACACCAGGTAAATACTTAACACAATATAAAAGACCTGGAATATGCCTACAGTAATCTTGACTCTTTGCCCAGTGCTCTTTCTACTGTACCATGGTCCCAAATAGAATCAACGGACACTATAAAGCAGGTAAAGTTATAGCCAAATGGAGGAAGGAGTGTTCATGCACAATTACCAGCAATAATACAGGAATTTAGGGCCATGAAGTAGGTTCCTGGTGTACAAAGCAAGAGGTAAGATTAGAAGCAAGAGACTTAAGAGAGAAATTTATCTCTGACCCATGACTACAGGCTTTTCATTTTACTTCCATGGGCTCCAGATTCCTCATCTGAGAATGGGGTTAATATCACAGAGAATTGTTTTAAGAGCCAAATAAGAATCAACAAACATGCCATTACAAAAGTACTTTATCACATTACATTGCAATCGCTTCCTTGTCTATTTCTGCCACTAGACTCTGTGCTTATTCTAAGATAATTCCTATGTTTTACTACCTCTTTTCACTACCTATCCAGAAAAGGTGTTCAATTAGCACTGAACGATGTTGTTGAATTTATAACGATAGTAATAATGGCTAATGTATATTAGGTATTTACTATGTGTTAAGCATTGATACCAAGCACTTGATTATCAGTTATTTAATCCTCATAAAAATCCCGTAAGGCTGATATTATTACTGTCTTTAACACACACTGAAAACCTGAGACATAGAAAAGTGATTTCCTTGCCCAGGTTTCCATAAATAGTAAGTTACGGGGAAAAGATCCACATTGAGATGGTCAAACCAAACTCTCAATCACTACATTCTTCAAAAGCAGAAAAATGGCGTCACAAACTGAGAGTTGTTAGCTAGGGAATAAGACAAATGTCATAGGTAGAAAAGCATGGGGAACACACTATGCATGCACTGAAAAAGATGAAATCCAAATTCCAGGAAAAAGAAGAGTTTTGTTTTCAACGACTGCTCTAACAAGCAAAGGTTAGGGAAGATTAGAGGACATCACTAATATCTTAAGAATGATGTTATGGAGGCCAGGTTTCTTTTATGACCAAAAGAGAAAGACTCTCAAATATGCTATAGCCAAAAGAAAAGAATCAGAATGATAGGGCAGGAAGAAGTAAACCAAAGGACATGGTTCACAATGCACCAGGGATTATCCCTGCCATCAATAGCCTCACAGTTCTCATATATATTTACTTATTGTATTTACCACACATACATAAAATCCCATGGAAAACAGTAAAGCAGGTGTGTCTGGTCACAATGCAGACTGAAGAGAGTCAACAGAAGATGGCATTGATCCTCTATCTCATATTGAACCAATGAATCAGTGTTTTAAAATTGTAAACGGAACTGGCAAGGGTTTATAGAAACGCATTAGTGATATAGCCATAGTTGATCATGAAGGAAAGTTGTGCACACATGGGTAACATCCCAGATATTTTTAGGGATTTCTTTTTGGGCAACAGTGATTCATATTATGGTCAGAAACTAAAAATGGGCAGGTTAGACCATTGGTCTAATCCTGTGTAATAGTCTTTATGAGATCTTGGTATTTAATTGGTAATCAGCAACTACATTCATATATACAGTCTCTCTTTGAAGACAAAATGGGTTGCATGTTCCTGGGTTGCTAATTTGAAGGTGGCATTGACTGAGATACTTGGCGATTACAGTTTTCCAATTATTAAGACTTCAGGGAAAGAGCTAGTATCTCATGACTTTATCCCTTACAACTTACCTCCGTTCTACCAAATTTCTCAGTTGCTTAGAATCCAAATTTAATTAAATTCATTTTCTTATCATGTTTCCACATGTAAGTTAAAAATTCAAACACCTGGCATTTTCTCCCCCAAAAAAGCCAGTATTAGATAACTAGGTTTTTCAAAAGGTTTATTTGTTTGTTTTTAATTCTCTCTCCATAAGCAAGTTTGGTTTTTGAAATTTTCACTTTCAAGGAAAAAAAAAAAGGGCAACAAAGGAGATCTCCAAGATAGAGCTTGCATTTTTATGCATCTTTAGCCAGACAAACATTAGTCCTTCCCCAGAACTAGAGCAGCTATTCTGAAGAATGTAAATTTGCTGTTTTCTCAATATGCAGATAGGCTGTTGTCACAGATCCCCATAGTAATGAACAGCTTCTCAATATTTAATAAGCCTGGCATTCCTGTCCCCAGGCAGAGAGCACAGACGGTTGGTAGCCAGCTACTAACTGACCATTAAAATACAGAATCTCTCTTTAAAATGTGCTTCACAAATAGGTTATATCACCTGCAGTGGGCAGTGTGTGCCGTCCTCTGCCGGGAGGTGGCCTGTTCTCCCGCCTGAAGAGATCTGGCAGAAGCAAAAGTGAAGTGAGCCTGCTCAATATTCAAACAGGGGCTACAACACAATCCTGTTTTGTGACAGGGCTTTTAAAGGAAGAAGGAGGGGGGAGCCCATCAACAGCCTTTCTCCTTGCAGTGTTTTAGTACTAAGAGCCGCCAAGCAAGTGGAAATTAGGAAATTAGCCATGAGATTTTTTTTTTAATGTAAAAGAATGGAACTGTTCTGGAACTCTGCTTTTCGTTCTTTTCATGCTTGCTTGTACACAGGAGTGGTCTGTGCTGCCTCTGGTGTGCTGTGTGAGTATAAATATATTGCAACAATAATGTTCACTAATTAGACCAAGAAGCCATTAATTTAGAACAGTAATATTTGAACATTTTAGAAGTGGCTTTTTTTTAAATTCAAGGAGTAAAACTAACATTAATATGATTATAGGGAAATTAAGAAAATCATTAATACAATTAGATAATTTTCTGAATAACAGAAAAGCTAATATAATGAGTTCTCCTTGCTCTCTTATTGACCATTAAAAGAAGATGTTTGGCTGTAACTGTAATTCCAGGTTAACACAAATATTCCCACAATCACATTAAGCATATAGAGTTTTAAAATTCTGGAGCAGGCCTACCACCACACCTCTTCACCATCACTACATAAGACACAATTGAAATTTCTTCTCGATCAACAGCAATAGAAATTATTTTGTTTTTCAGGACCATTCTCCATGAGGAAATGAGAATTCTCATGAGAACTGTTGAATGCATAATAATGAGGGGAAATGATAAAGATGTGGATGATAAGATGTGGATGATCGGTGGCTTTCTAGCAGATGATTGGCTCTTATTGTCATCCTTCAATAGTGACCCTAATTCATGCCCCAGGAAAACTAAAAATGACAACTTTGTGGCCCGGTGGGCTACTTCTTGGGAGCATTAATTCTAAAAGTATTTATTGTCATGTGCTGCTGAACAGTCAAACGAGCAAACCTGTTCTATGTTTTGTCAGGAGACAAAACTAGGACCAGGGGTTAAATAATGCAATGAAGCAGATTCGGGGCCCTCATGAGAACTTCCCAGCAGACGTGTATGTAATGAAATGAACAGGGCAACTTAGAAGGTAGAGGTACTCAAATAGAGGCTAAAAGACTTTCTTGGATGCTATTAACAGAACTTTCAAGAGAAACAGTGTGTTTTTCTCCAAACCTCATGTGAAATCCCAAAATATAACACAAATGAAAACAGCACTGCTCTGGTTGAAGTAAAAAATGGAGAACCTAGAACTCCATTTACTCCCCTTGTTTTAACCCCCAACACTTCTCAGGCAATACCACAGGGCTCCAAGGAATGCAGTTTAAAAACTATAGCTGTAAAAATATTCTAAAACTATCATACTGACCCAGCAATTCTCAAGTTTTCTCTACTGGGAAACACAGGGCAAGTGATAATTAACATACAGATCTTGAACCCATACCTATATGCAGATTCAAATATCCCCCAAAATTTCATGGGGCAATAAAGCACCACAAAAATTCCCAAGCTCCACATGTACTAACGGTACCTACAGCTCTCAGGGAACTAGACATAACCCGGCCTGCCTCATTCACTCAGGACACGTTCCAGCATACAAGAGAGTTTGAAATATAGTATTATTACTGACATAGCCTTGGATCTAATTTGTAAAACTGATGATTTTTAAAAGATATTCACAACTTTAAGTATCATATCAATAATTATCAATTCTTTGGGTCCTACCTCACAACTGACCACAGCACATCAGGAGGTTGTAACCCAGGGCTTAAGAACCTGGGCGACTTGAAGCAGTAGCCCCACCCACACCGAAGCACCAGAGCTGATTGTACACATTAGATAACACGAAATAAAGTGAACATTTTATGAAATTACATAACTGTGTTGAAATACATAAAGGCTTAAGATTTTAGGTATAAAAGCCAACATCAGTCAATTTCTCTCTGTTCAGCCAGAGGTACAGGCATCATCAAAAAAGTAGCCTAGTGGTGCCTGGGTAGCTCAATCATTGAGCATCCAACTTCAGCTCAGGTCATGATCTCACAGTTGGTGAGTTCAAACCCCGCATCTGGCTCACTGCTGTCAGCACAGAGCCCACTTCAGATCCTCTCTCTCATTCGGTCTGTCCCTTCCCCCTCAAAAAAAAAAAAAAGAAAAAAAAAAAATTTAAAAATGTTTAACAACAAAAAAAGAAAAAGTACACCAATGAAATTTTACTGTCCCTGCTCCTTTGAAATTCTTTCAGAGTATCCAATACCATGATCAGCAGCTTAGATTTAGCTACGTGGTAGAATTTAAAACAATGAGGTATCTATTAAATAACTTTGAGTATTTATGATTCGCCAGGCATGGTTCTGAAAGTTTTACATGCATGAGCTCATTTAGGTTCTGTAAGAAACCCACAATATGGCTATGGTTGCTACCCCCTTTTCATAAATGTGGAAACTAAGGAGCTAGGTGGCTCATTGAGTTCTACACAATGGTGAAGCTGTAGAGCTGGGGTTTGAACCCAGGCAAATCTGACCCCAGAGCTCACAAGCTTAACCTTTACACTAGCCAAGAAGCCAGAAAAATCTTGCTGTCCAGAAGGAAATGGAAGCGGTAGTTTGCAAAAGAAATGATTCTCACATTGTTATATTGCTCTATGTTGTCTGTAAGCCACAAAAGAAAAGAAAAAGATATAAATAAAGAATGGATTTGAGGAATTGGAGGAAGAGGTATGGTTAAGCTACTTTTCTTGCAAAAGGCAAAAAAAAAGAAGAAAAAAAAAAAAGCCAAGAATTCTAATTACTTCACCTAAAGGTCAAAAGAGAATTTCTTTTTTCTATTGAGAAGATAAAGATGAAATGTGTTGGCTCACCCTGGGGCTAAAGAATAATTAGAAACACTCCCTCCACAGCTAATTGATGGGTCCAAGGGGGCACTGGCTCCTTGCTGGACTCAATGCAGTGCTGGGGAGACTTCTGGAGGGCCAACCGTAAGCAAGACACACAGGAGACCTGTGGCTCACCAACAGGGACTGTTGTCAGCCTCGTGACAACCAGAGCAATAAAATCACCAACAAAATATCTAGAGAGATATTTAGAATTATAAAACGTCCTAGCCATCACAGGGTTTGATCCTCACAACTAATCTGTGAAGCATACATTATCACCTGATTTACAGGAAGAAATTGAGACACATAAAAGTTAGTAAGTGCCTTATTCGAAGCTTCTCAGCTGGTTAAGGGCAGAGCTGGGACTCAGATATGATGTCAAAGCACCTCCCTTTCATCACAACCCTTGTTGTGTAGGTTACTCATTCACTACATGGGGCAGTAGAGCCTTGGGTTAAATATGCAGGATATGCCCTGGGCTCATATCTTGACTCTACCACTTACTAGTTGCTGGACAACCATTAGCAACTTACTTAACCTCTATCCAACTCTGTTTACGAAGCTGTAAAATGGGAATCATAATAGTACAGGCCCAATAGGGATTTTGTGGTAATTAACTTAAATTTAAGGAGTTAATGTATAGAAAGAGAAAGCAAACTGACTAGTAATACTAAGCATTCAACAAAACTTAGTCTTTATTGGGGTGCCTGGGTGGCTTAGTCGGTTAAGCGTCCGACTTTGGCTCAGGTCATGATCTTGTGGTTCGTGGGTTCGAGCCCCACGTCAGGCTCTGTGCTGACTGCCAGCTCAGAGTCTGGAGCCTGTTTCAGAGTCTGTGACTCCCTCTCTCTCTGACCCTCCCCTACTCACGCTGTCTCTCTCTCTCTCTCCTAGAAATAAATAAAACATTTAAAAAAATTTTTGAAGTTAGTCTTTATCATTAATCATTACTCACTTAACAAACTTTGATCACATGGTTATTCTGCACCCGGCCTGTGTGCTTGGCCCTAAAGATATGTGATAAACCAGGCATGCTATATAATAAACTCTGCCCCATGGTTGTTCACAGGCCTTGGGAGACCAACACAAAGAGAGACTTATAATACACGGAAGAAGTTCAATGGTACTGGCAAGTTACGATATAGGATATCATGAAGGCACCCAAAATGACTTTTTATCTAGAGAAATCAAAGAAAGATGCTTGAAAAGAGTTTGTAAAACAGCATCTTTTAATACCAAGAAAGATGCTACAAACTGAAACATAGTTCGAAACTAAATATCAATGTCACAATACTTTATAAAAACAAACAACACACTCCGAAATTTAGAGTTGAAGACCTAGTTGAAATCCCAATTCTATAACCTACCACTATATTGACTTTAAACAAATAATTGAAATTTTCTGTACTTCCATTTACTCATCTCTAAAACTGACATAATAGCAATGCACCTCACAAGGTTGTTACACAGATGAAATGATGTATCTGAAAGTGTTTTGTAAATTTAAAAATGTTATTCTAAGTATTACTGATTACAGTATTACTGGTGAGGCAGATACAGAAGTGGAGGAAAGAGAAGAGAGAAGGGGAGGGAGTAATGCTCTAAGCACCTGCTGAGGGGTGTGGGCAAATAGAGAGAGCAGAAGTCCTATCATGCTCCCAAAGTCTGAGGCATACACAAGGGATGACGTTTCTAGTTGAAAAGGGCAGGCAAGGGTTTAGCCAAAATTTTAAATCTACACACTAGTTCTCTCCCTTCCTTCTTTCAGGTCTTTCTGAGATTTGAGCATCTTTACCTGGGGAAACCACACTATTGGCTTGTGAGTAGTTGTAACTAGAGGCTGCCCCCTGCCTCCATCTTCAGAGCCCTTTTGTCCCCTGTGGCTCACTCCCTAGTTGCAGAGAGTGCCACGACCAGACCTGGAGACACACATCCCATCCCCAGCCATCTACAGAAGAGTTTCTTTGCCACAACGCCTCGAAAGGCCCAGCCAAGTGACACTGAATTGAGCAACAAGAGGTGCAGTCTGAGTTTGCCAAGGGAACAAGGACAGTGAATGGCACAACCTAGGGAAAGACACCGTGTCATAAAAGGGTCTGGGGATTGAGAGAATGATGAACAGAGGAAGTTGCACAGAGGACATGGAAGGAATAGGAAAGTGAAGGGCCACATGTGCCAGATTAGAGAGTGTAGGCTTTGTTATGGTGGGTGTTGAAGACCCATGGGGAGTGTAAAGAGAGAAACATGACTTGTCTGAAGAGGTCTCTCTGGCCACAGAGAAGCAGAGAATAGACTATGAGCTGATGGGACTAACGACAGAAAGACCAGTTACCTAAAAGGCCCATCCTGAGGGCATAGACTCCATTTTAATGTGCCTGGGAAGAGAGGGGGAGGACTCAAGAGCTCTATAAAAAGCAACATCAACAGAATTTAGAGACTGGTTGGATGTAGGAGAGTGAATTAAAGAGAGAAATCAACATGAATACTACTTTGAGTAACTGGACTAATAGACTGTGGTTTTGTCAAAACAGTCAGTTTTAGTAAAAATAGTATCTCCTTACATTGAAAATGAGACTTATTTACTATAAATCCCATTTGATACTCCTGTGAATTTGGAATTCATGGGTTAGGTAATACCTCTTCTTCATGGATGGTAGTTGAGGCTCAGAGAGATGAATGCTTGCCTCAGTTCCTGCAAACAGCTAGAAGAGAGAAGAGTTAGAATCAGCCCATTAACCCAGAGTTGACAAGTAAGTCTCAAGTTGTGTTCCAACTGGTAATAACTGCCTGAAGCACTATGTTGAGATTCTGGTATTGAGTCTGGCCTTAGAAATCTAGGTGCCATAACAAATTGGCCATGTCTGTCAGGACACCAGGAAAGGAGAGTGGCAGTCTGTTAAGATGTTGGCCAGCCCTGCATCAGACTATCGTGTCTCATTAGAATTGGAGAGGGGCACCTGGATGGCTCAGCTGGTTAAGTGTATCACTTTGGCTCAGGTCATGATCTCACACTCTGTGAGTTCAGGTCTTACGTTGGGCTCTGTGCTGATAGCTCAGAGCCTGGAGCCTCCTTCAGATTCTGTGTCTCCCTCGCTCTCTGCCCCTCCCCCACTCACACCCTATCTCTCTTTCTCTCAAAAATAAAAATAAAACATTAAAAAAATAGAATTGGAGAGAACAAGAAGACAAATTTGCTTGGATCTAGCAAACAACTCCTAAACAATTACCTCCCTGGATATGGATCATACATTGTACTAATGGACAAAAACTGACAGTAGCAAGATGCCCAAGTCCTTCCATTCTTGCCCCATTTTATCACTCTGAGATGGGAGGTTCCCTTTTTCCAGACAATCACAGTCCTGTTAAAACATTTCAAGTGACAAAAGTGTACCCCTGCTGCCATGCCTCCCCTGAAGGTGATGCAACATTTTCTTTTTGCCCATCAGAAGTCCTTTTCCTAGAGAGCAACAAAAAAGACATCTTCTCTTTATCTGTTAAAAAAAGATAGCACAAATACTCCAATCTCAGAATTGCTGAAAGGTTAAATAATACATGAACCTGCATGGCATATAGCAATCATTCTATAAATGCTTTAAAATTCTTATTTATCCAATAAACTGATGGGATTAAGAGAGGCAATACTTTGGTCAAACAGGCTTTTGGTGCCCTTAAATTCATATCTCTGCTCAGGGATAGTCTTTCAACCTCAAGTGACAACTGATTCTACTACCGTTTATTTCAGACAAAATGCATCCAAATTATTTACAAGTGGTGTTTAACATTCAAAGTCAAAGATCACAATATAAATTGTTCCTAAATCCAACTGTCATACTAAGGCAATTCAATCAACTCAACAAAATCAGTGATAAAAGTTCCTTCTAACCTAAAATTCCAGGAGTCCATGAGTTGGTAATTTTTTTTCTCAAAAAAGTAAAACATTCTCATGAGCAACATGCAGAAGTAGGAGACTGAGCCTAATTCTAGCTCTTCTACTTACTCACTGTGTGGACTTGGGAAAGTTACTCGATTGCTCACAGCGTCAGTTTTCTAATCTGTAAACCCATTAGAGGGTTTGATCAAACTAAAATGAAGTAATGTAGGTAAAGCACTTAGTAAAGTGCCTGATACGTATTAGGTGCTACAAAATGCAGTTATTTTATGTAGATGGATTAAAGTGATATAAAAAAAATCATGAAGCCTACCAATCCACTGACTGACATCAGTTGATATGACCTTGCCTTTCCAGTGCAGCTTCTCAATTATAATACTTTCTGTCATCCCAGAACAGAAAGTGTAAAGTCAGACTTCTGAAAATAAAATTTCACCCACTCAATCTATTTTTTGATTATGGGTATAATAAACATCACAGTGATGAACAAAAATTCTGACTGAGGACCCAAACATCTTGGCATTGTGTGAGTACCAGTGAGAGGTACTTCATAATTATCCTTTAAATTATTTTATGAGGACCATTATTTTCCAAATACAGTAACAAATTAAAGTTCTCACTTGACACTGAAAAGCACACTCACTCACAGGAATTAAGAGACCAATGAAAACAATGATTTTTCAAGCTCTTAGTACATACTTTGTACAGTTCTAGGCACAGCATGGATAGAAGAAAAGCATAAAATATGACCTCTATGCATAATTTATCACCTCACTAAAGAGATATGATTGGACAAAGGGATTCCATTCAGAGCCAGAATCACTGTAATCAAGAGCCAGCAACCTGAGCTCACCCCACAACCAGACGAGTGAGAGATCATAGAGCTAATACTTGGAAAACGGTGGGTTTTCCAATCCATATCAGAAATGCCTACTTAGGTAGAAAGAAGAAAAGAAGCTACTTTCTGAAGGCCTCAGGCAGTTGACCATAGCTGAAGAGAACATTACCAATGTCCTCTGGGCTATTTATCTTTATTGGCACTATTTTTGCAGGCAAATGAGAGGAACTGCTTGTTCCCAATTAGAACCTAGTTACTACAACTTTCAGAAACCCCCTCCTTGCCACGATTACAATTACCACACATACACACATGCGTGTGTGCACGCACATGCGTGCACAAAAATCACGGCTCTGGGATTCTTAACTGTGACTCTACTGCACAGCAATACTGTATATGGAATACTTGTTACAATCAACTTTTCCTTGAGAACCCAATGCTAGACTCCCAAGTAGGAAGCATTTTCCCCTACCCCACTCCATTCAGCTATCAAAAAATCCATTAGACAACCTTCTCCCTCAGAACAAAAGGGCTTCCAGGATGTTTCACAAGCTCTTCTCTGTGGGTTTGAAATTATACACAGCAGTGCCAAAGGTAAGGCATTTCTAGAGGTTTTTTTTCTTTTCTTTTTTTTTTTTTTTATCACAGTTCTGGGTGTTATTTTTTTTTTCTGCTCCCTCTCCCTCTTGTGGTATATATTTGTGGCCTACAGCAATCACTTTAGACTTTTTAGACACGTCCGGATAGAGATAGATGACACAAGTGATCTACTTATCTTCCTTTCCCATCACCAATAAAAGTGACAGCCCGCCTAATTAGGCCTAATAAAGCAGCCGCAGAAAGAGTGGCACAGCAGCGATCTAAAGAGAGATGGCGCTGACCCGGAGATACAGGTGCTGCCTTAAGGCATTGCTGCTATTACTTTATCTCCAATACATTACAGTTCTGCTCATGCCATATTCAAATGCAAGTAGCATGTTTTTCTCCTCAATTCTTAGATCAAGAACAAAAAAAAATCCCATCTAATCAAAAAAGGCACTGACAATTTTTCAGCCCCACATTAAAAGCAAAGAGTCATTCAGAACAGTGCACTCCATATTCTATTTTATAATATCACTTTAAGCTATTGCTTTGAATCTCAGACATTTCTTTGTTAAGAAGGAAAATCAAAAATTCATCAGAAGAAGTTCTTTCTTCCCTACTCTCTTTTTTTTTTTCTTCCAGGGCTAGCATGGGGTTTGGAGCTGGAACCAACATTTGTAGAAGTTAGGGGTCCTTAAGCAATTATTGGCGATGACAGTTTGACACGCTTGAGAGTTGTCAACAACCGACTTTAAACAAAGTGGGAGGAAAGAGAAATAAACGGTGCTCTCAGCAAAATTAATATACAGGCCTGCAAATTAATGATGTCGTGTATTTTTTAAACAAGGGGAAAATATCTGAACTTTGCATGAAACAGCATTTTAAGTACATCTTTGCAAAAATTATCAGATTGTCAAAGGGCATCAAAGTGAATTGAGTCTGCAACTATTCATAATATTTCCACATATGCTAAATGCAAAATTTATCTTACTTTGTTCGCCTGTTCTGTAGCAATTATTTAAAGCTATTAGTAAAGGAGAAACGTCCTTGATCTGACGTGCCAGTTCTTGTTCCACAGCATTTATTATAAGAAACGTAACCCCCTACTTTGCCCTCAAGTGCGTGGCCATGTGTGCACGTGTACACACACACTCACACACTCACACACACACACACACACACCATGCAATCCACTACTTACTAATGACCACATGCTACTCACTGCTACGCATTCTATCTCACTTTCTTCAACTTATTCCTGCAAATAACCCATCCATTCACACTGATTTGCTTGCTACATGTATGAAAGTAAGTTTCTCCAATCTCTACTTTCAACTATTAGTTGTAACAGCCCTGTATCCAAAATGAAATCTATGGTCTTCTTCCTACCCTTGCCCAATACGAACCTTCTTAAAACCTTCCTCCTCACCAGCATTCCCTCATTACCAACGGTAGGTATAGCTCCCTGTTGCTGAGCTGTAATCCATCCCAACTTACCTTTCTCCTCTGTGCTTTCCAAGGTGAGGTGATATAACAGTCAGAACCATCAACCATTCATAACACCTGCCAAGTGTTCTGCAAGATGACATAGATGTTGTATTTAGTGGTGAATTTAATACCTAACAATTCTGTAGAATAGGCATATTTTGTCCACATGTTTTATTTAACCATTAAAGGAACTCTGAGAAGTAATGTAATTTCTACAAGGCTATCTAGCCAGTAAGTGGGAGAACTGAAATTCATGCCCACTGATTATCACAGCAAGCCTGTTACAAAAGAAAAAAGGAGGGGGGAGGATCTCTGGAATTAGTGGCCAGTTGTCTCATTGCATTGTGTCCATCCTGACAATTATTTGTCCCAATCACTTCACTGAACACTGGAATGGGTCTTTAGCCAAGTTTTTCATCTCTAGTATCCATCCAGATATATATCATAAGAGCAATCCCCATTTCCTCACATACAAAAACCCTGGATCTGCCCCCCATCAGCTGGGTAACACTGGGACCCTCACTTACCCAACCCGAGTCCCAGTTTCTTATTTCACAAAAGGGGATTTATGATATGCTCCACCTGGAAGATTTGTCAGGATCAGTGAGGATGCATGGGAAGGGACTGGCACAATACCTGCCAGTCAACAAGCCCAATTACCAGCAATTTCTATTGTTATTATTCCTTTCTGTAATATCATTCCCTCCAACTCCATGGAAGCACAGCTTAAGGGGCCTCATGGGAGGTCAAGTGTCAAAGGAGAGAAAGACTGGGCTTAGAATTTCACAGCTCTCACCCGGATTCTGGAGGTTGCTATTTATTACCTTGTGACACTGGACAAATCACTCACCTCTCTAGCCCACGGTTGTATCAACAGTCAAATAGGTATGACAGTGCAGATCGCTAGCATTGGTCAAAGTTCTAAATGTGGTAACAGTGAGATCCTGGTAACGTACCTGACATACACACCACCTGATTTAACCAAGAGAAGCTGTTGTAACATTTACTGTATTGCATGCCAGGCATGAGCTAAGTACTTTACATACATTCTCTGGTCTAACCCTTATAACAACCGTATGAGGTCACTCCCCATATCTCTATTTTTTAGATGAGAAAATTGAAGCTTAGAAAGATCATGTAACTTCCCCAAATTACAAACCTAACCAGTGGCTGGGCTGAGATTGTAACCTAAGCTACCTATCTCCAGAAAATGCACTCCAAATCTTCTTAGATAACTGTAGTTCCTGTTTCCTCCCTCCATGAAGACTTCATTGACTAACAGTCACACTCCATCTCCCGTCGACCAGGAACACACACACATGCAGTCACATGTGAAGTTAAATAATAGGAAAAACCAAACTACACCTAAAGATATGAGAACTGTGGCTGCTTTTGGGAAGAGTTCAGGGACTGATTAAGAAGGACACAAGAGAACTTCTTGGGGTACTAGAAATTCTCTATATATCTTAGAGTACTGGTTACATTGGTATCAAAATTCATCAAATTGTACACTTCAGATTTGGGTATTTTAATGGATATAAACTACACTTTCATTTGAAAAGATAAAATGAGATAAATTATATAAAATTACCAAGTGTCAGGCAAACAATTCATGGCACTACATATTTCAGATGTTCAGTAACTATTTAATAATAAGGCCCAACAAATTCCAAATACTGTGGTTGGGGATGGAAATAGCATGGTGGTCAATCATTCCTATCATTTATGTGATATTCACAACTCTCACTGTTTAATAGTGTGGATGGGCACAGAATGGTAACTCATTGAAAGAAAGCAGAAACTAATGGAGCTGAGGCTGAAAGCTGGCTGTGCCCATGGGCAGGTACTAGAAAGTAAAAGACACACCAAGGGAATGGTGCCATCAGAAAGGCAGAAATCAGAATGAAAGGATTTCATTTCACAGGAAACAGAGGGGAGTCCAGGTAAGCCTTAGCAACAGAACGGATGAAGGAGTAAGTCCTGAAGGCAAGCAGAGCACACCAATGCCAGGGATGGCTTATAGAAGGTCCCTGAGCAAGTATGAGGGCCCCATCATAGAGCAGACACCCGTTTACCCAAACAATGGGACAAGGTGAGGCCCTGGCAATGAGATTGGTCCAAGCACCAGGCTAGGGTAGACTAACCTAGTGCTGGCTGATGCTCAATTGAACTAGGAGTCCATATTCACCTCCTCCGTTCAGGACTGTCTCCAGAGGCAGGAACATGAAATGAATGACAAAGGACTCTAAGTAAGGGGAGAGAAGAGCTGTGAGGTCAAGGCAAAGCAGATCTCAACATACACATTTTCCAGTATTTGAGAGTAAAAAGATGATCTGCAAGAAGGACCACTGGCCAATAACGTATATACTGAGACTGACCATGGAATTCCATGAGAATGGTAGTGGGCTCCTGACATATGTGTTCTATGTTCAAACTAAAAAACATCACTTGGGACTCAGATGGACCTGAGTTTAAAATCAGCTCTGCCACTTACTGTCTGACTTAACCTTGTGGGTCTTAGGGTTCTCCTCAGTAAAATGGAGATGATAATGGTACCTGCCACTTAAGTCTATTAAGCAGATTCAGTGAGATAATGTCTGTAAAATTCATAACAGTGTCTGACACACAGTAAGTGTCCAATAATGGAAAGCACTGTTATTAAGAGCTGAGTGACAACTCAAGGCAGGGGAGCCAGCACACAATGGGGATGTGCTTTAGTTTCATGTAAAACATAAATGGCCAACAGCACTGGGGTTGTCACTCATATTATTTTATTCATGTCTTCTATACATTTGACCAATAGGAGAATTTCCATTCCATAACAGTAAAAGCTGGTTTATTTTGCATTCTAATAGTAGAAATCTCTAGCCTACAAAATTTCCAAATTTGCCATGATCAATGTCCATAATGATAGACTTATGCTGTAAAAAATTCTGATGTACCTGATCCTAAACAGAATTTCCTAGTGTCTTTTACTGCAGTCTCACTATTCTTTGTGAATTGGCAATATATCTTGGTATCAAAATAGTAAGAACCCTATCCCCTGATCATTCAAGATATCTCCATCATACGAAGAAGACAATCACAGATGGCTCATATTTTCAGTATCAGTTGATATTATTTTAACATGACTTAATTGTTCATCAGTTCTGATTCCTATCAGCAAGAAAATTCTGAGGAAGACAGGAAACCAAGCTCAGACATATAAAATTGCTTTCTTTAATTTGTGGTGATGACACTGTTTCATGTGGCCCATTCCCAAGATATATTCCTGAGCCACAGGTTAAAAGCTTATTCCTTCCTAAGAACACTCAATGGAAATTAGTTTACCAAGAGATTTCAAATTTTTCAAGCCTCCACATAAACATTTTGATATATTTTCTATCATTTCAAAACTAGATTAAAATGTGACAAGTAAAGGGTCTGTTACCCTTCCCAAATTTGTACCAGTTAAGAAACAATATGAACAAAAAATGTTGGGCTGTACAATAAAGGGGTCACCTTTACACTACACATATACTGTACATATTGTCATCTCTTACACACTTACCGTAGTTAGTGCTCTGTACACAATGAGCTCTCCATAAAAGCATTTGAACAATAAAAATAATGGATTGTATAGCAAAAGCAGAAAGCACTAAAATTGTAATTCTCCTATTGAATAAAACAGAGGTAGGGCTTCTTTCGTGGCTATTGGAAGTCCTGTATGGATGAATATCAGGTCAGAATATTAGAATTAATTATTTTCTCATCTTTTTTTTTTGCCACCCATTCCCTGCTATTGGTTTAGCATCTTTTCAATAACTCAATGACGCAAAGGTCAAATGATCCCTTCCCAGATATATTTTCAGCCTCTATAATAAGGTTTCTAAACACACATGTCACATAAGGAGCCTAATAAATTCATTTTTTTTCAGTTTGATGATCTTAGCCAGAAGCAATTAGAGACCTCTTTTAGTATTTGGTTTAGTTCAAATGTGTGGGCATGCTTTGAGTTCTGAAAACCCCTTTGTAATAACTCTTGGGAAGAACTCTTCAGGCCACTCAGAGGCTTAACTTGCAAATGAGTGGGTTGTCCTTTAGCCTTGGTTACCAAAAATGGCCTACCACACAAGTATATTAAGTACAGGACCAATCTGGTTGAAGAACTAAATACAGTAAGTAGTACTGCTTTTCATTACTGGTTGGATTCTACTGTGATTGGCAACTGGCTTTTGCATTTCCCACCCTTTTGCTCCCTCTTTTGAATACATCTCTTTAGGTAACTGATCAGCAAACCAAATGCAAAGAAACACCCTTGCTAACAAAACACATGTGGCCATTGGTTGCTTAGCATTGCTCTATCTCAGGATCAACTGGTAACAAACTGAATAAAAACCTTTAACCCTTAATAAAATGAAATAATGTGCTTTCCTATGTAGGAATGTGCACATACCCACACACACAAAAGTGACATTTATCATTATCCTTTTAAAGAAAGATAATGAAAGCCACGGCAAGAAAACAAAAACAACTTCACCTGAAAAGACCGAGAGGAACTTCTGGCAAGCCTTTCCTATTTTGGAGGTCACACACTTATAAATAAATCCCAGATTCCATAACTGTTTAGTGAACCCCAGGATAACAGGGGAAACAGGCAGCCGTGGGGTTTAATTCACGGAGTAATTTTTACATTGAGAACATCTTCCATATCACAAAGAGCAGGTTTCATCCAGAATATCATTTCCCCCACCCTCACCTTCCAACCCCAATATCACTTCTTAACAGATGGGGGAAAATTGCCTTTTAAATATTGACTTTCTCAGTCACTGCCAAGGTCAGCCAGTCAGCCGTGAATCACATTTGCTGCTGCCATCTTATACAGATCCCAAGCTAAGCTGCTTGCCAAGAAACATCTCCATGGCAAAGCTGCATTAACTATCCTGAGCTGGGATTCTAGGCATCTGAACCAGGAATGCAAGAAACAATTGCCTCCTTCACTGTAGGAGTCATCCCATTCCACCTCCTAGTGACATGTCTCAATGATACCTCAAACCTCTACAATAGGAGTCCTTACTCTTCAAATCAACCTCGCCTTGTGAACCTAATCATCATCATCATCACTACCAATTAATTTAACAGTCACTATATGCCAAGCACTGTTCTAAATTATTTTACATCTATTACTACGGCTACTACCACTAATAATAGCTAATATTTAGACAGCATGTATTACTTGTCAAGCACTGTTTCAAAAATTGTACACATGTAATCCTCACAATGCCCCTAAGATATAGGTACCATTATTATCCCTGTTTCACAGATGAGGAAACTGGAGCACAGAGTGGTTAAGTAACTTACGTGAAGACACATCTAGGAAATGAAGGAGCTTACCTTCTTTTTTTTTTTTTTTTTTAAAATTTTTTTTTTTTTTTAATGTTTTATTTATTTCTAGGAGAGAGAGAGAGACAGCGCGAGCAGGGGAGGGTCAGAGAGAGAGGGAGTCACAGACTGAAACAGGCTCCAGGCTCTGAGCTGGCAGTCAGCACAGAGCCCGACGCGGGGCTCGAACCCACGAACCGCGAGATCATGACCCAAGTGAAAGTCGGACGCTTAACCGACTAAGCCACCCAGGTGCCCCGAAGGAGCTTACCTTCTAACACAGGCTCCCTGACTCTAGAATCTGTTGTCTACCCATGCCCTTGGATCTCATGGGAAAGAGAGACCTGTAATAACCAATCGTAAGTCCAGGTTCCTTTAAAGAGGAACTCAGAAAGGGTTTCTGAGACCTGGTCCACCGTCTTAGAGAAAGTGACTACTGGGTTGAGTGCTGAAGGACCAGGAGGAGTAAGTCAGGAAGGAAAGAAAGGAAGACATTCCTGATAAGGGGAACAGTACAGACACAGACCTGGAGTGGGGAGAGAAAAAGGTTTACTCAGGGAACTCCAGGCAGTTCTATACAGTTACAGCAAAGGATGCAGAAAGGAAGGATTAAGAGATAACGGGTGAAGGGCACTGAACACAGTTCACACTGGTGCCGCTTCTCATCTAAAGTCAGACGGACCCTGAGAACGACGGCAGCCTTAAAAGGATATGAAGCCAAGGGACTGTCTGTCACACACAGGTTTCCTTTACAGAAATATCCTGTGGCAGCCCTATGGCAGCCACAAGACAAGAAAGAGAAACTAGTTAGGAAGTTATCAGCATAATCCAGGTGAGAAATGACAAAAGTTTGAACTAACACAGTGTTAATAATTATAAACAAAGGAAAAACAGCCAGTCTTGAACACTTTAATATTGCCTTCATAAAATAATACCTGTATAGACTTGGAATCCCCAAAGTTCTTTTCCTTTCAAGGACCTGACTGTAGTTAATCTATTTTCCATGGATCTCATAAGTATACTGTTATTTTAACCAAAATATTAACAGCCCATGTCTTATAAAAAGTCTTTATCCTCTTCCTCCTCCTCGTCTTCTGCTTCATCCTCTTTTACATGAAGCAACTTTTCCACAGCAATTTAAAGAACATCTCGATCATGTCTCACTTTGGGCCATGCATGGTTCTTAAAATAATGTCCATAACCTACCAGGAAGCCAAAGTCTGGCTGACCTCTTATTACACTTGTACAGGTAAATGACACCACCCCTGGCTCACATGAGACACTCAAAGGTTTAATGAAAAGACTTAGTGAGTCGGTGACACCTATAATTGGGCATGAACAATTTTCATTCAATATTTCAAAAACCCACATGTGAACCCATAACGTTCTCACCGAAGTCTATGCCATTTTAGCTCTTTTCCTTGGCAAGGTGTCTTAAGGGATGTCTTTACTATAAAAACGGTGGTTTAGGTGATTCAGTTGATGGTGGACCACAGACCAAAAGAGTTTGAGAAACACTACTAAGGAACCTGGAGATTTCACAAGAAGTGAATACAAGAAGCTGGACTGGGAATCATTTGAAACAGTTGATAACTCAGAAATACTCCACTGGTCATTAGGATTTTAAAAGAGATTGGCCCAGAACACTGAAGAGATCTACCTAACGGCACACAGCCAATCAATGGCAAAGCTGAGACCAGAATGCACATAATTCTTAATTCTTAGATCTGTATTCTTTTCATTATTCCATGCTGCCTGCTCACTTTGTTTGAAAAAATTACTAAAATACCACTTGAAACTTGATGGGATACAAGCAAAGGATATACCAATAATGCTGAGATGGTAAGCAAGCCTTGGAAATCCTAATGTTTAGCCCTGTTTTGCCACTTGATAGTTGTAGGGGCACTTAATTTTTTTCTCAGGTTTCCTGTTTATTAAAGGCAGTAAATTCACCAGTTCTGCTTCTCACTGTCCATGAAACTTTATGATAGTTTCTTCTCCACAGTTGCTTTCCCCCTACTTAGAAATCTATTCATAGCATCCCTATCTCAAGGCTCTGTCTGCAGCTCAACCTACAACCTATTTTCCCTCTTTCCTTTCATAACCAAATTCCTCAGAATTTGTACTCACAGCTCTCACAGGCTGTGGGTCAGAAGTGGCTGCACCGATTCTTAGCTGTGTGACCTGGGGCAAATCACTTGACCTATCCACACCCAGATTTCTTCATGTGTAAAAGGGAGCTATTAACAGCTCCATCTCTGGATTTCTGGGAGGTTTAAATGAGATAACCAAGGTAAAATACAGAAGCATTCATTCAACAAATATTTATTCAGCACCTATTATGTACTAGGCAACATTCTCAGTACTGGGGATACATCAATCAACCAAAATAAATGTCAGTTCTCATTTCCATGAGCCCGGAGAATTCCACTTTTGAGAGTTTTCTTGCACCTCCCCTTTCCCTTTTGGGTGCTTAAAATTAGGTAAACAGAGCACACCTCTTTGCCTTAGAACTTGCAGGAGCTGAGCACAATACTGTAGATGAAATTACTGTGAAAAGCATAAAAATCAACATAAATGCAAGGGATTTGGGGTAGTACTCCTCAAGCATAAGCAAAGATTTGGCAAACCAATCCCAATACTGCCTTTCTTCCTTGGGATACTGGAATCTGGGATGAACTGGAATCTTCCTCAGGTATCCAGTTAAGAAACCAGAGTGTTACCTCAGTAAATTATCATACTTCCTATCTGTGTCTTCTGGCTACAGAATCTGCAAGTATATTGAAAGTGAAGTCTCCTTCAGCAGAATTTCCTTAACTCTCCTGGGCTCTGTCTTCTCACAATGACCTCCACCCATTCTGTTTGTTTGTTTGTTTTTTTAATTCAAGTTAGTTAACATAAAGTGTAGTCTTGGCTTCAGGAGTAGAACCCAGTGATCCATCTCTCACATAGGACACCCAGTGCTCATCCCAAAAGGTGCCCTTGTTAAAGCTCTTCACCCATTTAACCCATCCCCCACACACAACTCCCCTCCAGAAACCCTCAGTTTGTTCTCTGTATTTAAGAATCTCCTATGGTTTGCCTCCTTCTTTGTTTTTATCTTATTTTTTCTTCCCTTCCCCTCTGTTTATCCGTTTTGATTCTCAAATTCCGCGTTTGAGTGAAATCATATATCTGACTTTCTCTGACTAACTTATTTTGCTTAGCATAATACCCTCTAGTTTCATCCAGTTTGTTGCAAATGGCAAAATTTCACTCTGTTTCTATGCACATCTCATCACTCCCCAGAGGCCATAAGCTCCTGAAGGCAAGGTGTATGTCTGGTTCACACTGCCACCATCTCACTCTCCCAGACACGTGCTTTGACACAGAGTAGGCCTGCAAAAAGATTTATTGGTGAACAGTCACAAGGTGTAAGAGAGGGGCCCTTCAGAAGGCAGTGTATTTTGGTGTCCATCCCTTCTACCACACTCACTATCATTTTCTTTTAAGCCCATCAGAGTGCTTTATAAGTAAATAGAAAATGCTAACCTTAGCATATTCAAAAGAACGTTTTAGCATGCAGCAATTAGGTTATCTCTTGGTTATTTATTTCTTCGGCTTGTTATTAGCTCTGCGTGGAATATTATTCTAATTATGTCAGCCCAATCAGCAGTATTGCATGTCCAGGCTCATTTCCATTAGTCTGAGCTTTGTCTTTCACACTGTGATACTAATTCAATGAGACATCAAACATTTAAATCGACCCGGGATGCCGAGGTCAGGCAGTTTTGCCCTTCCACTCTATTAGCACTCGGGTGTAATTGTGTTTGTCACTGCCCACATGACGAATAGTATCAGGGTGACTACTGGAGCACAAATGAGCAATGCGCTAATATATTATTTTGTTCTATAATATCAATATGTGTTTATTCAGTGCTCATGTTAGCCAACTTGAAACGGTCACTTTAATACAGCTGCATAAATGGCTATACTCCAGCCAAGCAGTTACTTGGAAAATTTGCTACACTTTCAAAGGAATTTGGTCGAAGAGGGGGAAATAAAAATGGTTGCTGGGAAAAGGAACCATGAAGGTCTCAAAATGCCAAGCCTCTTACGAACAGAAGCAACAACTTGGAAACCACAAGAGAAAAAGATAGAATGCAACGTTCTTATCTCTTCAGTGTGCTTTGACAAACTCTTTCCTTCTCTGATATGTTTAAAAATTAAGATGCAGCCTAGTGCATTTGAACAAATATAAATCCAACCTGTAGTTAGCTCAAATCATTCATCTCTATGGCACTGTATTTGAGAGTGAGGATAACTGAAGAAACTGGCAAGCAGTAAAAATGACACCTTTTAGAAATTTGTGTGTTTTTGTTTCCATAATAGGGTAGATACTGGACAATGAATTTTATCCCTTAAATCTCAACAAACCCTATCTGTGTTATTGCCATATAATTTACCCTCATCTTTATGAAACAAATTCGAATGGTAGTATATCATAGTGTGACCCATAGTACTTTACTTTTATATTTCACATTATAATATCTAAAAAATGACTAGGGAAACTAGTTTGGCAAGAAGTCCAAGCCAACATGGTACACTATCTGATCAGTAGGCCGTGTTGATTCTAAAAACAATTCTATTTCTGGGTCTCATTGCCTTTTCACACTTAACAAAGGGCAGATTTTGCTATTCCTGTGTTGTAAAATGAAAAACTGAGGCCTAGAAAGTTAATGTCCAAGCTCGAGAACCCACAACTTAACAACAACAAAGCTAGAACACAAATATGAGTTTTCAGATTCCTACATGTTATGATCTGTCCCCAAATCCCATGCTGCCTGCCCACATCCCTGAACTGCCGGCCTGAGTTTGGGTCACCCCTGCTCTGGTACCATCTCTTATCCAGGTTCTCCTTCGATCTTGGCTACCAGTACATTCCATATAGCCTGTGCTTGGCACTCTGCCCAGGTTGACTTATCTATCTTCTCCAAATCATAAACTTCTTGAACTAATGCTTGCATGTGCAAAGATATGCAATGAAAGAAAGTAGGAGGATAAATCATCTCTAACCTCTGCCAACAGGTTCAATGAATTACACCGATGTATGTTAATTGAAAAATCGCTCTTTATAAATATAGATAAACCTAAAAAGACACGATTAAGTACTTTTTAATAGCTTTTTTAAAACTCAACATTGCTTTAAATGACCCTTAGATGTATTTTTGTTCTATTGATTTTACCATTTTAAATACAGATGCATCTTTTAATTTACTCTGAGGAATTAGCTGAGAACCCCTCCTATTTTGTTTGGGCCTCAGTTTGCATACCAGAACTCCCTCTCACATAGATATCACCAAAATTTAGTGCTTCCACAGTTTAAGAGGCACAGTTCTGATAAATGGTTCAGTGTGGGGGGAGTTGGAACTTTTAATTTTGAAATTACAATTGGACCAAGAAACTGAAATCAAACTAACATATAAGAAGTTGGTGCCATTACCAGACAACAACTTTTCAAGAGATGAGGAAGCACTTCATATGCTTTAACAGCTTTTTCACAACATTTCTCATTTAGTTATCTTGGTATCTGCATAATGAAAGCAGTACATCAGACTTTTGTTCTCAAATATTCAAGATGGGCAGAAATCCAAGTAGAAAGAGAAACCAACTCCAAGGTGAAGAGAAGCCCTCTGAGATGTGGACACAAACCCTTTGAGTTTACAGCACTTTGGAAAGGTGACAGGAGCAGTAAATAAACCATTGGATTAGATTAGAGGTTGGCAACCTTTTAAAAGGGGTGGGCCAAAAAGCTGACCCCTTTCTCTCTAGCATGCTGTTCCTTTGCTGACCACATCTTTGCAAAGTAGAAAAAACTGAACTGCCATCTGCCAATCCGGTGGGAAGGGCTGCTGACCCTACTGGTGGCCCAGCGAACACGCGCATGTTGAAAACCGTCTGGCTTCAGTGCCATCTCAGGCAGTGATGGGCCAGATTCACCCTCACCTACATTGAGACTCGTGATCAACAAAGTAGAATTCATCAGCTCCCCTTACGACATAATTCTGATGGCATGCAAAGTATTGATAACATAAAATAAGGAGACCAAAAGAAAGGGGGGAAAGGCCACAGAGCGCACACAAGAGACATCAGTGATTATGTCTTACCCTTCCCTGACTCCCTCAGAAAGAAATACTGAATAAGATCCCCTATGGGGAGGGGGAGAGGTGGTGCATGATATGATAGCAGACTGAAAATGAAGGGGAGAAAAAGGGAAACCATAGTCAACATAATATGCAGAAGTAGCCATTTATTTATGCACTCTTTCCATTTATAAAAGATGTGTTTCAGCCTCTGGCTGCATGTACATAATAATTAGTGCTAATGAATATAAATGATACTCACAACTCAACCTGTTTACAGAGTTCCCCCATGTCATTCAGGGAAGAATTGAGTTTGGAAATGAGATATACATGCTGTGTTCTTGGGCTTCAAGATGACCCAGAGGTTACAGAAACTGAGGATGATGAAATCACTTAACAATTAATAAGACAAAAAGTCACCAAACCCACAGAATTCTGCATTTGCCATTTCAGGCACTGTTACAAAGGAGGACACTCTTCTTTTCTTCACAGACATTTGTCCACAGAGTAACATGTTTATTTCTACATAATTCAGAAGCTGAGGGATGTTGAGGATGGAGATTCAGGGAACAACATTAAAATCATGAGAGGTCTGACGAAAAGAACAGAGAATATAAAAAAGAGATTAAAAGAATTACATTTCCTTAGCTGACTGGTACACTGCCCTATGGGAAAAGGAATAAACTATAGTGCTATCTGGCATTTATATGCCAAACCAAAGAAATGTCCCTAAAGTTTCATTTTTAGACACTCTTGTTCCCTGTAATACAGCTGAGAACCCCAAAACAAGCTAAAAGAACTGAACTATATGTCTAAAAGTTCCTCTGCAAAGCTCACCTAATTCACAGGATAACCACTGCGCTTGCCTTTTAATCCTTACTCTTACATCCAAGTAAGGTAATCTGGTTACCTAAACTCAGAGTGTGATTGAAGCCAGAAACTCAGACATGTGAGAAAGTAATAGCAACAGCCCATAGACAATGGCAAGAGGTAATATATGATGATATAATGGAGACTAAGAAACCCAGAAATCAGATATAAGATTTCCTAAAAATAATATCCAGTAGCTATTTAGTGCAAGGGAAAGTATCTTCAAGTAACTCAATAAATATACCTGAGAATTTTACAGTACAAAAATGGGCTGGATTATAAATGAAAAGATTGCTGATATTTGGTATGCTCTACTTAATAAGAAATAAAAAGCACAACACAACTTAGAAAAGGTATGCATCTTTAGTTACATATGTACAACAAAGTTTGTGTGTTTCAAAAGGCCAGCCTCAGCTATTTGGAAAATTCACTTATAGGATACCTCATTTTCCTATGGACCAGAGTCTAATACTTGGTGTCGTGACCTTCCTGAGAAAGCAATACTCCCTGATGGTTAGATGCATGCAGCTCCTGTTTTTGAGGACACTGCAATCCAGGATATTTTACAAGTAGAAGGGCCCTGTGAGATCAATGTTCTGAATTTCCAGAGGAAAAAATTCTTCTCTGAGCCCAGAGTAGAGCAGGGACAACCCAAGTTTCTAAAATAACTTGTGGACAGAGGTGGGTAGAACCACCTGAATTAAAGGACCCCTGAATCCAAGCCTCCAGCAGTTTCCATGAAATTAAGTACACTGCACAAAGGACAAGTGACAAGTCTGGCCTCTGGGGCTGACTGCCGGCATAGCTCATCCTGCTGAAGGCATCAGAAGGATCCAAGTCAGGTGCCAAGAAGGGCCTGGTGAATTGAGGAGTATAAGTAACAAGAGGAAGTTAAAACTCATTTCATGTGCTAGATCCTACAGCAAACCTTCACAAAGCAACTTCACATATAGAAACTCATTTGATCCTTGCAATTACCCTGGAAGGTGAGCAGGACACTTACTATTATCCTTATCTTAGAGAAGAGGAGAAAACACAGGCTTGGACAGGTAGAATAACTTGCCTCTCACCTTGAGTGGTGCTGATACAGTTTCAGAATCAAAAGAACCCTTGTCTGGCTCGTCGGTTTTCAACAGAGGATATTAATTCTTCCCCTAGATGACCTTTATATGACTATGTTACTGGTGGGAGATTCTGCATTGTGTGAATGGAAGTCTCGGTTCTTGGATTCCCCGAAAAGATTTATGTGAGGATCTGCTCTCAAATAAAGACAGCCAGAAAGTAGCAAGCGGAAATCAGTTTATTAAGGAAGTACACTCTCAAGACGGGAGAGCCAGCAGGCCCAGAGGTGAAAACTGCACTGGGGTTAGGGTATATTTTCTTTTTATGTTTGTGTAAGTTATGAGTCATAACTAGTGCAGTCTCCAATTGAGGTTGTTTCCAATCATCTAAGGGACTCCTCCTACTGTTCAGGAGCGGGAGTTTTCGGCCCTAGAAGGTTCTTGCAGGAAGTGCCATGGCTGTCTTCCCCCCAGTGGGGGTGGGGGGGGGTGTCAAAACCACAATGTAAATATATTATAATGAAGCCACAGGTTATTCTAGGACACAGGCTGGAAAGGAGAGTGCATGCTCTGCACCTGCTGTTCTTGGTCTGATAGTCCCAGGAGGTGAGAAGCCACAAAACCACTGTTTACCACCAACCTTGCTTCCAGCTCATATCTAGCTAACTGCCTACTCTATCAACTGCTGCCATGCAGTGTTGACTCAATGAAGAGTTTCTAAACATATGCCTCTATGATTTCAGTTTCTACAACTACAGTCTCCCCATAGCAACTTCTTGTTACCACATTGATAGAGAGTATCTCCTTCACAAAGGTCAGCAGATTGTGGTCAAATCTGGCCCATGACCTCTTTGGATATGGTCTACAAGCTAAGGATTTTAAAGGGCCATGAAAATCAAAACAAACCAAAACAAACAAACATGAAAATGCACCAGAGAGGTATGTGGCCCATGAAACTGAAAATATTCACTGTCTGACCCATTACAAAATGTTTGCTTGTCCCTGAATCAGATCGTGATTCTTTCTTGCTTTGGCAGCCAAGGAGCTTAGAGCCCAATCTGTGGCCCGTGTCCAGCAAATGAACATAATTTCATGCGATGTTAGCTGAGTAATCTCACTCTGAGCTCCATTTTGCTCTCAAAGGAAATATTTGATGTGACTCTTTTGATGCTCAAGAAATTGGGACCGTCACTGATGACCCTAAAACACAAACCATTACACTCAATTCCTTTTTTTACCAAATAATGCTTGTAGCAGGCACCCTCACCTTGTCCCTTACCCCAGCGCATCCTTAAGCCGCTCTTTGACATGATTTATGCTTATGGGTGCTTCAAAATGTCCTTTTACTACAATTTCCATTTACTGACTTTTTAACTTATATTAAGTGCTTTATCTTGCATCACAATAATCATTCTTGAAAATTACTGAATCCTTTTGAGAACAAAGATTCAAGGACTCTACATTAAATAACTTCCGAAGACCTTCCCAGGTGGCACAGAGCAGGCTTGAACCTAGCTCACCTCATTCCATATTCAGGGCTTCTCACCATCATCCCTAAGAGGTAAGAAGGTTCTAAATGAAAACAATGAAAGACTGAACCCCTTTACTTAGTAACCCTCCCCAGTGGTAGCCCATTCTTCTAGTAGGCCTATCCTGAAGCAGCCATCTGGGCTTTCTCTTATACTGCCCTAGAAGGCACATTCACCACTCAAGCATTCTTGAGTTTTGGATGGTTTTGGATCCAGCTACTCAGCATTCCAAAGAAAGAGGAGGGGGACGAAAAACCTATCCCTAATTATGTAGAAAGAATCACAGGGATTTGAGACCAAATGGCTGAGTTTGGGTTCTGCTCTCACTACCTACCACCAATATAACCTTGGGCCTGTCACGTCCCATCTCTGTTTCCTTCTTTGTAGAAGGGGTTTATACCTAACTTAACATTCTCCTAGAGCTGTCACAAACTGCATAGGTGAGGGAGAGTAATAAAAGTGTGTGGTAACTTTTGGATACCCTGTATCACCATAAGAGATTGTTATAATAGCATCAGGTGTCCTGCAATCAGCCAGAGATGCTTGGAGTTAGAGTAACCATTTTCCCACCACCCCTGCCATCAGCTCAGCTGTTCTAAGAATTTGGACAAGTGGATTTTTCAGGAAAAAAAGAAAAAGTTCTGTATCTCTTCACTTCATTCCCTGAACTACATGGACCTTCAGGGGCTAGAAGGACTCCTTACTTACAGAAAGCACAGAAGACAATGCATAACACCACAGGCTTTAAATGACACCCTATACATCCATGGAGAATCTTTGTGTTTTTAAAAAACTTTTTTTTAATGTTTATTTATTTTTGAGAGAGACAGAGACAGAATATGAGCTGGGTAAGGGCAGAGAGAGGGAGACAGAGAATCTGTAACAGGCTCCAGGCTCTGAGTTGTCAGTACAGGGCTTGATGCGGGACTCGAACTCACAAACTGAGATATCAAGACATGAGCCGAAGTCAGACACTTAACCAACTGAGCCATCCAGGTACCCCTAGAATCTCTGATTTTAAAGAAACATGGAAAAAAAAAGTCTTATCCATGCTGCCAATTAGAAGAGGCAGAGGAGTCTGAAATACAAAGTGATACCGACCCCACAAGGGCTCCAGGGAATGGCCAGGAAAACCTTACACATTATCCACTTCAAATTTCCATGATTATGTCCTGCATATATTATATACTCCCACACTGAATAAACATATTATTTGTGTGTTTTATCTTCCCTCCCCAAGCTCAGTAATTAAGCCCCTGTGTATTGCATCTATTCACTTGAGAACATGCCTTTCATTTGACAGATCAAAAGACTAAGCATTTATTTTTCCTCTTGTCTCAGACCAGCCACTGCCTCTAAGGAGCATTGACTTCCTTCCTTGAAACTGCTACTGTGTTAGGTAGTTTTCACCATGGGACTGAAGAACACCTTTCACCCTCAGGGTTGGTCATAGCACAGGCTGGCCCAAGTAAAACCACCAGGGCCACAACTGTTTGCAAGCAGAGTAGGCTGTGTAGCATCACGTCAGGCCTGCCACTGCTAAAAGAAAAGTTCTAGCTAGAAGCAAGGGCTGCACATGGGCCTCTCTTGGCTCCATGCACTCTTGCCTTCCTGGAAGCCCTACCTCTCTCACATGATATCAAATACCCTGCATCCCTTATTTAAGATTTACATAAAATTACATGAATTGAAATGAAATGCAGTTGATGGCTAAACATGTTTCATTTGGTAAAAGCTTAATTAAACTTCTATTAATATCAATTTTATAGTTTAAAATTTTTCATTCAGTAATTTTCTTCCAGAATTTCAACATTTTATTAAGCACTTGCAAATTTCAAAGCTTCAGCTCCGGTTTATAGTTCCAGCAGTTATTAAATATCTTCTTGACAATTCTCACTGTTTGAGACCTAAGAGAAGGTTTTGAAAGAGACATGGAGGGTATGAGGAGGGCCTGGAGTACATGGAATGGAAGGGCACAGGACTGAAACTCAGTTATGATAGTAAATGCCTCATTTCCTATTCTCCCATGACCAAATTTTCCACCAAGTTTCGGGGAAGACTGTATTTGAAGTTGCTGTATCTTTTACTGCAGAAGGACCTTACAAATCTTCCCAAATTTGGCAACATGATATAATAATACTGTAAGGAACACTATGCTAGGAGCTAAGACTTCCAACTAAATTTCCAGGCCTAGAGGTATCTACTAACTACTTTGTAACACTATAAAAATACCTTGGGCAATACAGATTTCCTGATCCTCATTCATCCATAAAGCAGGCATAATTCCGCCTGATCATCCATAGGTTGTAAGCATGAAATGTTATAAAGTGGGTGAAAGTTCTTTGAAAACTTTAAAGTGCTATAAAACGTAAAAGAATATTACTAGGGAGAACATGATGAGTCATGCTACATTTCATAGGATATATAATCTTTATAAGAAGGTGTATGTACTCCCTAGCTAACTCATTGCTGTTTGTGGAAGCAATTCCCCTGATCTCTTTTTATACATTTATTTATTTTTAAATCCAAGTCTGATTGAGATAGTGTTATATTAGTTTCAGGTACACAATAATTCAATAATCCTATACATTTCTCAGTGCTCATCAAGGTAAGTATACTATTAATCCCTTTTATATATTTCACCCATCCCACTCATGTCCTTTCTGGCAACTACTAGTTTATTCTCTGTATTTAAGAGTCTCTTTTTTTCTTTGTTAGTTTTGTTAAATTACACATATGAGTGAAATCATATAGCATTTGTCTTTCTCTGACTCACTTCACTTAGCAATCTATTCTATTCTATATATATCTTCTTTACCCATTCATCTATTGATGGACACCTGGGTTGCTTCCATATCTTGGCTATTGTAAATAATGGTGCAATAAAGATAGGGGTGCATATATCTTTTCAAATTAGTGTTTCTATTTTTTTTTTTTTTTTTGGATAAATGCCCAGTAGTGGAATTTACTGGATCATATGGTATTTCTATTTTTAGTTTTTGAAGAAACTCCATACTGTTTTCCACAGTGGCTGCACCCAGATGCATTCCCACCAATAGTGCACAAGAGTTCTGTTTTCTCCACATCCTCACCAACACTTGTTATTTTTTGTATTATTTTAGCCATTCTGAAAGTGAAGTCCTATCTCATTGTGCTGTGATGTTAAGCATCTTTTCTGGTGATGATGAGTGATTCTGAACATCTTTTCATGTGTCTGTCTATCATGAAGAGATGTCGTACTTTGTCAAATGCTTTTTTTGCAGCTAATGAGATGATAGTAAGGATTTTTGATCCTTACTCTTATTAATGTGATATATTGCATTGACTGACTTGCAAATATTGAACCACCTTTACACCCAGGAATAAATCTCACTTGATCGTGGTGGAATGATTTTTTTCTCTGTATTGTATTGTTGGATTCAGTTTGCTAGTATTTTGTTGAGGATTTTTGCATCTATGTCCATCAGAGATATTGGCTGATAGTTTTCTTTCTTTAGAAGTGTCTTTATCTTGTTTTGTATCAGGGTAATGCTGGCCTTGTAGAATAAATATGTCAGCTTTCTTTCTTTCTCTGTTTTCTGGAATAGTTTGGCTTCGAAGAGGTATTAATGTTTCTTTAAATGTTTGGTAGAATTCACCTGTGAGGTCATTTGGACTCAGATTTTTGTTTGTTGGGAGTTTTTTTTTTATTATTGATTCAATTTCATTTCTAGTAATTAATCAGTCTGTTTAAATCTTCTATTTTTCCTGATTCAGTTTTGGAAGGTTATAAATTTCTAAAAATGCATACATTTCTTCCAGGCTGGCTAACTTGTAGACATATCAGTTTTCATAAGATCTTCTTATGATCCTTTGTATTTCTGGGGTGTCAGTTGTTATTTCTCCGCCTTCATTTCCGTGTTTTTTAAAATCTGAGTCCTCTCTCTTCTTTTTAAAATTATCTGGTTAAAGATTTATGAATCTTCTTTATCTTTTCAAAGCCAGCTCCTGGTTTCATTAATCTATTCTCTTATTTTTTTGGTCTCTATTTCATTTATTTCTGCTCTAATCTTTATAATTTCCTTCCTTCTCCTGGCCTTGGGCTTTGTTGTTCTACCTTTTCTAGCCCCTTTGGGTGTAAAGTTAGATTAAGATTTCTTCTTGCTTCTTCAAGTAGGTCTGTATTGCTATAATCTTCCCTCTTTGAACATTTTTTGTTAATCCCCAAAATTGTGGACCATTAGGTTTTCATTTTCATTTGTCTCTGTGTACTTTTTTACTTCCTCTTTGATTTCCTGATTGACCCATTCACTGTTTATTTTTTATTAAACACTGTATTTTAGCATATACTATATAATTTTATAATATCTAAGCTAATTTTTTCTTTTGCCATTTTCTGTAATTTATCCTATTTGTAAAGAAACCCATGTTGGGCACGTAAATATTTACAATTTTTATATCCTCTTGTTGGACTGTCCCTTTACCATTACATACTGTCCATCTTTGTCTCTTGTTCCAGTCTTTCTTTTAAAGTCTATTTTCTCCAATATAAGTATTGCTACCCCAGTTCTCTTTTTGCTTTAATTTACATGGTACGTTTTTCCATCCCTTTACTTCTACTCTGTAAATGTCTTTAGTCTGAAGTGATTCTTTTGTAGGCAACATATAGATGGGTCTTGCATTCATTTACTCTATGTCTTTTGATAGGGATATTTAGTCCCTTTACACTTAAAGTAATTATTGATAGGTATGTACTTATTGCCATTTTACTTTTTTATAGTTGCTTTTATAGTTCTTCTCTGTTCCTTTCTTTTCTTCCTCTCTTCCCTGGTGGTTTGAGGTCTTTAGTGATATGCTTAATTCCTTTCTCTTTATTTTTTGTATATCTACTAGAGATTTTTAACTTGTGGTTACCATTAGGTTCATATACAACATCTTATGCATACACCAATCNTAATTTGACAATAAACTATTAAAAAAAATAAATAAAAAAAATAAAAGCACCATTAAAAAAAAAAAATTAAAAAAAAAAAAAGATTAAAGCGCTAAATTTTTACTCCACTCCCTGCCTCCATGTATTAGGTGTATATGATGTCATCACTTACATCCTTTTATCTCATGAATCCCTGACTAATGTTTATAGATTCTACTTAATTTTACTGCTTTTGTGCTCCCTGCTTCTCTTACTCCTGCTTATGGTCTTTCCTTTCACTCAAAGAACCCCCTTTAACATTTCTTGTAAGGTTNTAGTCTGAAGTGATTCTTTTGTAGGCAACATATAGATGGGTCTTGCATTCATTTACTCTATGTCTTTTGATAGGGATATTTAGTCCCTTTACACTTAAAGTAATTATTGATAGGTATGTACTTATTGCCATTTTACTTTTTTATAGTTGCTTTTATAGTTCTTCTCTGTTCCTTTCTTTTCTTCCTCTCTTCCCTGGTGGTTTGAGGTCTTTAGTGATATGCTTAATTCCTTTCTCTTTATTTTTTGTATATCTACTAGAGATTTTTAACTTGTGGTTACCATTAGGTTCATATACAACATCTTATGCATACACCAATCTATATTAAGTTGATGGTTACCTAAGTTTGAACTCATTCTAAAAGCGCTAAATTTCACTCTCCACAATAGCTAAAACATGGAAAGAGCCTAAGTGTCCATCAACAGATGAATGGATCAAGAAGATGTGGTTTATCTATACCATGGAATACTACATGGCAATGAGAAACAATGAAATCTGGCCATGTGTAGCAACATGGATGGACCTTGAGGGTGTTATGCTGAGCGAAATAAGTCAGGCACAGAAGGACAAATATCATATGTTTGCACGTATAGGAGGATTAGGAGGAACTTGACGGAGGAACAAGGGGGAGAAGAAGGGCGGAAATGGTGGGGGAAAGGGAGAGAAGCAAACCATGAGAGACTCTTGAATGCTGACAAAAACTGAGGACTGATGGATGTGGGGGGAGGGGGGGATGGGCATGGAGGAGGACACTTGTGGGGATGAGCACTAGGTGTTATGTGGAAACGAATTTGACAATAAACTATTAAAAAAAATAAATAAAAAAAATAAAAGCACCATTAAAAAAAAAAAATTAAAAAAAAAAAAGATTAAAGCGCTAAATTTTTACTCCACTCCCTGCCTCCATGTATTAGGTGTATATGATGTCATCACTTACATCCTTTTATCTCATGAATCCCTGACTAATGTTTATAGATTCTACTTAATTTTACTGCTTTTGTGCTCCCTGCTTCTCTTACTCCTGCTTATGGTCTTTCCTTTCACTCAAAGAACCCCCTTTAACATTTCTTGTAAGGTTCATTTGGTGGTGATGAACTCCTTTAACTTTCCTCTGGGAAACGCTTTATCTCCTCTTCTATTCTGAATGGTAGCCTTGTTGGATAGAGTATTCTTGGTTGCAGGTTTTTTCCTTCCAGTTCTTTGAATATATCATGCAGTCCTTTCTGGCCTGCAAAGTTTCTGCTGAAAAGCAAGATGTCAGCCTTATGGAATTTTCTTTGTAATTGTTTTCTTTTCTCTTGCTGTTTTTAAAATTCTCTATCACTAATTTTTGCCATCTTAATTATTATGTGTCTTGGAATGGCCCTCCTTCAGTTGATTTTGTCAGGAGCTCTCTGTGCCTCCTGGATCTGGACTTCAGTTTCCTTCCCCAGATTCAAAAAGTTTTCAGCTATTATTTCTTCAAATAAATATTCTACTTCATTTTCTCTCTCTTCTCCTTCTGGGATCCCTATAATGCAAACGTTACTATGTTTATGATACACAGAGTTCCCTTAACCTATTGTGATTTTTTTATTATTCCTTTTTTTCTTTTTGCTGTTCAGTTTGGTTGTTCTCCATTACACTGTCTTCCAAGTCACTGATCCATTCTTCTGCCTCCTCTGATCTGCCACTGATTCCCTCTAGTGTGTTTTAATTTCCACTATTAAGTTCTTCAACTGTAGGTGGTTCTTGTTATATTTTCTATCTCTTTGTTGAAGGTCTCACTGAGAGCCTCTGCTCTTTTCTCAACTCCAGTTAGTATCTTTATGACCATTACTTTCAATTCTTTATCAGGCATACTGCTTACGTATGTTTCATTTAGCTCTCTTGTTGCAATTTTGTCCTATTCTTTCATTTGGGACATATTCCTCTGTCTCCTCATTTTGTTTAACTCTATATTCTTTTCTATATGTTAGGAAAGTTGGCTACATCTTCTGATCTTGAAAGTAGCAGCCTTATGAAGAAGAGGTCCTATGGTGCCCTGTAGCACAATGTCCCCTGTTCATCAGAACCAGGAGCTTCAGAAGTGTCTCCTATGTGAGTTGCATGCACCCTACTGTTGTGGCTGAGCCACATTTGCCTTCAGTTCAGTTGGCTGCAATGGTCCACTTTGCCTGCTATGGGTAGGTTTTGGTCTCCATGCTGTTGAGGAGCCAATACGGAGCTGCTGTGGGCTTGGAGTTGGGCAGTGTCAGCAGTCAAACCAGATGCAGAGCCTGCACATGCACTGACTGACAGGGCACTCTCTGCACTGCCAATTATAGGGTTCAGCAGCTAGGGCTAAAGATAAGTGGGGGTATGTGGTTATCTTTCCCTCTCCACAGGGCAGGAGTCACATTGGAGCAGCACCAGCCACTGCTGGGGCTGCTTATAGAATGGCATGTGACAGAAGCCACTCAAAAGGGATGCCTGCTGAATAGGGCAAGTTGGATGGGACAGATATGCAGAACGTGGGGATAGGGCATGTGGTATTAGTGCCCTCTAGTTCTCACAAGTGTCCTGCTATCTAGGCTAGGGTAAGGGAGTGTGGAGAAAATGGCACCCATGGGCCCTTTTGTTCTTGGAGAGTTCTCCTAAAAATCCCTGCCTCTCCAACACACATTCTGAGATCAGTAAACAAATCTCCTTCACATACACCCCAGAGGTTTTCAAACTGCTGCTTCCATTCTGTAACTTGGTCAAGTTATTTGTTACTCTAGTTCTTTGAGTGCAGGGACTCAGTTTCCTATCACCTTCCAGCTCTCCTAGAGCTAAGCCTGTTGATTTTTAAAATACCCAGAGTTAAGCCCCACTGATTGTAAAAACAATTTTTTTTAATAATAATTAAATAAAATAATTTTAAAAATTAAAGTTAAGCCCTACTGGTTTTCAAAGCCAAATATTATGGGGACTCATCCTCCCACTGGATATCCCCTGTGTCTGGAGTATGGGGTCTGCTCCCCTCCCTTTCTGGTGAGTATGGTGTCCTTCCAATTTGTGGTTAGTCTCCCAGAAGCTTGGTCCCTGACTGATGGCATCTTCACCCCTTCTATCCTTTTTGATGTGGCCTCCTCTCTATGATTAACTGTGGAAAGTCTGTTCTGACAGTCTTTGGGTCATTTTCTGGCTTGGCTGCACTGATCTGTCTGTTACCTAGGTGTCCATGGAATGAGGTGGGCTTAGATCCTCCTACTCTGCCACCTTTTCAGAAGTCCTCCCCTGCTCTATTTTGACACTAATACGCATAAGAAATCTTCAGCAGAGAGAAGAAAAATAACCATTTGAAATACAACCAAAACATTCTGTTCTCCATAACAAAAGCCTGCCATCAAGAGAAATTACTTTACCAGACAACTTGAGCCCACTTTATCCTTCTTGTATCACATCAGGTGAGGAAAAACAAAGCTAAAAAAACAATTCTGACAGGAGTCAGGCACAAAAACCCCTCAAATTTAACCATAAGGTTATAGGCTACTTCCCCTCCCCAATACTGACCATCCCATCAAAAAGACTCCAGTGTAATGACAGTGGATTACAACTGAGAGCAGCAAGGCACCAATTCTACTTAAAAAGGAATTTCTACGGAAACTCAAAGATAATAGAGGAGATAGAAACAAGGACAGGAGAGGAAATTGAAGCCTAACATCTACATCTACAATATACACTAAACCTAACTCCTAATTAGATAAACATAAAACCTCACCCTAGAAGCCTGTTTACCTCAGTTCCTTTTAACCAATACATCGTGTCCAACTTTCAACAAAGAATTATAAAACAGGTTAAAAGTCCAGAATAAACACAGCCCGAAGAGAAAAAGCAAGTATCAGAACTATATTCAGCTTTGACACTTATATTGGAATTATCAGGTAGAGAATTTAAAATAATTATCATTAATATGTTTATCCTTGATGAATACAGATGCAAAATCCTCAACATAATATATTAAACCAAATTTGACAATACAGTACAAAATCACACACCATGATCAATTGGGATTTATTCCAAGGATGCAAGGACAGTTCATCATCTGCACATATATGTGATACAGCACACTGACAAAATGAAGGATAAAATTCGTATGATCATTCAATAGATAGAGAAAAAGCATGACAAAATTCAACATCCATTCATGACAAAAAGTCTCAACACATTAGGTATAAAGGCTATATATGACATTCCCAGAGGTAACATTATACTCAAGATTAAAAGGTGAAAACTTTTCCTGTAAGATCAGGAATAAGACAAGGATGCCAACTCTCACCACTTTTATTTAACATAGTAGTGGAAGTCACAACCAGAACAATTCTATAAGAAAAAGGAAGCAAAAAACAAAAACAAAAACAAAAGAAAAGGCATCCAAGTCAGAAAGGAAATAATAAAACAGTCTCTATTTGCAGATGACATGTTTTATATAGAGAAAACCCTAAGGATGCCCCTAAAAACTGTTAGAATAAATGAATTCAGTAAAATTGCAGGATATAAAATCAATATAAATCAGTTGCATTTCTATACGCTAAAAATATCCTATCAGAAAGAGAAATAAAGAAAATAATTCCATGTATAATTACAAAAATAATAAATTAAAAGACCTAGAAATATATTTAACCATGGAGGGGAAAGATCTGTACATTGAAAAGTATATGACATTGATGAAAGAAATTAAAGACAAAAAGAAATGGAAAGATATTCCATGCTCATGGATAAGAATATTATTAAAATGCCCATACTACCCAAAGCAATCTACAGATTTAATGCAACCCTAACAAAATTCCAATGGCATTTTTCACAGAAATAAAATACACAATACTAAAATTTGTACAGAACTCAAAACAAAAAGTCCAAATTGCCATGACACAATCTTGGAGAAAAAGAACAAAGCTGGAAGCCATAAAAAGTAATGAAACACTGATACATGCATACATGCATATACATACAAATATGCACAACCTCAAATCACTATACTAAGTGGAATCAGTCATATGCAACGAACTACATAATATATGATTCCAAGTATTTAAAAATTCCAGAAAAGAAAAACCTTGGAGCCAGAAAGCAGATCACTGGTTGCCTAGGGCTGAAGGTGAGAGGGATAAAATTGAGGACTGGCTGCAAATGGGCACAAGGGTACTTTCTGGGGTAATGAAAATGTTCTAAACCTGGACTGTGGTGGTTAATCGCCTACCTGTCTAAATTCACTATAATTACTGACTTGTACACTTAACAGGTCAATTTTACATATATAAATTATATCCACACACACACACACACACACACACACACAATAAAGCTGGTAAGAAATATCTGAAGAGTTTTCTGGTGGAAAAGAGAATAAAATTCTTCCATACTTTTCAAGTAGAATTAATTTTCAGAGACAATAATTCTAGGGAGTTAGAATTTTAGCCAATATGAAGAAGTACATACACTGACAGAGTTATTCAATAGGAATACTGTGGATTCCCAAAGCAAGCACAATGGTACCACTGGTTGGCCAACCCAACAGACATTCCTGATATCCTCTTCTTTATCAATGTAATTAATGTAAGGTTTGCAAAGTGAACTGCTAGATACTATGTTATTTGCAGTTAAATGATTCCCAATGGATAAACCTACCTTTCAAAAGTAGTCCTAAAATGCTGAAAAACTTTCTGCCAGGGAAGGTGAAAAATATTCCTATTGGAGAGAGAGAATGATATAATTAGTTGGTTAAAATTTTTAAAAATTAATCATAGGTTTTGAAAAATATGTGCATTATGTATGTTCTTTGAATTAAATAAAAGCAATGATCACTGTGAATATATATACATTTCACAAAGCAGGAATATTCTTTGCTTTATGCCATTTCAGTTTATGCATGTGCGTGAACACACACACACACACACACACTTTTTGTTCCCTGGGGAATCATGAAAATCAAAGTAGAAGACTACTTTTATCAAAGATGAACGTACACAAAAGTGTCAAGATTTGGTTTCTGCCCTCAACGTGTTGGAAAGACAATCTTTGTAGAGGCAGGTGAAAACACCTGAAGCAATGAGCAGATATTAGGCACTGTACAATTAAACCATAAATTGCAGCATATAAATACAGTTAAGTTCTGTAGGAGCTAACCCATAGATGGCTTTACAAACCACCAGGATTAAAAAATCCTACCTGATGGTTAAAGTAAGCAATTGACTGAACTGTCCACACCCAAACACAGTTATTTTGATAGAATTCTCACCCCAACATGCTATTAGATAATACCCATCAGGTGATTTCATTGGAACAAGAGAAATTAGTAATTTAAAACAGGCTCTCCAAGATAATTTCTAGATGTGAAAATTCTAGATGTGGATTATTTCTTAAATTTCACTCTTCTCGAGTGTCTATACGTGAGATATTAAGAAGAAAGACTTGACAGACCAACACAATTTAAGTACTGCGATAGTGACTATCACAATTGGAGTTTTCTTTACATTTTTCTATCTGCAGTCTTGCCTTCTGTTACTCTGGGATTTTTCAGAATGGCATAATCACGAAGATCAGTGTTATCCAATACTGTACAGAAAAACTCCAAGTTAAGGAATTTTTTGAAGTATTATAAGCATGCTTAAAGCCCTTTAACATACGTATGGGTATAGTTAACAAATGATCTACTCTATGACAAATACAAGCGACAGAAAACTTGTAAAGCAACCACAATTTTCCTGTATATCTGTGTGATATGAGTACTTTATGCATGATCCTTTAATAAAAGGTTTAATTTTTCTTTAAAGAATAAAACAAAAACCAAAAATAAATGATCTACTATAAACATTTTCTCATTTGAAGCTGACTTTCGTAATCAATAAATGTAATTTGAGTTGCTTTCCTAGGAATTCTGAGTCACCCACTAACTCTCTACTCCTCCTCTTCCCCATTAATGAATTTGATTTCAAGAGGTCTGAAGAGACAGTAGGGACATGGACTCCAGAAGATAATGTGTTCCCTTGCAAAGTTGACTTTTGGGACTGACTGTAAGCTTTGTTCCTTTAACACCACGTTCACACACCTGAGAGCTGAAAGGAGCCATCACTCCAACAAGTAATAAATGAGTTGCTAAGAGTTCTTATACTGCAAACCTTTATCATGGCAGATTTGGCATCTATTTAAAAACAACTCTCACACTTGCTGACAGAGAACACTTTTGAGGTGGAAATCCCTCGAAATGGAATAAAAACAGCTCAAGTAAAATGCTTCTCTTTGTTCATGAATAATTGTCCATTTAACCGCTATTTACCATAAAAAATAATAAAAACTCAACTCCATTGTCTTCTTTGTTCAACTTCTAATTAGCACACAGTGTCTGACCTCATTATCCCCCATACCCAAATCTAACTTTTTAGCAAACAAATGAATGTTTGGTGCCCTTTGCAAAGCAACACCGCCCAAATGCCTGGAGGTGCTTAAAGAACTAAAGCTAGAGGCACTATCAATAGACACTTTTTTTTTAAGGTTTTATTTATTTCTGAGAGAGAGACAGCATGAGAAGGGGAGGGTCAGAGAGAGAGGGAGACACAGAATCTGAAACAGGCTCTGAGCTAGCTGTCAGCACAGAGCCCGACGTGGGGCCCAAACCCACAAACCGTGAGATCATGACCTGAGCTGAAGTCGGACGCTTAACCGACTGAGCCACTCAGGCGCCCCTATCAATAGATACTTTAAAATTTTTTACTCTAGAGCAAAAATACTGCATGCAGTTGTTTTCTGTTTTTTTTTTTTTACAAATAGTTTATTGTCAAGTTGGTTTCCATATAACACCCAGTGCTCATCCCCACAAGTGCCCTCCTCCACTGCATGCACTTTTAAATAGTGTTTAAAATCTGATACTTTCTCTGATTCACTTCTTAAAGTTGTTCTATTGTTAAATTGCTTGATTTTCAACCTAACAGAGCTCTGTTTTGCATTCACCTTTTAAGGCATTTCTTCAAAAGCTATTTGTTGCCATTATTACTTCTAAACTGGTTTTATTTATTTTTTTCTCTTAAATATTTATCTTTGAGAGAGACAGAGAGAGCGAGCAGGGGAGGGGAAAAGAGAGAGAGACAGAATCTGAAGCAGGCTCCAGGCACAGAGGGCAATGCGGGGCTTCATCTCACAAACTATGAGATCATGACTTGGGCCTACACCGGATGCTTAACTGACTGAGCCACCCAGGAGCCCCAAACTGGCTTTATAATTATACATACATTCCTTCCACAATGAACTTCCTTGCCTTCAAAATTGTATATCAGAATTTAAATGGTCATGATGGCATTTATAGATTTACTTGCCTCTACAACTCCGATAACACTTTCCATATATTCCTCACACAGAGAAATAACATAACATAGTCAGTGAATGGCACTAATATCCTAAGATTGAAATGACCCAAGAAATGAAGAGAGGTTTTTAGGGTTTTTTTGTGTTTGGTTTTTGCTTTATATTAGAACCGCAAATTTAACTTTTAATGATTTGGAAGTGGAGAGAAAATATAGCTTCTTTATTTCATCTAAAGCTGACTTTTTCCTTCATAAGTTCCCATCCACTACTTTGTGAGGAAAAATATAGCTAAATGTGTAACTGAGTTCAAAGCTAAGTCTGATGCAATTGTTTATTCAGCCTTTTTAGAAAATGTTCAATCTGTCGGCTGTTCCTTCTTGCTATTTCTCTAAGAGAGAATCTGGCTGTCTGGAGAGAGTGGTGTTATACACATCCTGGTGAACTTAAGTGAAAGAGACCCCTTGGGCACATGCTGGCTGGCACCTCTGGCTCTCCAGGATAACGTCCCCTGCTGGGTGTCCGGCCACCCTCAGCACTGGCAGGTGAATTGCTGGTGGGTTTCCTTGGCTTGGCCAGTACTTTGCATGATGCAGACCCAGTGACAAAGGTACACTGCCCTTCTAGGGTAAGCCTCTGAGGCAAGCCCCAAGCCACTTCTCTGTCATGCTATATGCCCAAGTTTATTTGATGGTGCTGCAACTCCAGTTAGTGTGGGGAAACCTGTGCAGTGACCTCATCCCAGAGTCCTCAAGGAGACTTAAGTAGAAGAGAAAAGGGAAACTGGAAGAGCTCCCCTGGCTCCAGTTACATTCATTTACAGAACATGTGAATGCAAATATTCTGCTTCTTGATACTCTGGATGCCTCAGTAACCACACCCCTGGCTCCATACCTTGACTTCTATCATTTCCACATTGTTCTAGCCTGACTCCAAGCACATACTCCAAGATACAATTTCTAGTATTTGCCTTTGAACAACTCTCCCTTCACCAGAAAAATCTTAGGTAAGAGGACCTGGAAATACACATAACAGATAGATATAAAATAGATTTGTAATTAGCAAAGGCTTCAATACAGAATTAAAGAAGAAATTCCACATCTGTCATTTTTCTCAAAATATATACAGTAACTCACAGACAACTAATTGTATCACCCAGTAAGACATAAGACTTAGGAGACAATGTAAGAAACAGAAAGTAATTATTTGTAGGTAATATATTATTCTTTTATAAGTAAAAGTTTATCTCATGTGCTTGAGGATATGTAAAAATGATTTCATTCATTTAGCATATACTGAAACAACATTTGTTTGCCATCTTTATATTTATCAGAGAAGGCAGGTTTGTTCACTTCAAAGGAAACTACAGATAGATCATAACTTACCTAGTTTCAATCACATTATGAATGACTAAAGCAAAATTCATGAAGTCTTCCATATTACAAATTACAAATCAATGTACATTGTTTTTAAACAATGTAAATTTTTAAACTCAAGTCAAAGTGAAAATGTATACAATATATTGTTTAATATAGAATGCTGAAAAAGATAATTGGAGGAGTGATTTTCTAAAATCAGTTAATTTTGTAGAACTTGAGACAAAGTTTCTGATACACAATGCTTAGGCTAGGTTAATAATTCTTACTGTAGCAAATTCCTCTCTAGCTTTACAAAACTGAAGGCCTTATCCTACAATGAAAAAAAGAAAAGATCCTTTGTCCAGAATATCCTCACCCCAGTTAGGTTTTAGTATGTGCTGCTATAATACCTTAAAGCATCTTAGCAACAGGCTAAAGAAGCATCAGCCAGCAAAATCACTGTCTCAAGTGGCTTTGGGAAACAAAGTCCATCCATTGGTCTTAAAACTCCAGCAGAAAATGAGGCAGGCACCCTGAATATCTGGCCTTTAGGACTGGATCCACTAAAGGACAAGACCAAAAATCATATCTTTCTCAGACAGTTAGTATGAAAATTCTAGAGAGTAATACTTCCCAAAAAGAGTGAACTAAATTCATCAGCAAAATATAAGAAAATTTCAATTAACCAAAGTGCTTTGGGAATAGGTTGTCCTCAGATGTCTAAGACTGCAGGGTTAGTTAAATAAATAATGGTGCATATACACAATCCACTACACAGAAGTCATTAAAAATCCTGTTCTAGAATGTTAATTGACAATGGAAGTGCTGTTATGTAAAATATTATATGAAAAGCAGCTCATAAAGAAGTAGAATCAATTTTTATGTTTTTAAAATATATATATACAAACTAGGGGTGTCTGGGTGGCTCAGTCAGTTAAGCATCTGACTCTTGATTTCAGTTCAGGTCATAATCTTGTGATTAATGAGTTAGAGCCCCACATTGGTTCAACACGGAAAGCACAGAGCCTGCTTGGGATTCTCTCTTTCCCTCTCTCTTTGCCCACTCACATGTGTGCATATGCACACGCACTCTCTCAAAATAAATAAATAAAAATAAATATACAGACTAAACAAGAGATCAAAATACTAACAAAGATTATTTTATAAGGCTTTTTTTTTATTTTCCTTTTTCTGAATTTCTAAAATTTTGCACATTATTTTGATGCAAGAAAATATTATTATGATAGAAAAATCAACTAAGCTATTAAAGTACATTTTCTGGATAACTAAAAAGTAATAAGCAAAGCAATTTGGGATTAAGTATTTTAGTCCATCTCTTGTTTACTACTCAACACAAACCCAATGATCTGATGATTTCCAGTGAAATCGGTCAGCCCATCAATGTGGCAAAACACCTTTAGCATGCTTTTAATGTGATATCCAAAACAGTTAAGACTTAAGTTTTTCTTTCATTCTGTTATTACAATGCAACCTGATTTTTAAAAATGACACAAATTTAAAACAGATTAACACAATTACATCTTTCCTTATTTAAGTACCTCATAGGAACTACAGCTTATAAATATCACTAAATATCACTCACTAATCATCACCATATGAATGAAAGTATAGACGGCTTAATATCCACTGGTTCAGGTATCACAGCTTGGATGGTGTTAAATGACTAAATTCCTCATTTACATTTCTTATTTATATGGCATTTGTCTCAAAAGTTTAAATGCAACACAAATTCCAAAGAATTTGCTCTTTGGATTCCTGTTGCCATGTGTTACAATGCAATGACTGTTAAATTGATAAATTAACTTAGAGAAAAATTATGTCTCTTTGATGTTGAATCTTCCTAACCTACCACAGGATATGCTTTTTTCCTTTTTTTTTTTTCAATTATTTTAAGTCAGTTAGGAATCCTTTAAAGTCTTCTTCAGATACAACTTTTACACTGATTGCTAAATTTATTCCTAAATATTTTGTCTTTTGGGCTGGTATTGCAGATTTTTTCCTTCATTTTATCTTCTTTCTGTGTATATGAAAACTATTAATTTGTTTATCAATTTTACACACTATTTTAATAAATTCTGTACTCACTTTTTGATTTCTTCCCAATCATGTATTTTAAGGATACAACAATATCATCTGCTGACGTTTGCTCCTTTGTCCTTTTATTTCTCCTATTTTAAGATGCTGAGGAGTAAATCTAGCCTCCAACACAATATTAACCACTCTACATCTTTGTCTTACTCTTAACTTTTGTGGGAGGAAGTCTAGGATTGCCCCATTAGAAATAATACTTGTTTTAGGGGCACCTAAGTGGCTCAGTCGATTGAGTGTTTGACTCTTGCTTTTAGCTGAGGTCATGACCTTGCAGTTTTATGCAGTTTGAGCCCCATGTCATGCTCTGTGCTGACAGTGTGGAGCCTGCTTGGGATTATCTCTCTCCTTCTCTCTCTGCCTCTCCTCCACTCACACTGTCTCTGTCTCTCTCAAATAATAAACTTAAAAAAATTTTTTTAAAGAAATAATGCTTATTTTGGGTCTGAGATAAATATATTTTATTCAGTGTTTTCTATCAAGGATAGTATTGAATTTTCTCAAAAGACCAATATTTGTGAATATAATCATATGATTTCTTAGCTTTACCAACATTGTGTATTATGGTAATCTATTTTCTAACATTCAAATGTATGTTTTCCAAATAAAACCCCACATAATTTGTTCTTTAAACATGTTTCTGGATGATGTTTGTAGATACTTTACATAGAATTTTCACTTCTAGGGGCACCTGGATGGCTCAACCGGTTGAGTGTCCAACTTCAGCTTAGGTTATGATTTCATGGTTTATGAGTTTGAGCCCCATGTCAGCCTCTGTGCTGACAGCTCAGCTCTAGAGCCTACTTCAGATTCTGTGTCCCCCCTCTCTCTCTGTCCCTCTCCTGCTTGTGGTCTCTCAAAACTAAATAAGTGTTAAAAAAATTGTTCAAAAAAGAATTTTTACTTATCTGTTCTTAAGTGAAGTTCGTCTGTAATTTTCTTTTTTGTGTGTGTAATTTCTATTAGGTTTTGATACCAGTTTTACATTGACTTCCTAAACAATTTGGAGATTTTTACTTGAATGATGTTCTGGACAAGTGAAATATTAAAATGAACTATTCTTTAAGGGTATTGTCAAATTTCTCTGTGAAACCATCTAGTCATGACACTTTTAAGTATTGGTTCTTGAACAACTTCCTCTATTTCTGTGCTGTATTGTTTAGATTTCCCCTATATTTTGAGGTGTATTTTGATAAACTAATTTGCATTAATTGAACAGAAGAGATTACTTTTCTTTTTTTATAATTCTCCTTTATTGATTCCTATCTTTTGTATCTGCACTTTCTTTTCCTGAATAAATAAGCAGATGCTTATTTTTACAAAGCTTTAGGATCAGTTCTACTAAACTTATTATTTTGTCTATATTTTTTGTTTTTCCTTTCCTAATATTTAAGTAAGATTCTTATAATATGTATTTCTACTTTTACCATGAGTGTATATATACATTTCTTCTCAGAACTACTTTAATTATATCCAATAGTTTCTGATATGTAGTATTTATATTATTATTTTCTAGCTATCCCAACATTTGATTTTACATATCCTCTTTGACTCAACTGTTGCTTAACAGAGGATGTATTTAATTATAAAAAGTCATACAATATTTATATATTGTTCTGTTATCCTAACCCCATATTTGTCTTACTTAGTCTTAATTATACTGTTAAATATATTCAGTGCTTACCTCCAATTCTTTTAATAATATCAACCTAGCCATCTTGTAGCTAAAATTTGTCTTCTAGTAGTTTCCTCAGGAAGGACTTAGGACAGTGCTGCACCAAACCATACTAGAGACTGAGGCAAAAGAAAAAAAAACCGTAATAATGATCCTGTCTTTATTTAAAATGTTAATATTTTATCATGGATGTGTTCCATTAATTTTTATTTTAATATTGCATTAAATATTATTCTTCATTACAGAGCTTTTGGTGTCCTCTTAAGTTTCATGTCCAAAGCACCTAATATTCCTAGGGTTCTTGCATGTTCAGCCTTTACACTTGAAGAACAGCTCGGTTGGCTCACTCTTTCCTTGAGGACCTTTTAGGTAGTGCTCTATAACATGCTGGTATTAAAAGATGCTGTGGAAAAGTCTTCTACCAGCTGATTTTTTTTTTCATTGAAGAGAAATCCCAACCCTCACACCCCACCCCTGGTCTTCCCAATGGTTATCTTTAAACCATTTATTTAAATTCGAGTTAGTTAACATACAGTTTAGTATTGCTTCCTGAAGGAGAATCCAGCGATTCATCACTTATATATGACACACAGGGCTCATCCCAAAAACTGCCCTCCCTAACACCCATCACTCATTTAGTGCTCCCCCTTCCCTCCAACAACCTTCAGACTGTTCTCTGTAAATTAAGAGTCTCTTGTGGTTTGCCTCTCTGTTTTTAATCTTATTTTTCCTTTCCTTTCCCTATGTTCATCTGTTGTATTTCTTAAATTCTACATGAGTGAAATCATATATTTGTCTTTCTCTGACTTATTTTGCTTAGCATAATACACTCTAGTTCCAACCATGTTGTTGCAAACAGCAAGATTTCATTATTTTTGATTACCAATATTCCATTGTATGTATGTGCATGTGTGTGTGTACCTACACACACACACATTTTCTTTATCCACTCTTCAGTTGATGGACATTTGGGCTCTTTCCATAATTTGGCTATTGTTGATAGTGCTAATGTTAACAATGGGGTATATATGCCCCTTTCAATCAGCATTTTTGTATCCTCTGGATAAATACCTAGTAGTGCAATTGCTGGTAGGGTAGTTCTATTTTTAATTTTTTGAGACACCTCCCCACATTGTTTTCCAGAGTGGCTGCACCAGTTTGCATTACCAAGAACGGTACAAAAGGGCTCCTCTTTCTCCGCATCCTTGCCAACATCTGTTGTTTCCTGAGTTGTTCATTTTGGCCATTCTGACAGGTGTGAGGTGATATCTCATTGTGTTTTTATTTATAACTCTCTGATAAATGATGTTGAGCATCATTTCATTTGTCTGTTAGCCATCTGGAGGTCTTCTTTGGAAAAGTGTCTATTGATGTCTTGCCCATTTCTTCACTGGATTATTTGGTTTTGAGGTGTTGAGTTTGATAAGTCTTTAGAGATTTGGGATACTCATCCTTTATCCAATTTTGCAAATATCTTTTCCCATTCCATAGGCTACCTTTTAGTTTTGTCAACTGTTTCCTTTGCTGTACAGAGTTTTTTTTTTATCTTGATTAGGTCCCAAAAGTTCATTTTTGCTTTTATTTCCCTTATATCCAGAGACATATCCACATACAGTTGCTGTGGCCAAGGTCAAAGAGGTTGCTGCCTGTTCTCTCCTCGAGGATTTTGATGGGTTTCCTGTCTCACATTTAGGTCTTTCATCCATTTTGAGTTTATTTTTCTGTATGCTATAAGAAAGTGGTCCAGTTTTATTCTTCTGCATGTTGCTGTCCAGTTCTCCCAGCACCATTTCCTGAAGAGACTGTCTTTTTTTTTCCCCCAGCGGACACTCTTTCCTGCTTTGTCAAAGACCATTTGGCCATATGTTTGCGTGTCCATTTCTGATTCTTTATTTTGTCCCATTGTATGTGTTTTTGTACCAGTACCATACTGTTTTCATGACTACAGCTTTGTAATACAGTTTCAAGTCCAGAATTGTGATGCCTCCAGCTTTGGTTTTCCTTTTCAACATTACTTTTGCTATTTGGCTATTTTCAGCATTATTTGGCTATATTTTTTTCCAATTTTTTAAATGTTTATTTCTGAGAGAGTAAGACTGAGTGTGAGAGGCGGAGGGGTGAAGAGACAGGAAGACACAGAATCTGAAGCAGGCTCCAGGCTCTGAGCTGTCAGTGCAGAGCCTGATATGGGCCTCAAAGACAAGAACCATGAGATCACGGCCTGAGCCAAAGTCAGACACCCAACTGACTGAGTCACCCAGGCACCCCTACAAATGGTTCTTTATCTTAATAGTCCTATAATTTTTCTAGGATCTGTCTTATTGTTGTTTGTTCTGGGTTAATTTTCCCCAGCACACACTATCTGTTTTGTAGATTCAAGTCTTTTTCTTTCTTGAATTGTATTTTAAAATATGTGCTCTGCACCATTTTTTGATTTTCTTCTTTGGGTATTCTATATGTCTGTTGGATCCCTCATATATCGTCCATGTCTATAATTTTCTCTTGAACTTTTATTTATTTATTTTTTAATGTTTTTTATTATTTTTAGGAGAGAGAGAGAGACACAGAGTGAGCAGGGGAGGGTCCGAGCGAGAGGGAGTCACAGACTGAAACAGGCTCCAGGCTCCGAGCTGGCAGTCAGCACAGAGCCCGACGCGGGGCTCGAACCCACGAACCACTAGATCATGACCTAAGCGAAAGTCAGACGCTTAACCGACTAAGCCACCCAGGCGCCCCTCTTGTCATCTTTTAAAATTCTTTTATTTCACTGTGTTCCCTTTTATTCTTTTTACCTTTTATGTATCTATCAGGATTCTCCACTGTTAATTCCAGTTTTGTCTTGATTCCTACATTTATATTTTCCCTCTACTTCTTTCCTGAGTCTTAGTTTATATTTCTTCCCTACTTACTGCCTGTCTTTTCTTTCAATACTGGATTTCCATGTGGTGGTGCTTGTTAAAAGAACCAACTGAATCACTGAGATTTTGGGCATTATTTTTTAGATTTATACCAAAATATTCATTCACAGTTTTCCTCTACTTTATGACAACATCTTTCTGATGAAGGCTGATCATCTGCTAATACACTGCTGCACCTTTTCCTTCTTTTTTCTTATAATATCTCTTCACATTGTTCTAGTTCCTTTACCATTACTTATGATTGAATGAGTTGGGTTTTTTTTTTTTTAATGTTTTATTTATTTCTAGGAGAGAGAGAGAGAGAGATAGCTTGAGCAGGGGAGGGTCAGAGAGAGAGGGAGACACAGACTGTGAAACAGGCTCCAGGCTCTGAGCTGGCAGTCAGCACAGAGCCCGACGCAGGGCTCGAACCCACGAACCGCGAGATCATGACCTAAGCGAAAGTCGGACGCTTAACCGACTAAGCCACCCAGGCAGGCGCCCCAGGTTGTTTTTTTTTTTTTTTAACTTTATTTACTTTTGAGAGAAAAAGAGCATGAGAGGGTAGGGGCAGAGAGAGGGAGGGAGGGAGAAAGAGTCCCAAGCAGGCTCTCTGCCATCAGTGCAGAACCCAATGTGTAACTCACAAACCACAGATCATGACCTGACCTGAAATCAGATGCTTTACCAAGTGAAGTACCCAGGCACTCCTAAAAGTTAGTTTTTAATGAACCAGCCATTTGCACAGGTTCTTTTGAGGAAACCAGAGTAGTATTTCAGGCTGTTTTTCACTAGTCAAAGACTCTCCTTTCAGCTGTTTCTAATTTTTCTGCATGATTCTTTAAGCAGCCCCAATGTTCCCTGTGTTTCTGATCTTAAGTGTATCCCAAGGGTCTTCTGTCAACACCCAACTACCCCTATCTCCATCACTGCCGTTTCAGGTAAAGGATATAAATTCTGATTTAAAGGGTTTCTCACTTTCAGGAATCACAGCAATTTCAAAAGGCTTATTAAATGGAAGCATCTGGAGGGGAGAATAAGGCAGGGAATTAAATCAGGAATATTTGTTTGAAGACCATTTAAGAAATAGTTCAACTCCCATCCAGATGCAGGCCATGGAACAAGCCCCCACCTCAGTAAAAGCTTGAAAGCTTTCCATCTAATGAGGGTAAAGCAAAGGGTATCTGGACTAAAAACGCTTAGATATAGCTGATGGTGGATGTACCATTCACAAAACAGGGAGAACACATAAAACTGAGACTCCTCCCCTATGCTCGCCTTACCTAGATAAGAGGACCCTGGCATCCAAAAAGCCACCCCAAGGCAGAGCCTTGAAAAGTCCACGTGGTCATACCAGACCAAGAGCAAAGACGTATACATAGTGACATCAAGGGCTCCTCACTGAAGGCTCACAGTCTAATCATTCTAAAACAAACCTGTTAGTCAACAAGTCCATTTGTGTGTTCCAACATTCCAATAAGACTTTTAGTCTCTGTCTTAGGCTGCTCAGGCTACAATAACAAAATAGCACAGACTGGCTTAACACTTAAAAATTTTTTTTTAATTTTTTTTGAGGGAGGGAGAAAGAGAAAGAGAGAGAGAAAGAGAGCTAGCGAACACAAGCAGGGGAGGGGTAGAGAGAGAGGGAGACACAGAATCTGAAGCAGGCTCAAGGCTACGAAGCTGTCAACACAAAGCCTGACGCAGAGCTTGAACTCACAAACTGTGAGGTGAGGTGATAGAATGACCTGAGCCAAAGTCAAATGCTTAACAGACTGAGCCACCCAAGTGCTCTTGACTTAACACTTCTTTCTAAGAGTATTTTCTCACACTTCTGGAGGCTAGAATTCCATGATCAAGGTACCAGACAATTCAGTTTCTGGTAAAGGCTCTCTTCCTGGCTTTTAGACAGTATCATTTCACTGTGTTGCCACATGGCCTTTCCATGCATACACATGGTGAGCAAGGGAGTTCTCATGTCTTTTCCCCTAAGGACACTCATCATATTGGGTCAGGGCCCCACCCTATGACCTCATTTACTCTGAGGGGTTTTTGTTTTTTGAAGATGCAATTAGTGTTATTAAGCAATTCATGAGCTAGGCAGCATCCCATGTAGCAAGTAGAGAGCTTCTCCCCTTAATTCCTTTCTTATAAATCCCATCTCCAAGTACTGTTATATTGGGGATTAAAACATTAACACCTGAATTGGGATAGAAGGACACAGTCTGTAACAGTTCTCCAAGCCTTGTCAAACCAAACAAACTATACATATGGGATTTCCATATATCTAAATTTATGGAATTTTAGTGTATATTTTAATATATGCATACTGATTCCTAGCTATTACATCTTTCCCTACTTGAAAGCTTCAGCTCTGGGTATGCTCAGTGAGTTTCCATACCTGGGTGTAACAAAGTGGGGAAACACTTCTTGTTTTAGAAGCAGAACCTTTAGGTCTGCTGGGTGTAGAGCAGACATGATGTGGTGTTGCTTTCTATGGACAGTATTATACCTTCTTAGTTTTAAGCCTGTTGAAGTTTTATAAAACTGGTACAGATGGAGAACTGAGGAATCTGACTGACTCCTTTTCATTGACTATAAATGTGCTCAATTATAAGGTATTGTTCAAAAATATCTATTGATTAGTATATAGAAATATGCATCTGTCTACACCTATAAAAACTGTGTCAGTTTGTGGTGCCCACTCTTCACCATCTAGTATTCCTCTCTAGTACGCACAGATGGATCTCCTGTCACCAACAGAGGCTACAGATGTCTTCATATTGGAATAGGTGAACACCGAAAACAACCCAGGGTGGGACATGCATATACCACTCAGTCGACCAAGTTATCCCTTCAAAGCACCCTCACTTCTACTTATATAGGTACTTTCCTCCCTCCCATCTGTGTGTAGGGCCTGGAAGGAAACTCTGATCCTTCAGCAAATCCAACGCTGAATAGTGAGTTTATGTGAGATATGTTGTCCCTTTGTTTGTTGCTGACAAGCGTAAAGAACCACTTTCACTGCTGGTAATAATGGTTAATTTATCACATCCAGCCAAGGCTGACCTCTGGGTGTCCCAGCCCCTCCATCACCTTCACACCTGCTCAAGCTAATTGTTAGAGCCAAGTGTAAATGAAAATCAACTGGCCTAATAATGAATGGAGCCCATTACTCGCAACAGCACATTGCTTTAGGAAGGTTTATCAAGAAACATTATAACCAGTCCTCAGTCACAGTTCCCTGTCTCATAGATGAGAAAAAGCAAGCAAACATGGAAGACCAGCATATGAAAACAAGCAGTGACTTGAAACAACCTTTAGCTTTAACTTCCCAAACCTATACTTTACCAAAACCCAAATACTACCCGCAAAAGGGATTAAGACATTTCTCCCAGTGTTGTCATGTTTCTATAAGCAAATGAGATCATTACTGAATATGAAGACCTTAATTAATATGCTAATCTTATTACTCCATCAAAACCATTTTTTAAGGTGGTTATCCCCATGGCTCCTCCAGTCACTGCCACCTGCCTTGCTGTGGTGCCTGGGTGGCTCAGTCAGTTAAGTGTCCAATGTGGGCTCAGGTCATAATCTCCCAGTTCGTGAGTTTGAACCCTGAGTCAGGCTCTGTGCTGACAGCTTGGAGCCTGGAGCCTGCTTCAGATTCTGTCTCCCTCTCTTTGTCCCTCCCCCACTCACACTCTGTCTCTCTCTCAAAAATAAATATTAAAAAAAAAGATTTAGATTGGCCTTGCCATTCCCATCTGAAAGCACAGGTCCAACTCCCAAATACTTGAAATAAAATAACCAGAACTCCCATTAAAGGAGTTAATGTCAAAAGAAAATTCAGAGAGCTTTAACCGATATGAGTCTTTTACTGAGAGAGAAACAAGTTGTTCAGGAACAGAGACTTCCAAGCAGAAAGTGGTTAAGAAGTTCACCGTGAGTAGTTACAACTCAGTTTATAAAGTATGGGTGAGTAAGTTTTCTACAGTGATTTGTTACTAGAAACTTACATTCTTTTTCATGCATCAACTTAACTTGTTTATACTTAACATAAACTTACTTGTAGCTGATTAGCTAGTAAGCTGCAAGGGTCTAGCAGACATGAAGAAAGATGAAGTTTTGTTGAAGGGTCAGATCAGCATTTTGGGGAAACCAGGGCAGTTTTAGGTTTTGGTTATGTGACTAAATATATCCCTAGACAAAACAATCACAATCTGTGGCCTCTATTTTAATCTCTTTAATTCTTGAGTATCTTCAAGAGGCACATAGGAGACTATCAGGACTTACCTGTAGTTTGAAGATACAGCCTTGAGGAACTGCAAAAAGTCACTTCTCATTGTCAAATCAGGGTTTTAATGTATTTAGGGAATGTTTTTAAAGTGTTTTCATGTTGTAATATATTTGCTCATTTTTAATGTATTTTAAGCAGTTGAGATCCCCATATTAAACCATAAATCAAAAGGATCATTCATACCCCCAGCAAATTTAGTAATAGCAAGAAATGCTGGTAACATCACACATATGAGTACACACTTTATGTGGATGTCTACCAAGTGATCCTTCGGACTTACAAACATGTCAGACCTCCAAATCAGCAATTTCAGACCAATTTAGGCCAAACATGCGAGTGTTTCCATATTAGATTTGAACCAATCATTCAAAGGATGCAAGTAACACCATTAAAACTCAGAACAAGTGGCTGTGATTCCCCATGATCTTGACTTCTTGCTAGAATTCCCAGAAGACTGTTTTTAAACCTGACTAAAAATCCAGGACTGTGCAATAACAAGGCCCTTAACATCTAATGGAGAGATATACTCATCAGTGTTTTCTGTGGTATCTGCCTAATAATAGTGAGTTTGGGAAGCACCATTCCAAATTTATACTGCAAACCATCTGCATGGAATATGACAAGGCTGGATAGGTAAGCACATGCTGCCATGAATAGATATATTCACTGATTCTAGAGAAACAAGGTAGCAATTGTTGTTCTTGAGGGGAAAAGTTTCTACAGTCTATTAAGATTGGACATACTGGGTTAAATTATATCTAGCAGGAGTGCATTCTTCAATGCAGAATTTCTTAGAGCTAATAAACATTATCAGTCTTCTTGTAACTTCCATGAATATAGAATCCTTAATTGACAAAATACCAGTAAACGTCTAAAATAACACTAGTATTCAATAGGACATGGGATGGAAAAACAATTAACAACTTTATCTACTCATACGTNCTTATGGGGATGAGCACTGGGTGTTATGTGGAAACTAACTTGACAATAAACTATTTGTAAAAAAAGAAAAATAAATAAAATAAAATAAAATGAATGAGCTTTTGGACTTTGGGTTATTCGGCTATTGTTGCAGTAAGCCTGTATAGCAAACTATCCCAAATCTTGGACACTTATAATAACAAACATTTACTTCTCTGTTAGATCTGATAGATCGCTGGGCTGGCTAGGAAAGTTTACTTTCAAGCAGATCAAATTCCAATGTGTTCCAGATGTTTCTTATTCAGGAATCCAGGCTAAAAAAAGGTAGCTAACTTAGTTGTGCTTTTCTCAAGGAGCACAAAATGGCTGGCAGACATCTACCTAGCCTTTTAAGCCTCAGTTCAGAACTGGTAAACTCTCATTTTCACCATGGCCCACTGGCCAAAGCAATTCATATGGCTAAGTTCAACATCAGTAGGGCAGGGAAATATATTCTGCACACAGACAAGCCAGGCAAAGGCAAGGAAGGAGGAAAAAACAGTGAGCAAATGATAGCTACCACACTGACCATAAATTTCTACCCAACATTTTACCATCTGTATGGGAATTCAATCATATTTCTTTTTTCTTTAAATACAAATATCCTAGCTAAAAATTCAAACATACAAATGATGAGACTTGGCAACAGGAATATAGACTCCTTATCTGTTTTTTATTCTTTTTCTTCCTTGGGACAAGTCAACATTTAGGATCTATGTAAGCTAATCCAGGAAAGTTAGCATATTACAGCATCTTCCAGTTGACTCCTAGATGTATATCCTGAACACCAATGCTGTAATCAAGATCTTAGGTAGTAACAATGACTATGATATGCATTTTCTATGTAGTATAACAAATTACCAGAAACTTAACAGCTTAAAACAATACACATTGATCATTTCACAGTTTCTGTGGGTCAGGAATCCAGGCACAGCTTAGTTAGGTCCCCTGCAAGGCTATGATCAAATCTTGGATTCTCATTTGGAAGCTCAGGTGGGAAAGGATCCACCTTCAGGTTCAGCCAGCTTGTTGACAGAAGTCATATGCTTGCAGTTGTAGGACTCATTGAATTTTGCTTCTTCAAAACTAGCAGAGAAGATGACTCTAGTGCAATTCTGTTAGCAATTCCGCTAGCAAGACAGAGCTTTACATAGCATATGTCATTGCTTAGAAATATGCCAAAAATCCTGCCCACACACAAGGGGGAGTGGATTATACAAAGGCATAAATGATAGAAGGTAGAGATTATGGGGACCACCTTAAAGTCTGGTCCCCACGACTAGAAACCTAAAAAATACATTATTTGTATCCTATTTTATTCCAACTTTGTTCGGCTTCTCTCAGTGGAGTCACTCTCCACCATGTCCTAGAACTCTATGTGCACTTAGATGAACCCACGTTCACCAGCCAATTCCATTTTACATTATATTTTAACATCTTTTCAGGGAAGGAAACTCCTCCAGTCAGCTAGCCAGTATTGTTCAATCACTGAGTATTCAGCATCCTTAATACCAGAATAGCAAAGAAATCATTCCAACCAGAAAAGGCCCAAGTACCAGTTATTGAACTGTCATGATTTATGTTTGTGCCAGATGTGACTCACATAAGTCAACTGGTTATGTGTGGAAATGCAACCAGTGATTGACAAGAACTGCAACATATGACTCATGCTGTGTCTACCCTGAGCCAAAGCAGTCAGTCAATTCTAAAGGCATAAGCATCAATCAAATCAATGATTTGGCAGCCTAAATATTTAACAACCAGATGATGACTGAAATGTTCACTTTTCAATCAGTCATGCATATACAGTCTTAGTAAAAGAATAACTGAAATTCAGAGTAGTTTTCCTTTTCCTACAAGTCATTCATCCCCAAATATTGCTGAATGCCTACTGTACTCTCAGTACTCTGGTGGCAACACAGAAATGGAAGCCTGATATAATGAGAATTATTTTTCAAACTCTTTCTAACATTTTGCTATCTACTCTGCTAAGCAATTTTCTTAACAGTCATCAGCCATCAGCACTCAGTGACCTTCTCCACTGCTCCTTCTTCAAATATTTTTTATAGATAGAAAAAACCTGATACTTAACCAAAATGTGCTCTGGTATGGCAAAAGCTCAGTACCTATACATCTCACTGACTAGAGTAATTGCAATGAGACTGCTGCTTCCTGGACAGAAAAAGGTTTATGATAAGAATTCATTATATGATGCCCATTATATAATCCTTTGTGTTCTACAAGCATTGAACGCCAAAGATAACTTAAAATAACCACAGCAGGTCCAATACAAATTCTCCACATTACATATAAACAGGAAATGCAACACAGAGAAAGACAACCTCAGACAATATGGCCTTTTCTTTCTCTATACTTTTTCTGGAAGCAAATTGTTACATTCCCATGACATTTATATGCTCAATCTGTAGAAAGCATATAGATGACTATCTTACTTCAATAATCATTTATCATAAGCTTGGTATTGGGCAACAAATAAACTCTTGACAAATTCCAAGGATTCCTCTATTCTTAAGTTCCCTTTATTCTCAAGGACTACTTTATTCCATTGCAATGGCTCCTGAAAAACTTCCCTTTTTCAAGGATAACTTTTTCAAACACAATCAATAATCTACAATCACCTTTGTAATGTCTTTAGACATTTTCAACTTCTGAGTTTTGTTTTGTACTGTTTTGTTTTTAAGTTTATTTATTTTGAGGGAGAAAGAGTGCATACATGCAAGCATGAGTGGGGGAGGGGCAGAGGGAGAGAGAGAATCCCAAGCAGGCTCCACTCAGCATGGAGCCCCATAATGGGCTCAATCCCACAACTGCAAGATCACAACCTGAGCCTTCATCAATATTTGGAGCCTGAACCAACTGAGCCACCCATATGCCCCAAGTTTTCCAGCTAAAATGCATGGCTAGCCTCTACAAGGCAAAGATTTTAGAGTTTTGATTTATGGGTTATTAATGAAGTTATTAATACTGTGGTGTTCAAACATAATGGGAAATCATTAATTTTTAATTTTTTCTTTAGTCTTAGAATTTCAGAGTTGAAATGAGTTATAAAGCATATCTAGTCCAGAACTTGAATTATCTTCAGAAACATCCACAACAAATGTTTTTCAGCCCTTGCTCTAACAGTCCCAGCATATCCAGTCCAGGACTTGAGTTATCGTCAGGGACATCCACAACAAATGTTTTTCAGCCCTTGCTCTAACAGTCCCAGCAATGAGGAGGTCACCACCTAATGAGGAGATCATTCCATCTTATCACATCACCTTAGAAATGTTTTCCCTATTCTGAGTCAGGTGGATTTTTTGGGTTTTTTGTTTTTGTTTTGTCCTGTAGCTTTAATCCATGATGCTAGTTATACCTCTGGGGGTCTTATGGGACAAACCTAATCCCTTTATACGACAGCCCTCCAAATATTTGAAATCCCCTACCAAATGCTGAACACTTTCTTCTAAAGATGCCCCGTTCCTTGAATCATGCCTCACAGAATATGATTTTGGTTCCATCACCATCCTGGTTTCTGATCTCTAAATCAGCAGCTTTCAACCATCATTTTGTAACACAATCATTCTTGTGATCAATAAGAAATGAAAAGGTAAATTACTGTAGCACCTACACCCAGAATTAAGAATAAGCTGCCTTCAAATTTAAGAGGCCACAAAGAAGTAGAAAAACATTCCATGCTCATGGATTGGAAAAATAAACAGTGTTAAAGTGTCTATACTACCCAAAGCAATCTACACATTTAATGCAATATTTATCAAAATACTACTAGCATTTTTCACAGAGCTAGAACAAATGATCCTAAAATCTGTACAGAACCACAAAGACCCCAAACAGCCAAAGCAATTATGAAAAAGAAAACTGAAGCTGGAGACATCACGATTCCAGACTTCTGTATTACACAGCTGAAGTCATCAAGACAGTATGGTATTGGCACAAAAACAGACATACTGATCAATGAACAGAACTGAAAACCCAGAAGTGAACACAAAGGTATGGTCAACTAATCCTTGACAAAGCAGGAAAGAGTATCCACTGGAAAAAAAGGCAGTCTGTTTAACAAATGGTGCTGGGAGAACTGGACAGCGACATGAAGAATGAAAATGGACCACTTTCTTACAACATACACAAAAATAAACTCAAAATGGATGAAAGACCTAAATGTAAGACAGGAAACCATCAAAATCCTCGAGGAAAAAAAGGCAACCTCTTTAACCTTAGCCACAGTAACTTCTTACTTGACACATCTCTGAAGGCAAGGGGAATAAAAGCAAAAATGAACCACTGGAACCTCATCAAGATAAAAAGCTCCTGCACAGCAAATGAAATAATCAACAAAACTAAAAGGCAACCAAAGGAAAGGGATTAGATATTTGCAACAAAGGAAATCCAAGTAAGACCTATTGACACTTCCAGAATCTTCTTGCCTGAATCATTAGCCCTATCTCCCTAGTACCGCAGAACATGTACTCATAGAGGAGGCTCTGGAGCTAGACTGCCTCTAAATTCCAGTTCTGTACACCAGCTGTGGCCTTGGGACACTAACTGAACTTCTTTGAGCCTTTCTTTCCCCACCTACAGAATGAGGATTATAAGAATTCCTTTATGTATGTGAATAGCAGAGTGTCTGACACATGGTTAGCACTCAGAAAACTACCCTGGAGTCTTAATTCCTACTATCCATCCTAGTCTTGAGCCATTCTTCACTACTCACTGTCAAAAGGGAAGAGGATTCCTTTTCTTGCTTAGGTGAATTCATCTCTGCCTTGGACTCCACCACTTCCGAACCTTGGAGACCTGCTCAACTAGTTGCCTCCTCCCTGCCAATAGACACATCCAATCAGCATCCTAAGGCCTTCTTCCACCTTAAAACTTCCTCCCTCAACACTGCGTCACTCTCCAGCTACTCTCCTACATCTCTCTTCTTCTTCAGAGAAACTGACAGAAAAAGTGCTCAATCATTGTTCAAAGGCCAACTCATAAAAGGTGATCTCCAACTCCTACACTTTGATTCACGCCTCTACTCCTACAGTTGTGAGTCTGACATGCGTGTGCACGCACGCGTGCACACACACACACACACACCACTGAAATTTCTCTAGGAAAGGCTGGCAATGCTTCCCTGATGCCAAATCCAATGGAATGTGTCATTGAAAATCATAAACTTGACACCAATGTTAGACTGTATTGAGCCTCCACCCTTTTTTTTTCTGAGAGAGACAGTGAGCAAGTGAGCGAGCAAGGGAGAGAGAATATGCATACACCAGGGAGGGGCAGAGGGACAGAGACAATCTTATGCAGGCTCAATGGTCAGCATGGAGTCCAATGCAGGGCTCAATCTCATGACCATGAGATCATGAGCTGAGCTGAAATCAAGAGTTGGATGCTTAACTGACTGAACCACCCAGGTGCCCTGAACCCTCTCTCTTCTTGAAATGTTCTGTTCCTTAGGATTTTGTAATACTACACTCACTTTATTTTCTTCCTTCCTCTTCGAGGAGTCCCTTACTCTCCTTTGGGGGCATCTTCTCTCTGCTTGACCTCTCAACAATGATATTTTTCAGAACTCCAATTTTGGCCTTTTCATCTGTTTGCTTGCATGTGATTTCACTGCCCTCTGGAATGATAATTATTCCTAAATTTACATCTCCAATCTAGTTTCCTTCTTGAACTCCAGAGGATCACTCTTCAGCCCAATGCCTATATATCTTCACTTGAACTTCCTACAAACATCTCAATTCAACACATCCCAAACTGAACTCATAATTTTCCTCTCCAAACCTGCTATTCCTCCTGTCTTTCCTATGGCCACAGCTTGCAAATTACAACTGCATTTTTACATTTGGAAATGTGTTTTTGTTTTTTTTTTTTTTGGATCCCAAACAACACATGTATGTACATCTATCAAAATATTCAGTGGGCTTACTCAAAAGTATTTGAAGTGTTTTATATGGGCACAGAAAAGAAAGGAATCTCCTTCCCTCTCCCCTATCCAAAAACAGGCTCCTTTTTGTTTTCTTTTTGTTTTCCCAAGAAGTTTATTTGGACAGACCTGGGCACAGGGAGGTTCCACATCTAAAAGAAGGCATTGGGACTCTTGGTGGTGAAGCATAGCTTGTGCTGGCAACACAGGGCCCAGGTGCAGCAGCAGGAACTTAATCTTGTCATCAAACTGCTTGACTGCCAATTGGCAGCATTTGCTGGCTATAATCTCTTCTACTTTCATGATCTGGATTGAGTGGGCCCAGTGGGCAGTTCCAGGTGCCCACATCTTAGGAGCACCATGTGACAGTGCCTGCAGTGGAGGTCTGAGTACTCCCAGTACATGTTGTGGATGCCACTGGGGGAATCACAATGTAGCCAGATGCCAAAGTTCTTCACCCCAAGGGGGATTTCTAGAACACTTGCCACAGTAGACAATTTCCCCTGAAGATTTCTTCACCTTCCTCAACTGAGACACGAAGTACCAAAAGCAGAACTTAGTGACAACATGATTAGGTGTAAAGATTCACATGTGATAAGGGGACATGTGCAGCATTTAAGTGTGGGCAAGCAGTGCCCACCTTGTACTCTCCCAGCGTACCCAAGACCTTTGTGGCACACTCTCTGCTCTCAACATTCATTCCCACTTCCTCCAAGAAGTCTTCTCTGAGACCCCAAGAACAGTTGAAATGTCTCTCCTCCATGCCCTCAGAGTTCTCTGTTTCAACCACTGCACTGTTAAATATCTTAGTAATTTAGTACCCTTACTGCCAGTTAACAGAACTTTCTCACTCACCAGAATTTGAGGTCCTAAAAAACTCTGTTTTCATGATCTTAGTAAACCCCAGCACCTGGCATAAACAAATGCTCAATAATGTTGGCAGAATAAATGAATGGCAAATATTACTAATAAACATGAACTAGGCAGGAGAGCAGAGGGTTTGAATCAGAGGCCTAGCACTTTATCTCTGATTTTAACCATACCTCACTGTTTAACTTTGAGTAAGTCCCTTTCTCCATAAGCCTAGGTATCTGAACCTTCCAAGGAAATCACAACAGCAGTATCACCTTCCTCACAAGACTACTGACACATAAAGTGAAGTCCATACCATTTCTTAGTATGTAATAGGCTCTAAAACATTCCTTGGTGAATCTACTGGGGGTGGATAGAAGGTAATAGAGCTGGGGAGGAAGGAGGCACAAGAAATTTACAAAGTTTTACTTATGTGATACAAATTCAAGTTCACGTCTCCATTTTGAAAATGAAAACGCTGTCAAAACAACATGAATCATCTAAAACATGGTTAGCCAATTTAATACATCTAATAACCAGGTATTAGTGGGGCACCAGTGGGAGGAAGCACCTTAATAGAAATATGGATTGAATACTAGTGTCTTTTCAGACATTTGTGGAGGGTAAGCTTTTTCAAGAGGTAGGGAGAAGGCTCAAAGACCTTGGGCCTTATAATTTGTTTTCCTACTGATAGATATCATGATGCTATAATTAATCCAAATGGAATGAAAATGGTTAAAGTCACAAAGCAGCTCGGCATTCATTAGGGATTCAGGCTAAGGCAATGCACAAGCACTAATATTAACTATGGTCCTTAGCCTTTGGAGTTGGTTAGATGAACCCAGCTAGCTTCCCGCAGACCAAACACTTATGCTAATTGAAAAGAAACTTTCTGGGGAAAAAAAAAAGAGGCAGCCAAATCTAAGAGACCTGTCAACTCCAGGGTCATCAGTGAAGTGATAACCAGAAAAGAGCTGATATCAAAGGCTGTCTCTGCCTCCCCCTGCACACTCTGTTCAGTGGGAGCCCATGGTGGTCACAGCTCCTTTAACAATATTTATAATGAAGGAACAACGTTGGAGATGTCAACCTTGATTATTCATAAAGCTTCTTCCTGCTCAGATCCACCTCGAGGCTAACAGTAAAAGTACCTGATTCCCAATTCTCAAACACAAAAGCATACAGAGCTTGAAAGAGGAGCTAACTAATAAAGTTTGCATATCCCTAAGAAAAAGAGCATACAAGGAAGAAGAAAAGGAATGGCAAGATTAAACAAAAACAGTAAGCTTGGATGGGAAATGATAAAAATTTTAAAAGGCAAAAACTTAAATCTATTTTCTTTTACTTTTTTTTTTTTCTAATGTCCTTGTTCATTTACATTTCAGTGTAAGCCATTTGGAGGGAATAGCTGTTTCATCTCTGGACTAGAAAGCTGAGGTGCTTTGAATACTTACTGTGGGAGCATAATGTTGCTCAACTCTGTTCTGGAGAGTAGTCTAGTGGCTTTAAACTGAGCGAAAAGGCAGAGGAAGGCCTTCATTGCTGTTTCTATTAGACAAGGAGGTAACCAAAGCAGAGCCTTTGAGGACTCACTTAGGCAGACTACATAGAGGGAAGAGTCCAAGCCAGATCTGGTGTTTACATCCAGGCTCTCCTGTCCCCTAGTTCTATGACCTAGTTATCCACTTGAGCATTCTTTCTCGTTTATTTATCAGGTTCCTCATTTGTAAAATGGAAATAATAATATTACCTTCTCCTAGGGTTACTGAGAACATTTAATTAAACAGGGAAAATAAAGCTCAGAGTTGGGATTATAGCGGATACTTAATAATTATTACTTACTTGCTGTTATTACCAATCCTGACAAGATGCGTCAAATAGCAATTACACTGTTTGCTTTTGGATTTGGTGGTTTTAAAAGAGTTATGGTTTGAGCTTATGGTAATAACTGATGTTGATTACAAAATATCCTAGCTCTCCTCTCCTGAGCACATGCTAGACTAGGAGTATACTTTCTGACCCTGTGTGGTTGGGTGGGATCATGTGACTAACTCTAGCCAATAGTTGTGAAAGGAAGTGCTGTATGTCACTTTGTGGCCAGAATATTTAACTATCAGTGTAAAACCTTCCAGAGTTCTTGTCCTATGGCTATGATAGTTGCAAATGTTCCAAATGATACCTATTCCATCGAACTGGGCTCTAAGGTGCTCTTGAATTTTAGCTGATTTTAAAATATTTTGGCAGTTTTGGAAACCCTAGGTTAGTAGTACCTCTTCAATTAACCCTTTTTGTTTTAAAGTTTACTTATTTTGAGACAGACAGACAGAGAGAATGCACACAGGCATGCACATGTGAGTGGGGGAAGGCAGAGTGAGAATCCCAAGCAGGCTCTGCACGGTCAGCACAGAGCCTTACACAGGGCTCAAATTCAGGAACTTGAGATCAGGACCTAAGCCGAAATCAAGAGTCAGACACTTAACAGAATGAGCCACCCAGGCACCCCTGCCCCATTCTCTTTTACATGTGACCACAAAAGACATGTATAGAGGTATTCTTGTAACAATTATCATAGTTAAAAATTAAAAACAACCTTAGGATTCATCAGTAAGAGTATCATTTGAATTATATTCCTTCAGTAAAATATTAGTTAAAATATTAAATATAACATAATATTTAAAATACTGAACCAACCATATATAAATCAACATAGACAAACCACAAAACTTAGTATCGATTAGAAAAAAAGGACACATTTTTGTAAATGCTTTCATTTTCATGTAGATCTATACAAAAATGCTACATATGTTTAGAGACACATAGACATGTATTTAAAAGTATAAAAGTAAGCATAGAACATGACAATACAGGGTTCTTTTTAATTTTTTTTTTTTTTTTTTTTTGAAAGAGAGAGCCAAAGAGAGTGAGCACTGGGGAGGGGCAGAGAAAGAAGAAGACACAGAATTTGAAGCAGGCTCCAGGCTCTGAGCTGTCAGCACAGAGCCTAACATGGAGCGCGAACCCATGAACAGTGAGATCATAACCTGAGCCAAAATCGGAAGCTTTACCCAACTCAGCCACCCAGGTGCCCCTATAGGTTGCTTCTGAGGGAAAAAGAGGAATTGGGCGCAGTGAAGAGTATTAACTTTAAATATAATATATTATTTTTTTTAAATGCAAAGAAATATGAAACAAAACCACAAAAAACTATAATTGTGTATGTTTAAAATGTTTCCTAATGAGCATATATGGGCACATGTCAAGGCATGTTTCTGCTAAATAAAAAAGTTCATGAACATAATCTTTAAAAAGATATTTATTGGGGTACCTGGGTGGCTCAGTCAGTTGAGCATCTGACTTCGGCTCAGGTCATGATCTCACGGTTCAGGAGTTTGAGCCCCTCCTCGGGCTGTGTGCTCACAGCTCAGAGCCTGGAGCCTGCTTGAGATTCTATCTCTCCCTCTTTCTCTGCCCCTCCCCTGCTCACACTCTATTTCTCTCTCTCAAAAATAAACATCAAAGGGGCGCCTGGGTGGCTTAGTCGGTTAAGCGTCCGACTTTCACTTAGGTCATGATCTCGTGGTTCGTGGGTTCGAGCCCCGCATCGGGCTCTGTGCTGACTGCCAGCTCAGAGCCTGGAGGCTGTTTCAGTCTGTGACTCCCTCTCTCTCTCTGACCCTCCCCTGCTCACGCTGTCTCTCTCCTAGAAATAAAACATTTAAATAAAAAAAATAATAATAAACATTAAAAAAATCTTTTAAAGGTATTTATTATTTAGGTCCAGTCTCTACAGAGATCCATAACTATAGCAGGTTGACAAGACTCAAGTTTCTCTTCTGTGATCACAGTCTAAGATCTGGTGGTCCAGACCTAGTGGCATCACTCTGCCCATCCTCAACCCAGGGTTTCCATTTCTAGGTCCAAGATGAACTCTCTAACACCCTCCATCACATCTATAGAACAGCCAAGGGGAGAGGATGAAGACATCAAGGAGAGAGTGCTTCATTCTTTTAATGGAACAGCATTAAATTGCCATGAACTTTAATGCATGACTGTATCTTGTATGGACATGTAAAAAATGTAGTCTCTGGCTGGGAACCATGTGTCCAGCAACCTGTGAAGTTCTATTATTAGAGGAAGAAGAGAAGAATGGATGTAGCTCACCACTACCCACCTGTGCCACAGGATGGACTACACAAAGCCACAACAGAAGTGCAGTAAGAGCATTTGCAGATGGGAGATTTGTCCTTCTGTCTTTAGGGAATGTCTTTAGGGTTTCCAGCCCAACAAATAGTCCCTGAAAATCTTTCTTTCCATAGCTTCCTAACTCTAGTCTTACTCAGCTGCTTTTCATTCCCCAAGCACAGTTTGTAGAGGTAATGGAGATTCAAAGATAGAATGACACAGACCTGCCTTCAAGAAAAAAAACCACAATTATGCTATCATCAGCATTAAAATGACAGCATGTGTGGTTTAAACTGAACACTGAGAAGGAGCCAGCCAAAGGAGTCTATAGAAGACATCGCTGTAAAGTCTCTCCAGACCTCACACAGAGAATGTGGCTCTGGAATTGAGGCTTGGAGGTTGAACAGAGAGCTGTTAGGGAGACAAAGTTCTGACCAGGAGGAATTAAGACATGCCAAGGGAAGACTGAAAAACTTAATACATTCAAGAAAACAAAGATGTTCCACATGGCTATGTGGAACTGAAGTCAACAAGGAAATGAGCCAAAGATGAAGTTGGGATGTTAGATGAGATCAGATCATGGTGAATCTTTCATTCATAAGGAGGAGTTCAGATTTTATCTTGCATATACAGAGGGAGCCACTAACAAATTCTGAACAAGGAAGGAAAAGGGTTTATATTCGATTTGTTACAAAGAGGACTCTGAGGGGCGCCTGGGTGGCTTAGTCGGTTAAGCGTCCAACTTTCCCTTAGGTCATGATCTCCCGGTTCATGGGTTTGAGCCCCGCATCGGGCTCTGTGTTGACTGCCAGCTCAGAGTCTGGAGCCTATTTCAGATTCTGTGTCTCTCTCTCTCTCTCTGACCCTCTCCTGCTCATGCTGTTTCTGTCTCTCTCTCCTAGAAATAAATAAAAATATTAAAAAAAAAAAAGAAAGAAAAGAAAGAGGACTCTGAAATCAATGTGGAGGATGAATCAGGATAGAGAGAAATCTACCAATAGTTAATAAAGGCAGAGGAGACAGTTCTAGGGGACAGGAAAGGAAGAGTCCAAGTCCAGCAAATAGAATATTAGACACATTTAAAGCTCAGGAAAGAAGTTCTGGCATCCATGGTGTGCCACTCTTTTAGTTTGCAGTTTCTGGACTGGATAAAACACTTTAAGCCCCATCACTCAATTTATGCTTCTCATTTCATGGTGGCTGGTCTACCACTCCATGACACTCATGAATTCTAATATCTCCAGCCTGTGTTTCCCTTCACCCTAGTTAACCATCCCACTCCTTGGATAGCATTGACGATGGCACAACTCTGGGAATTCAAATATAGACAAACACCTCACCAATGGAGCAATGTCAGCCTGAAGGGAAACCTCTGGAATGTGTACATAGCTCTGCATTTGGCCCTGTTGTGATTAGCAGTTTTATAAAACAAGATGAAGACAGGCAAGACATCTTTTTTCGATTTGTGGCTGTCAGGAAGAGAATTCAGGGAGAACTAAATATGCTAAAACCAACAAAATAAAATGGAGAAACATGGAAAAGCTTGCAAATAAAGTTGTTCAAATAAATAAACTGCAAAAGTAAACTCATGGGGAAATCCTGCTAAAGTTGTCTGCTACCCAGAATATTTAATTCTTATAAAACACTCTGGAAAACTTAATTCAGAAGACAAAGACCACCATTTCCTGGTACTCAGTCAGCACAACTAACCTGGGTCCCCTTTCCAGGGAGATGGCTACACTTTAAATAAAATGGATGGTCAATCATCTTTTTAGTTACTATTCTATTCTACAGGGACTTCCTCATTCACTCACCTTGTATTCTCAGGACACATAGCTACATTTCTCTACAAATGCCTTTCTATGCGGCACCTGGGTAGCTCAGTCAGTTAAGTATCTAACTCTGGATTTCAGCTCAGGTCATGATCTCAAGCTTTGTGAGATTGAGCCCAGCATCGGGCTCTGCACAGACAGCACAGGGCCTACTTACAATTCTCTCTCTGCCCCTCCCATGCTCATATTCTCCCTTACTGTCTCTCTTAAAATAAATAAACTTTTCTTTAAAAAAAAAAAAAAGGAAAGAACTGCTATTTCATTGTACCTGTTAATTTGTGTATTTTTTAACTACTAATCAAGACTAAATGCAGTTTCCAGACTATAATTTAATCATCCTTATCTATAACATGTTCACATAGCACACTCTATTTCTCACTCAAAATTTCATCACCATTATCATTCATTATTTCAGTAATTTTGAATATTTCTAACTCCATGTCTGACTGATTCCTTATTTTATCTCCAGTGCCACACAGAGATCTGGTCATTAGTAGGGGCAGAATAAATATTTATAGAGGGAGCGAGGAAATGAATGAAAAAATAAATTATAAACACCCAGCAAGAACAATAACATGTGTCACTAACAAAACATAATATCAAGTATCTTTCTTGTCTAAATTTTTCATGGTGGGAAACTGAATTCTTTTGGTCACTAATTGGTCATAATCAGTAGTGTCCATATTGTCAGCTGTTTCTAGTCAAATAACCTATATACCTCTAGACACCTGCAACAAATGGCTTGTCTATCAAAGTAGCAGAAATATGTAATACTGTCACATTCCCTCATACACTGTAAATTCTCCTTGTATAAAATAGATATTCCAAGGGAAAAAACATTTAGTTCCTGATTTCTTTCACCTTTTCTCACACCCATATTCATTTTGTAGCTAGAAAAAAAAAAAAAAAAAATATTGTTGAATTTCAAGCAAAAGTCCTTATACTTAAGGCATGAAAAAATGACTATTTGTTATACAAGGGCTGATTTAGCTATGAATAGGATGAAAGGTGAAGAGAGAGAGAGTCAGGAGGTAATTCAGAGAATGCAGACAGAATATAGGTGAAGCTAATTGCATCAATTCTCTTTGAAGCAGCTTCTGCCTATTTTATTACAGATTCCACAGGCAGCTGGTGATTTTGCTCTGCTGCTACAGTCAACTACAGCAATCAAAAATTCTCTCTTCTGAACTTTCATTGAGGATTCTGCACAGTGTAAGTATGGGCCATTTTATTTTCACAGTGGCCTAATTAAGGTGTTTCCTTTCACATTTGTTCTGTAAACTGTACCATAAAAAGCTATCATTTAAAAATTTTGCAATCAATTCTACTGCCCTAATAAGAGCAAAATGTCAGTTAGAAATTATTGTCATGCAGGATTAATGAACAAGTTGTCAGCAACCTATTTCAAAATTCATTTTATAGAAAATAATCTGGGTGCTTGTCCACTAAGAGATTAAAAAGAGTATTTTTCCACCAATTAGCTAAATTTCATAATTTTTAAAAGGCCAAAATTTTAGCCCTCCACCAGCACTATTCAGCAGATCCAACAAATGGTTTCAAAAGATAACAATTCTTCCCTTATCAAGTGACATGGGTAGAGAGAAAGGAGCTGTTCTACCCTCAGGAGGATTACCTTACTAACTGAGCATCCAAAGCTTCATGTAACATCCAGTATTAAGCAAGTACTCCAGCTATTGCCCCTCCTGGCATAAAGTAAAACTATTTTACTTTCACTGTACAGTTGGCTTAGCATACCTTTAATTTTTGTTCTTTTACAAATAAGGAAGTTAAGATTACTCTGTAAACATGTTTTTTATTTTTTTTAATTCATTTCATATTTGGGTTACTTTAATTCTCAATTTGTGAGAAAACAAATTTTTCAGTATGACTGCCAATTGATTTTTGGTTTCAAAAACTCTCCCTCATTCCCCTCCTTTCTCTTAAAACACCTTTTTCCAAAAAAAATTCTCAATTTGTCTTATGTTATCATATAACCATATTCATAAGTAGACAGGCAGCAGGTAAAGTCTGTAAATCTTCCTCCATTATAGGAGTGCTATAGAGCAGAGTTGTCAAGTGTTTCACTGTTGGGGCAGGTTTGAATATCCACAGAAACTCAAGACAGAAAAAGGACTTCACTCTGATTCTTCTATAAGAACATGTCAGAAAATAATCCAAGATTAGGAAACTGTACAAAGTTCTCAGTGATCACTCAAAGGAAAAAAAAAAAAAAGACCACCCACAGCCTAGAAAGGCAGACTTTTTTTTTTCTCCCTTAAAGAAACATATGCCCGGGTGCCTGGCTAGCTCAGTCAGAAGAGCAACTCTTGATCTCAAGGTCTTGAGTTCAATCCTCACATTGGACATGGAGCTTACTCAAAAACAAACAAACAAACTAAAGTGGAGATAAGCTATATTGGGATGGAAGAGGAAAGTAGGAATTTAGATTCCTTTTTATATCCATGATGACCTAGCACCTAAAGGATGTCCTTTGACATTTTTAACACCAGTTCCTTAGAAGCAAAATGTATGAGTACTCATAGGAGAAAAGAAAGAAAAAGAATAAAAACAATCAATTCATCCACCACTATTATCATAAGCCATAAAATGGCTAGTCAGGAAGCAATCCACATTTTAACCACTTTTGGCAACAGATGGTTCTAAATGTGACTAATTTTCCTCAACATTTAACAGCAATATCAGAAATTAAACATGTTAGAGAAACCATTAGGTTCAGTCCCACCCCTGTTACTATCAGTGTTATCTATTAGGGAAATCATATCCCATTAACGTATTTACATTAATTGAAGGAGGAAGCTTGAAGAAAAGAAAAGAATTAGCTATCACTAAACACTCTAAAGGCTAGGCTCTGCCTTTCCCAATTCAAACACCTCCTTGCTGACCCAACTTCCTTTTTGACCAAGAAAGTTGGTGGATCATGTTGGGGCTTTAAGATAAGCTTTCTTAGCTAGAATCCTGATCCATTCCCAGAAGTTAGAATTCCACCTCAGGTGAATAAAATATCCTGCTTTATAAATGTCTTGGTCTATTAAATATCAAGGTGGCTTGAGGTAGGAATTCCATCTCCAATCCTGGTTTTGTCTGAACATACAGCAAACAGTTGAAGAAGAATGCAGATTTACACACGGAGAGAACTCCTCCTAGTGGCTCACTCAGCCACATTTCAATATACAAGCCTAGACAAGTACTGACTTTGCTGACCTTTCTCAACTAGACAGCCTGGTTGAAAATCATTTTCCCAAAGCCCTTTTTTCTGATGTAGGACTTTGGATGCCACAAGAATGTGAAGCATTTGTAAAGGCTTTTTCTGAAAACCTTTTCACCAAAGATATGATGATCATTAATATCTCCTGTCCTTCCTTCTTGAGATGCATTAAAGATGCTCTATGAATAAGAAAAGATATGAGTATCATGTTAGCACCTCAAAATGTCAATCTCAAAATAAGCAAAGGAACTATGGTGTCACCAACCAATCCCAACAGGAAGTCCCTCAAGGGGCACCTGGTTGGCTCAGTCGGTTAAGCGTCCAACTCTTGATTTCAGCTCAGGTCATGCTGTCACAGTTCCTGAGTTTGACCCACATCAGGCTCTCTCTCTGCTGACAGCACGTACCCTGCTTGGAATCCTCCCTCTCCCTATGCCCCTCCCCCATTCATGTTCGTTCTCTCTCTCTCTCTCTCTCAAAACTAAACAAACATTTTAAAAAAAGAAGTCCTTCAAGAAAGGCTGAGAGCTCACATTTATCGAAAACAAAAGAGAGAAAGGATTCAAAAATAAGATCACAAATGAGAGAGGAGAAATAATAACCAACACCACAGAAATAAAAAACAGTTCTCAGAGAATATTACAAAAAAAACTATATGCTAACAAATTGGACAACCCAGAAGAAATGGATAAATTCCCAGAAACATATCAACTACCAAAACTGAAACAGTAAGAAACAGAAACTTTGAACAGACTGATAGGCAGCAAAGAAGTTGAATCAGTAATAAAAAAACTGCCAACAAACAAAGGTCCAGGACCAGATGGCTTTACAGGCAAATTCTATAGTTAATACCTATTCTTCTTAAGCTAGTCCAGAAGATATAAAAGGAAGGAAAACTTCCAAATATATTCCATGAGGCCAGCATTACCCTAATACCAAAACCAGATATAGATATCACTAAAAAAAAGAATTACAGGCCAATATCTCTGATGAACACAGATGCGAAAATTCTCAACAAAACACTAGCAAACTGAAAACAACAATACATTAAGGAAATTCATTTACCATGACCAAGTGTGATTTATTCCTGGGATGCAAGAGTGGTTCTATATTCACAAATCAGTGTGATACATCACATCAATAAGCAAAAAGATAAGAACCATATTATCATTTCAACAGATGCAGAGAAGGCTTGTGACAAAGTAAAACGTCCATTCATGAAAAAAATAAAAAAACTTCAACAAAGTAGGTTTAGAAGGAACATACCTCAACATGATAAAGACCACATATGAAAAACTCACAGCAAACATCACCATTAAGGGGTAAAAACTAAGAGCTCTTCCTCTAAGGTCAAGAAACAAGAGAGGACATCCCCTCTCATCACTTTTATTCAACATAGTACTGGAAGACCTAGACACAGCAATCAGATGATTAAAAGAAATAAAAGGGATCCAAACTGGTAAGGAAGAAGTAAAACTTTCACTATCTACAGATGATATGATACTCTATATAGAAAACCTGGAAGCCTCCACCAAAAAAAAAAAAAAAAAAAAAAAAAAAATCCCTGCCAGAATTGAACAATGAATTCAACAAAGTTAGAGGATCCAAAATCAATGTACATAAACTTGTTGCTTTTCTACACACCAATAGTGAAGCAACAGAGAGAAATTGAGAAAACAATTCACTTATAATTGTACCCAAAATAGTAAGATACTTAAGAATGAATTTAACCAAAAGAAGTGAAAGACTTGTACCCTGAAAATGATAAAATTGATGAAAGAAACTGAAGATGACATAAAGAAATGGAAAGACATTCCATGGATTGGAAGAACAAACACTGTTAAAATGTCTATGCAACTCAAAGCAATCTGCAGTTTTAATGCAATTCCTATCAAAATACCGATAGCATTTTTCATCACACTAGAACAAAAAAAAAAATCCTAAAATTTGTATTGAACCACCAAAGACCCCAAATAGCAAAAGCAATCTTGAAAAAGAAAAGCAAAGCTGGAAACATCAAAATTCTGGACTTCAAGCTATCTTACAAAGTTATAGTAATCAAAACAGTATGATACTGGGCCAAAAAACAGACACACCAATCAATGAAATGTAATAAAAAATCCAGAAATACACCCACAAGTATGTGGTCAGTTTATCTTCAACAAAGCAGGAAAGAATATCCAGAGGGAAAAAGACAAATGGTGTTGGGAAATCTGGCTAGCAAAATACAAAACGATGAAATTGGACCACTTTCTTACACCACACACAAAAATAAATTTAAAATGAAGTAAAGACCTAAATGTGAGACCTGAAACCACAAAAACCTTAGAAGAGAACACAGGCAGTAAGTTCTTTGACATCAGCTGAAGCAACTTCTTTCTAGATATGTCTTCTGAAGCAAGGTGTTTCCCTAACACAAGCACAAATAAACTACTCAGACTACACCAAAATAAAAATCTTCTGCACAGTAAAGAAAACAATCAGCAAAACTAAAAGGCAACCTTTGGAATGGGAGAATATATCTGTCACTAACATATCCAATAAAGAGTTAGTATCCAAAATCTATAAAGAACCTACCAAACTCAACACCCAAAAACCAAATAATCCAATTTTTAGAATGGGCAGAAAACATGAATAGATATTTCTGTAAAGAAGACATTCAGACAGCCAACTGACAAATGTAAAGATCTCCAACATAATTCATCATCAAGGAAATGTAAATCAAAACTACAATGTGCTATCACCTCACCTCTGTCTCAGAATGGCTAAAATAAAAAACACAAGAAATAACAGGTATTGCTGGCAAGGATGTGGAAAAAAAAGAACTGTCATACACTGGTACAGCCAGTATGGGAAACAATCTGGAGGTGCTAAAAAAGTTAAAAATGGAATTATGTTATGATCCAGCAATTGCACTACTAGGTATTTACCCAAAGAATACAAGAACCCTAATTCAAAAGGATACATGCATCCCTGTGTTTATAGCAGCAGTATTTAAGATAGCTAAAATATGGAAGCAACCCAAGTGTCTATCAAATAATGAATGGCCAAGTGTATATACATATATGCATGTGTGTGTGCGCGTGCGTGTGCGCGCGCGTGCGCGCACACACACACACGGAATATTATTTGGCCATAAAAAGAATTAAACCTTGCCATTTGCAACAACATGGATAGAGCTAGACAATATAATGCTAAGGGAAGTCAGTCAGAGAAAGATAAATGCTATATAAATTCATTCATATGTGGAATTTAAGAAACAAAACAAACAAGCAAAGGGGAAAAATGAGAGAGAGAGAGGCAGGCAAACCAAGACACAGACTCTTAACTATAGAGAACAAACTAATGGTTACCAGGGGAGGGATGAGTGAAATAAGTGATGGGGATTAGGGAGTGCACTTGTTCTGATGAGCACTGGGTGTTTTATGGAAGTACCAAATCACTATATTGTACACCTGAAACTAATAACACTGTATGTTAACTAACAGGAATTAAAATAAAAACATACACACATGGATGCATACATACATGCAAAGGCAGAGAGTTAGAAAAAGTCCTGAGAAGGGAGACTGGATTGTGGGAGAGGACAGGGAGCCTGGTGAACTAAAGTTCTTGAGACCTTTAGTCTGAGAAGATGGAAAATGAAAAGGGAATTACCGAAAGCTTTAAAGTCATAAAGAACAAATATATCATAAATATGAGCTCGTTGACAAAATACTAGTATACAACTGGGGAAGGTGTGACAAGATGCAAACACATATTTAGGATAAAATACTGCTTTCCACAGTAAATTGATGGAATTAATCTGCTCAAACCTCTCCCCCTCCCTTTTATAATGCTAAAATGGACTAATACCTGTCAAATTCTAATGTTATAGTAAGTGATCAATAAATATTTATTGTTACCATCATCAATTCCTTCTAACAAATTAAAAGATCCTTAAAAGATGTTATCTCACTCCCATTTTAATTGTTCGGCAGTACTCAGCCAAGTGCCCTGCACATGGGATTTGTGTGCTGGAAAACATGTAACAACCAGCCCTCAAAAGGTGGGGAAAACTCTTGATTCATAGTGATGGCCAACTTCCATGGTATAAATACATCCACTGTGGCCAATTTCAAGCAACCAAGATGATGTCACTGAAAGCAGTGTTGGGAAGAGATGCACATAATCAGTTCTTAGAGGTTGTAAAATCACTCCAGCCCATCACTGGATGCACTCAGTAAATAATTATGGAACTGAAAATGGAGCCAGACCTCAAGTGATTTTATACCATGGCCAGCAAAGAGCCAGTAGCATCCATTCACCATCACCTGCACTATCAATAAAATAACTGAGCTTTTCTACCAACCAAAAGTTTTACCTCACTGCCTCTCAGAGTACATTATTACCAAGCAATTCTAAGTATAACTTGAGCAATAAAACCCTGTAATAGGATAAACGTAAAGTCTATGCACCAAGAAAAAAAATAAGAGTCACAGTATTTACTGTTGCCACTAAAATGTAAAAATACTGTGGGTTAATAACCAGTAACACTGAATAACTAATAAATAATATGAATCACTCAAAAGAAGAAACCACAAAGCATCAGAGCACTTTTCAAATTCTCAAGATAGTAAGTTATCTTGAAGATGTTTTTCTTTTACACAGGCTCATGGCCTTGTCACCCTCAACTAGTCAAGCATCAACTACACACACACATACACACACACACACACACACACACACACACACACCACTAGTAGTCAAGTCCTGCTTCAGGCCCTTTCCAAGACAAGCTGCCTCACCACTTGGGCCACCTGTGAAAGGTCACCCATGGGTGGTTCTGTCCCCTGCCCATTGCTCACTGAGCTCTTTCTATCGCTTTCTGAAGGCAACCAGAAGCAAAACTACTGCTCTGCTTTTCAGCTTCGTGTAGTTAGTCTCTGAGTCAAGTGGAATCTTTATTTTCCTTCTCTTTCAAAATCAGCCTCAATTTTGGCTGCTTTCAAAATCTAAGAAGAAGCACTCTTTTTTCCTCATCTCCATTTCAAATTGCTCAGTCTTTGAGGGTAGAGATTTCTCAGCCTCCAATCACTCAACATCTTTCAATCTGTGAATGAGTGTGTATGTATGTCCTTAATCAGAATGCCTCCTTTGGCAAGAGCTGTACTTAAAATAAAAAGCTTCCTTCAGTTAATGCCTCCTTCCATGAACTCTTTCCCCCAAGAAAAGTCTGCATACTTTGGGAAAAAACAGTCATGCTCTGCCTCCATACCATGTCTCTCCTAGTTCTACTCACAACCTCTGGATACCTATGTCAGAACACCTTTCTCTCTCATCCCAGTCAAAATGGTCCATACCTCTATCCTTAAAGATGACACACTGCTTTCTAAGTCCAACAGACAACTATGACTGCAAAAAGCAAACTCACCAATTTAACCAAATACAATAAAAATATTCATGAGCTGAGATTCAGATCAGAGGCATTCAGAAAGGACTATGTATCTATTTCACTAGGTTTATTGTCACTAACGTCAAGTGACATCAATGGACCAGTCTACAAATCATTACGTCCCATCAAGAAAGCTTCTATACCCTTGCTTTCCTCAGCAGAAATAAATCCATTGTTTAATGTATGTGTTGAGACAAGAGGCACCTGGGTGGCTCAGTCAGTTGAGCGTCCAACTCTTGATTTTAGCTCAGCTCATAATCTCACAGTCATGGGATCGAGCCCTGTCTTGGGCTCTGCACTGACAGTGTGGAGCCTGCTTGGGATTCATTCTCTCCCTCTCTCTGTCCTTCGACTGCTTTCATGAATGCATATGCAATCCCTCTCTCTGTCTCTCTCTCTCTCTCTCAAAATAAATATGACAAAAAATTAAAATATATACATATGTGTTGAGACAAATTAATACTTCTCCCTACAAATAAGTCCTGCATGAGAGAGCTCTATCATAACACATATCATGCAAATGCTTTCAAATACAGTGTCTTGTTTTTGGCAGTCATTAAAAGCACTTTATAAATTAATGAATTTTGGAGTCTGCACAAGCAGGAAGAATAATGGAACAAACTTATGATGAAGAGTAGACAAGGGAAAATTCAGGCTTTACTGAACCTATAATTTAGGAGGCTCTGTTTAAGAAAACATAATAAATACAAAATTAGGTACAAAAGAAAATATTTTAAAAGACCGTGTACAGGCCCCCTGGGTGGCTCAGTCAGTTAAGTGTCCAACTCTTGATTTCAGCTCAGGTCATGATCTCAAGGTTGTGAGGTCAAGCCCCCATGTTGGGCTCTATGGTGACAGCACAGAGCCTGCTTAGGATTCTTGCTCCCTCTCAAAATAAATAATTTTTTAAGAATTTTTTTAAAAATTAAGGGTATGTGCAAGTGAAGTCCTCACATTTAAGTTCCATAAGCTTCACAGTAATCCACTTTCCAGCTAGGTTTTCCAAAAAACCAAGCCCCAACCAGTGCTTTCTGCATGTTAACCCCATTACATAGGGAAGCCCACTCAATCATCATACCAGTGTTCTGACAAAGGTACTAGTTTCCAGCTTCTTTGTTTAACTGAGGAGACCACGGCCAAAAAGTGTTAAGCAACTCTTCCAAGGTCATAATGCCATGGAGGACAAAGCCAGGACCCACTCAGCATGCTATGGTTGGCCAATATACAACATGACCTCCTAGGGCCCAGAGAATATTTATAAATCTTCTACCATTTCTAAACATTACTTTTATTCCATCCTAGATTTCTTAAGAAAAAGAGGCATAAAAGTAAGAGTGTTTATTTTGAAGTGAACACAAATTTGGACCTTGAAGTTGCACAACAGATACTCCATCATTAGGTCTTATGTTTTCATCTCCAATTGCTCCAATTCAATCCTCCCAAACAAAATGAGTTTCTTTATGAGTCATGACCAAATGGGTTTTGAGTGGATGAAAGTTATAGCTGCTGGTTGTGGGGTTCTCCAAATCATGAAGTTCAGATCATTTCGAATGTCAAATTGGCACTTAACAGGCAACAGCTGAGAATCTGACTTGATTTTATTTTGGAGTAAAATCCTCTCCAAGCTAAGGTATTATTCTACAATTCCTCACATTACCTAGAAGTGTCATCAAATAGAAAATAAAGATATTTTTCACATCTTTAAGTAATTCAGAAACATTGGGGATGATCCTTCTAATGTGGAAGGCTCAGGAATAAAGTTGCTCGCTTTCAATGGGGACATTAACTTCCTTAGGACCCAGGGGCCTTCAGGTGTAGTTAAATAGGTAATTTAACAAATGGATGCCAAGAGGCAGAAAGAGTTAATGTATCTAACAGATTTACCATCAAATATCATTTAGAATTGAAATTACTGCCACAAGGAACTGTGGAAGCATCCATTAAGCTAATCAAGAATGTTTACCAAATGTACTGCACCTCACATACCACACACACATACATACATACACCCAGACACACACACACACACACAGTGTGACTACAGTGGTAGTACAGTTGTATTTCAACATAGAAGAGAGACCTCAAAACTGATTTGTCAATGACAACCCTATTTTCAAAGCAATTTAAAAACAGCTTCTTTGTCTGACAATTAAGATGTAATTGTTCCCCTCTCCTCATCTCATGTGCATTCTCTCTCGTGCTCAAAAAAAAGATGTATTTGTTAAAAGCCAGTAACTGGGCAAAAAGAAACTGAAGGAGAAAACCATTGTGTTCCTAAGTTTAGAAAAATTATCCAGAGGAACTAAAAGTGCTACTGCCTTAGCTATCTCTTTCCTGTAACACACTTCCCCAGTTTTTGTCTAGAGACATGCTCCATGGAATAGTGTGGGCCATCTAGGAGAAGTCTGAAGAGACTAATGAATAGGGAACCCAAAGTCAGGCTCTGGTAAACTTCGCCAAACTGAAAAGGCCCAAAGGTAATAGAATCTCAAAAGTCCTATCACTCTGCTCGGAGCTAAGTTTGGTATGGTATAGACATATTTGAGCCTCATAAATGCCATTCCTTTTTTCAAGAATCCAAAAGACCTCCTTGGAGGTCAATTAAACTCTCTGAGCATCACTTATTCTTTTCCTTCAAATATTTATTGGAAATCTACCATGCTCCAGACAATGGGGTAGGAGTTCTATGTAAACTGTCTCTAATCTATGACTGCCTTTATTCTTTTGATTCCAGGACCTAGTACAGTACCTGGCACATAGTAAGTGGCTCAAAAATGGAAGTTATCATCATCATCACTCTTGTTAATGGTAGAAAGGTTCACAAATGACAAAAAGGTCAACATGTTTTAAAGGTGTGCTCCTGGAGAGTTCATGGAATCCTTAAGTCCTGCTCCTCCTGGCAGCTGTCAACCTCCAAAGCAATGGTTTAATGGTTTCGAGAGTAGGGCACGGTGAATGATTTCATCAGAGCTTTCTCCCTCACAATTTTCCACAAAAGCAATAAAAACATGAAGCTAAAATGAGTTAAACTGTTGGGGTGCCTGGGTGGTTCAGTCAGTTAAGCATCTGACTTCAGCTCAGTTGATGATTTCATGGGTTCATTAGCTCAAGTCCCATATCAGGCAGTTCAGAGTCTGCTTCAGACCTTCTGTCTATATTTCTTTATCTCTCTCCCTCTCTCTGCCCCTCCCCTGCTTGCTCACTCATGCTCGCTCTCTCTCTCAAAAATAAACACTTAAAATAAAATGAGTTCAACTATTAACAGAAAAATCATTCTTGTGTTCCTCAATGGAAATTTACAGTCTAAGTGTAAACGAAACCTATATATTTCATTCTAATTACTTCTAAGTCAAATTTTAAAAGGAAATTTAATTAAGAACATGATGGTTTTAACCATGACATCTCTGAGACTCCTCCATGCCTCACTCTGCATTAAGCAATTCATATCCATCAATTTAGTCAAATCTTACCACCTCTTGTAAAATTTTTGGCTTTATTTCCGACTTTACAGATGGAGAATTGAAGTCTCAGACCACCAGGAGACCACGGAAGATGAGCAGATGACATAAGCCAAATCTAAAAAGAGGTCCTTCTTCAAATAAGGCAGAGAGCTAGATTAAGTCCTGAGAGGGGCACTGGAATGAGGGAGAGGATGAGGAATTTGGTGGACTAGAAATCTGAGGACCTTCTGCCTGGAAAGGTGGAGACTGAAAGGGGGAATGATCAAAGGCTATAAAATCATGAAAAGTAAAGAGAGCAGAAGTAGGAGTTTATTCACAAAGTGACAGACTAGAGATAGGTTAGGGTGGGTGGGGAAAAAAAGAAAAAAATGATAGGCTAGAGATGGAAAATGTGAGGAATAAAAAGATAATGAATTGGACGCAATCACCTAAGAGAAAATTACCGAAAAGAAAAAGATGAAGGTCAAAGTCGAGATGTAGAAGTACCCAAGGAGAGGGGCGCCTGGGTGGCTCAGTCGGTTAAGCATCCGACTTTCGCTTGGGTCATGATCTCGCGGTTCGTGGGTTCGAGCCCCGCGTCGGGCTCTGTGCTGACAGCCAGCTCAGAGCCTGGAGCCTGTTTCAGAGTCTGTGATTCCCTCTCTCTCTGACTCTCCCCTGCTAATGCTGTCTCTATCTCCCTCCTAGAAATAAATAAAACATTAAAAAAAAAAAAAAAAGAGGTACCCAAGGAGAACACGTGTCACCTAGAGCCATTTTTTTTATTCCCTACTAAGTTTCTAGCTTTGTGCTAAGCTCTTTCCCATATGATCCCATTTCATTACAGTAGCAACTCCTCCAGAGACAATGATGAGTTTTTTCATAACTGCTGGATGATCATTTAAAGTCCATGCTTATGACTGCATTCCATAAGAGTAGCTGGGTTACTTTTAAGTTTTTCTTTCTCCAAATGCATGCTCTTGGTCATTGAATCTGTTGTGTTTACCTATTTCTTTGTTCCCATTTCAATCTAATTGAATTTGGAATCTAACTCTCCCACTATGAACAGTTCTGCTCACCCAGACTCTTCCTTCTCCTTTCTAGTGAGTGCTCTAGCAGTCTCCTCATCTGTTATGAACTGAATGTCTGTGTCTCCCAAAATTCCTATGTTGAAACCCTAACCTCCCATTTAATCGTATTAGGGCATGAGGCCCTTAGGAAGTAACTAGGATTAGATAAATTCATGAGTGGAAAGCCTCTATGAATGGGATTAGTGCCCTTGTAAGAGTCATGAAACAGTTTCCTTCCCTCTCTGCTCTCTGTCATGTGAGGATACAATGACAAGTGGACAGTCTGAAACCTAGAAGAGGGCTTCACCAAACCCAACGATGATGGCATCTAGATCTTAGACTTCCAGCCTCAAGAACTTGAGAAATAAATTTCTATTGTTTATAAGCCACCTAGTCTATGGTCCTTTTGTTATAGCAGCCCAAGTTAAGACATCATCTTGCAAAAATCCAGGGTTTCCCGAAATAAACTCAAACTATAAGCCAATAAAACTATTTCTGCGGATCCAATAGCAAAGTGCAATGTGGATGGAGCCAAAAGAGATCTTTGAGAACTAGAATGTGAGCTACAGGTATTTCCTAAGATGGTATTTAGCTATGATAAACAGGAATGTCTTTACTTCTGGTTGAAAAACCTGTAGATGTAAAAAAAAAAAAAAAAATGTAGATGTACAGGTTTATTGTGTGAAAAAGAAAAAATTAAGAGATTTGGTCAATAAGCCCAATGATCAACTTAATATAACTGCCAGAAAAGACCATGTGACTTAGATCTCATTAACAGCTATTAAACTGCAGAACCCAACCCACACTCACCCCTTACATGAATATTACCTTCACTTCTGGAAGCTACGTCTAGAACAAAAAACTGTAACTTGTTCAAGGGAAGTGGCAAGTGGAGAAACTCATGTGAGGAATGATTCATGTTACTGGGAATATTTAGCTTAAAATATGGGAAAGGGAGATAGGGGTCAAGAAGTGACAACAGTCATTTTTAATTGCGTGAAGGAATTCCAAATGTAGGAATTGATTTGTGTTACACAACTCTAAGGAGCAAAACAAGAACTAATAGTAGCAAGAATAAAAGCAGTCATCCTTTATTGTGTTCTTTCTTTGTGCCAGACATTATACTAAGTACATTATATCCGTTACCTCCTTTGTCACAAAAATCCAGATATTAATGAGTGATAGTTACCAAGAAACAGATTTAAAGCCAACACAAAAAAGAATATTCTGAAAATCAGAATGACTCAGAGGTGAAATAGGTAGGATTGGAAGATTTTAAATGTTGTCAGTGGATATAACCAACCATGAGCTAGAACAGAAAACTCTAGATGAGAGGATGTTGTTGAGAGAATTCAAGTATAAGATGGGCAATTGAGTTAGATTCTACTTCAAATTCCTTCTAGGACTTGGTGGAATAAAAAGGAAGATATAAATAAGTAAAGGTTAACAGGTGCTTTTGAATGAGTGGAAGAGAAGAACATGAACAGACTAGGGGGAAAAATCAAAATTATTTTGAGGAAAATGAAATAGTATTGATAGAAATCAAAACATGTTTAATAACAATAAATTATTATCTCTATGAGATGATTTCTTTCTGGTCACTTATAATGCGAAAGATTATGGGGCAAATGAGCTCTCGAGGCATATGCATCCTCCAGGTTTTACAGAACAATTTTAGGTGAGGTGCTGGATCCCATCAGGACTTGACAGCTCCCAAATTCTAGAATCCAGCAAAAGGAAAGCCTCCAACTCCCAGGGTTTCTAACCACTTCAAATTGCTATTCCTCTCATTGCTGTAAGGACTAAAAATGTGGGCATGTCAAAACTGCCTCAGTTAATGTGCTAGGTAACAGCTTCTATACTCTGAACAGACTTGGGGCAACCCAAAAACCTACACAGCAGCAAAGAAAACTTTGGGAAAATGAATAAATTAGTACTTAAAAATAGTAGTGGCAGTATCTTGAATATTTAGGACAAAATATATGATGTCATTATATTTTAGAAAACCATCTCCAATGCCCATCTTTGTGCTTCTTCCTAGTTTTTTGGTGTGTGCTTCAGGGCAATTGGGTATATTTTCTAATAGGTTTCCTACAAGAAAGAGGAAAAAAAAAGAAAACAGAGAGAAGGGAACGTAAGAAAGTGGAATCAAACAGGGAGGGGAGGGAGGAAGAAGAGAAGAGGAAAGAAAGATACAGTCACAGACAGATGCAAAGGGTGTGGTGTTGCTACCCCTTAAAGATAAGAAGGAGCTAACTGAATGATTATACCTCAACAACAGGAATGTGGGAGCCAGTTATAAGCAGCTCAAAAGACAAGTGGAAGACACATATGTCAACCATCACCAAACACTGTTTCCGACTCTTACTTCAGAAACAACAGAGAAAGAGGGAGTTAATATCAAAAGTTAACAAAAAAAACCCTCCAAGATTAACTTTTCTCCGAATTACTACTGCAGCACATTTGTTACTACCTCCTCTCTGGGAAATTCATTGTCCTGGCCTGTAGTTTTTCCTAGGAGGGCAGAATTCCTATTTCTAAATGATGTTTCTAAAATAACCCTTGCTCTTGAGCAACAGCAAGAAGTGTATGGAAATTCAACACAGTCAAGAATCCTCTCAAAGCAGTTTTTCTGAGTTCCTTTGCATAAAGCAGGTTTTTCCCTCCACTTAAACAACAATTTGTTTTACTTTGATAGGTCTTCCTAAATAATGGTTTCATCATTAAACATCTGGCTTCTTCCTAGCAGATTAGGCCTCCAATGAGGAAAGTGTGTTTATAATTCTAATTTGAAACACAGCACATTAATATGCTGATTCTCATAATGTTTGCCTTAACCTGTTTGGAGAAATTATGACTACAAATATCTTGTACACAACACCTCTAACTACCAGCTTGTACAAACAACATAAGAGCCAGAGTGCCTCATCCAGACGATTGGAACCACTTCAGAGGCGATCATGATTAGCGCTTTGGCTGGAAGCCATATTTTACACATAAACTCAGCATCTGTCTCAGTGATGCTGTCCCAAGCTAATCGACCCACCTCCACTGTTACTAATAAACACATTCAAGAGAGCCAGATGGTCTGACGGACAGAGCTCTGCCTTTTCCTGAGCTAGGCACACTGGAGGGAGGGAGCCCAAGCAAGCTACAAGTCATATTTCCTCAGGTTCCAGGTTCCTGCAATGCTGTGTGCAAACAGGCACCACTAAAAAAGAATGTAAATGAGGGTGCTATTCATTATTTACAGCTGGCACCTTGCCATCCCCTCCTCCTCTGGGCGATGCCTGCTTGTAGGAACAAGGAAAGCATCTGATGAGAACAGGGCAACCCTGAAGGCACTGAGCCATTGCAAAGCAGTTTCTTCCCTTCTGCTGAGGAACTGCCGCCTCAGCATTTCTGGCCCACAGAAGAGCTGAGCTTTTCACTTCCTTCCTAACAAAGCAATTGAGTTCTTTGGCTTCCACGTTTATACCAAGGGTATTTATTTACAACCTAACCTAAGAAAGCAAAATTGCTGCTCTATTTTCATTCATAGCCAATGTCCTTTGCTCCATGCCTAGGTTCAAGGAAAAGGGAGAAAAATGATTAATCTATAAAATGGAGAGAGTTACAAGAAAGTTCTAGACTAAACAGGCTACAAGTTGCATCAAGAGAATGGCTCCTTTCTTTTGGGTGAGTGCCTACAATTCTTATGATGTAATACTTAAATATTTCATAAGACTACATTATCTTTCACTGATTTTAAGCAACATGAGAGCATTTGTCATACTTTATACTTCTGAATTTCTCCAAAATGCCAACCTAACAGTGTCCAGAAGATCATTATTAAACTTTTAAATATGGGTTTTACTCTTTAAGTAAACTTACAATATAAAATATGTAACTTAGCATTTTGAAATGAATCAAATTTATCTCAGCACAAGTCATAAAAACTAAAGATTTCTTGGGGCACCTGAGTGGCTCAGTCGGTTAAGTGTCCAACTTCGGCTCAGGTCATGATCTCATGGTCCGTGGGGTTGAGCCCCGTGTCGGGCTCTGGGCTGACTACCAGCTCAGAGCCTGGAGCCTGTTTCAGATTCTGTATCTCCCTCTCTCTCTGACCCTCCCTTGCTCATGCTGTCTCTCTCTCTCTCAGAAATAAATTTTTAAAAATATTTTTTTTTAAAAAAAGATTTCTTATTGTTGGCATTGATCCAGAGTAGGTCTGGGTGTCAAATCTCAAACCATCAGATTCCCTTCAATCCCATCTGAGAGTCTTTTGCTTTTAATGATATAATCCCAACTGTTAAAAAAAAAATTAAGCAGAGGGTAATGGGTATGTCTGTATGCTTTCTTGAACACAGAAAAACTTCTTTTTGCCTAATGCTATAAAACATGCTGGTTACTCACATTAGTCTGAACCATCTTGTTGCCAAGTGACAAAAACCCCAATTCTAAATAATTTTAGCATACAAAGGGAAAGATTTGTTAGTTTCTGAACTCCAGTGACAAAAAGAGCAGGGATGGAGCTAGACTCAGGGGCAGCTAAATGCAAAGGCTCAGAGATCTTCTGTCCGTCCCTCCTCCTTTTCCCTCCCTCCTCCTCTTCCAAATTCTTCAACATCCCACAGTCCTTCTCATCTATCTGCCTGCATATTTGCTTCAATTTATTTGAAGAACCAACTTCACACATTTGGAAATAAAGCCACAGGCAGCTCAGGCTTACATCCCTATAGCCACGTGGCCAAGACTTAAAAAAAAAAAAAAAAAAAAAAAACAATAAACTAAAAACCCACTCCCACCAACAGTGCGCCGTTGGTAGGAATGCAAACTGGTGCAGCTCCTCTGGAAAACAGTGTGGAGGTACCTCAAAAAATTAAAAATAGAACTCCCCTATGACCCAGCAATAGCACTACTAGGAATTTACTCAAGGGATACAAGAGTTCTGATGCATAGGGGCATATGTACCCCTATGTTTGTAGTGGTGCTTTCAACAATAGCCAAATTATGCAGAGCCTAAATGTCCATCAACTGATGAATGGATAAAGAAGATGTGGTTTATATATACAATGGTATACTACTTGGCAATGAGAAAGAACAAAATCCTGCCATTTGCAGCAACATGGATGGAATGGGAGGGTATTATGCTAAGTGAAATAGGTCAGTCAGAGGAAGACAGATATGTGTTTTCACTCATATGTGGATCTTCAGAAACTTAACAGAAGACCACAAGGGAAGGGAAGAGGGAAAAATAGTTACAAACAGAGAGGGAGGGAGAGAGGGAAACCATAAGAGACTCTTAAATACAGAGAACAAACTGAGGGTTGATGGTGGGGGATGGGAGGTAGATGGGAAAATGGGTGATGGGCATTGAGGAAGGCACTTGGGATGAGCACTGGGTGTTGTATGTAAGTGATGAATCATGGGAGTCTATCCCCAAAACCAAGAGCACACTGTATATACTGTATTTTAGCCAACTTGACAATGAATTATATTTTTAAAAAAAAAACAACAAAAACAACCTCTCCCCCCTCCATCACTTCCAGTTAGAAAAGTAATGGATCCTAATTGACCTAACATGAGTTACCTGTTCCCATTCCTGGGCCAGTGGTGTAACCAGAGGGAGAATGAATGATGATCAGGTCAGGCTTGGTCATCTGCTCAAGAAAGAGAACCATTAGGCACCCATCAGTACTGGCTGAGGTGGAAATAAAGCCATTTCCCAAAGTGAAGGTGTGATGTTACAAGGAGAAGGCAGTAAAAAGTCCTGGGTCAACTAGGCATATCCTCTAAATTGCTTTAGGCGGGGGGGGGGAGCTATGTAAAGGGTATCAATTTTATCATTTCAGATCTTTTCAGCATCAAACAAACGGACTTCTACAACTTTGGAAAAGTAAAGCCAAGAATAGGACTCCTGAATATATTTTTAATCTTCCCCCAAACAACTTGTCAGATGTTGAGAAAGTTTGCCATCTCAATTAAGGATACCTCATTCCTAATGTTTTTTGATGGTTGTTTGTTTTTATCTTAATCAAAATTACTTATATGTGCAAAAAGTATGAAAAGGTGAACAGTTTTGTAAAGGCTAGTCATCATGGAAAAGATGACTCCCACTACCTCCTCTCCACTCCAGTAAAGCACCTTTATTATTCATTTTGATATCTATCTCTAATAGCAAGTATAAACTTTTTCCTCTTGATTTTCTAGTTGTAGGTATTACCTGTTGACCTCCTCTATTGAAAACAGGTATTTTATAAATACAACTCAACACCAAAAAACAAAAGAACAAAGAAACACAAATAATCCAATTAAAAATTGGGTTGAGTCTCTGAATAGACACCTTTTCCAAAGAAGACATACAGATGGCCAGCAGACACATGAAAAGATGCTCAACATCACTGATCGCCAGGAAAATGCAAATCAAAACCATAATGAGATCATCTCACAGCTGTCAGAATGGCTATATCAAAAAGACAAGAAACAACAAGTGTTGGCACAGACGTGGAGAAAAGCAAACCCTCGTGCACTGTTAGGAGAATGCATATTAGTGTAGCCACTATGGCAAACATTATGGAGGTGACTCAAAAAAAAAATAGAGCTACCCTAAGATCCAGTAACAACACTTCTGGATCTTTACCCAAAGAAACGAAACAGAAACACTAATTTGAAAAGATACGTGCAACCCTGAGTTTATTACAGCATTATTTACAAATAGCACAGATAAGGAAGCAACCTAACTGTCCATCTACAGATGAATAAAGAAGATGTGGTATATATACACAATGAAATACTACTTAACCATAAAAATGAAATTTTACCATTCACAACAACATGGATGGACCTACAGGGTATCATGCTAAGTGAATAAGTCAGACAGAAAAAGGCAAATGCCATGTGGTTTCACTTAAATGTGGAATCTCATAAACAAAATGAAGAAATGAAATAACAAAAATTGAGAAAAACACTTATAATTATAGAGAACTAGAGGTTGCCAAGAGGAGGAGTGGTGGCTGGATGGGTAAAATAGGTGAAGGAGATTAAGCAGTACAAACTTCCAGTTACAAGTAAGTCACAAAGATGAAAAGTATAGTAAGGAGAACACAGTAAATAATATTGCAATAACTCAGGTACCCTATCTTGTAATGTATGTAACTGTCAAATCACTAGGTTGTATACCTGAAACTAATACGTCAATATACTTCAATAAAAAAGAAATCAGATATTTTGCTTTCTATCTCAACTCATACATACCACACAAGGGCATGCTTTCCAATCCTCTATGCATCCAACATTTTTATCATAATTTTGGTTTGATCCTTATTCAATTTTATATTATGCTGATTATGTGAATGTTATTCACTGCTAAGCCATGAAGTACACACAATTTTTTTTCTTTCTCATACAACTTTTTTTCCCCTAGGGTAAATACTTCGCTCTTTTCGTTTCTTTTGCTTAGTTTTCTTGTTTGCTCAGTTGTTTGTTTTGTTTGTTTTATAAGCTCTCACTACTTTATCTTCAGACTCACCCCTGATTATTTAGTTTTCCTTTCAGTACAAACACTATGGATTTTGTCTTTTAGAATTATCTCTTCCTGAACTTCCTGACTTGCTCCAATCCTCTGGTTGTTCTCTTAGTCTGTTGCATAGATTCATCCAGGAATCTCCCTCCACCATCAACCTAAAAACTGTCTTCACCTCTCTCTTAAAGGTAATTCTTGGGGCGCCTGGGTGGCTTAGTCGGTTAAGCATCCAACTTTCGCTTAGGTCATGATCTCGCGGTTCATGGGTTCAAGCCCTGCGTCGGGCTCTGTGCTGACTGCCAGCTCAGAGCCTGGAGCCTATTTCAGAGTCTGTATCTCCCTCTCTCTCTGACCCTCCCCTACTCATGCTGTCTCTCTCTCTCTCTCCCCTAGAAATAAATTAAAAATATATATTTAAAAAAAGGTAATTCTTCTCTTAAAATTTGTATCTTCATTATCAGGAATTTGCTTTTTTGTTCTCATAGAACACTTCTTTTGGTTGCTTTGGGACATAAAACATTTGAGGACTACAGGTCTGAAAATTTTTTTGGATGTTTAGAATTCTAGTTGGGAAGCACATGCAAAGTCCCAAGTGATTTGGATTCTTGACTGTATATAACTCCCACCCACCCTCCTCTCTGGAAGTTTTAGGCCCTTCTTTTTGTCCTAAGAGCTCATAAATATCATCAAAACGTACCCTGGTGTGGTTCTATTTTCATCCATTTTGGTATGTACTAGGTTCTTTTCATTCTGAAACCACACGTCCTTCAAGTCTAAGAAATGTTCTCAAATTATTTTTCCTCATTTCATTTACTCAATTCTCAATGTCAGGAATTTCTATTATTCATGTTAGACTTCCTAGTCTGATCTAATTCCTATCTTTTTCCCCTATTTCACATGTCTTCGTTTTCTTATTCTAGTTCCAAGAAGATTTCTAAAACTTGTTCTCCAAATGTTTTAATATTGAGCTTGTGGTATCATTTTCTTCCCAACACCTTTCTGATTTTTCTTTCTCTGATTATTACTATGGCATTGCATTCATGTCTTGTGAATTAAAAAAGAATCATCACATCTGACCTCTGGCCTTTTTTTTCTTCTCCCTGAATTATCTCTATTTCTTAAATTTTTTTTTCTGGTTTAAGTATCTGTCTTTCATTTTAGAGGAAAGTTATCCTCATATGTATGGTGATCCTTAACTGTCTACTCCCATTTAGAGAACTAAAGGCTGATGGAAACTGAGTATATGGGTTGAGTTGTCAATTCTGTATCTTACCCTCAATGACCTAACTGGGTTGCTTCACTGACAAGTCCCCAGTGTTAACATATTTAGATATCTTCTCTTGGACTAGTCAGATTGAACACTGAGTTCCTAATCTCATGCCTGGAAGTAGAAGATGGATGCCAGCTTTTGGAAAGTCAAGTTGGAGAAGAAAACCACAGTCTCAAATTCAGGTAACCCCTCTCTTTTCGGTATGGTACCCCCCACCCTCTTTGTTCATAATGTCCCTTAGTTTAGAGAGTAAACTTCAACTTTCTGTTGCATTAGAGGAGGAACTGTCATCTAGCTTTTCCAAGTTTGAGAGGGAACAGAGGATTTACCCCTGTGCTGTCCATTAGAGTAGCCACTAGCTATTGAAGCCCTATCAACTTAAAATAATCTAAATTTAAGTAAAAATTTTAAATTCCTCAGTTGCACTAGTCACATTTCAAGCACTCAATAACTACATGTGGCTAATGACTACTGTACTAGACAGTACAGATACAAAATATCTTTACCACTGCAGAAAAGTTTTTCAACAAAAGTCTTAAACAGACTTTTGACCAATTCTCATGTTTCACCCCACTTCCACCACCACTCAAGAAATATCTGGTATCACCAACTCCAACCCACTGGAGGTTTTGAGGTGCGAATTTAGTTGACTTATTGCCTTTCCTGCCAGAATGGAAACTCCACAGTAAAAGAGATCTTGGTTGTGTTCATAGATTAATCCCAAGGACCCAAAAGACTGCCTAGCACATAGTACATATTCCAAAAATGTTTGCAGATTGTTGAATGCTTTGCCCGCTGTTGACTTAGGATTCAGAGTTCTCATATCTGCTAAGTTTGCTAAGGAAAAGGAAGGAATTTCTACCCCACATTTGGTAGCCCCCATCTTATTAGGAGACACCACATTTGGTGGCTCATACAGGGAGTCTTTGCTGACCTGGGGCTCTCCCCAGATTCCCTGAGAATTTCTCAAGACTTTCCTTCAGTGGACAGGCTCTAGTACTCCTTGGGTGACTGACAGCCACCACTGAGTAGTAAGCTAAGGTTATTCTTCTGTGAGGATCCTAAGCCCCAGGGGGAACCAGTCAAACCACCCTTGCCTGAAAGGGTGAAGAATTTCCCATTTTGCTGTTCAGAAGGATCCTTCCCTCCTTCTCCTTTCTCTTTTCAGCCCTTCAGCCCCCTAACCCAGTAGTCCCCACTTCTAGATTACCACAAAAATAATTCCAGGTTTCTAACTGAAACGAACAGTGAAACTGGTGCTCTGAAAGGCCCCTCCCTTTCTTTCACTGACTGGTTAAACTCCTGTACAGGAGGAAAATTCCTGTCAACCATCAAAGGTCTCTTATTTGGGCCTCTTTTTCTTGTCATTCTAATCACGTTTTGCCGTGTTTTCCCATGCTTCTTCACATGGTACCTAGATTCCTTCACTGCCATAACTTCAAGCTGACAGATCATCCTCCCTACCCAAGGAGACTTACATAGGTTATCAACTCTGGACTGAGTGGCCTTAGCTTCCGGTAACTCCTATTAAATTCCCGACTGACCTATTTTGGCCCATAAGTAGGGATATCTCTACACCCCTTATTCACCATAAAGTAGTTACAGAAGATAAGACCTTCCACCCTCAGCAACCTTTAAGATTTAAGGGTCAAAACTGTTCAAGGGGGGATGCAGTAAGGTAGAAGGAAACCTGAGTAAGGTAGAAGGGCCTACAGTGACCCCCAACACTCTGGCTGAATACAAACATGCCCATTATGAGGTGACCCATCTCAAAATATCCATAAGCCCTAGCTCACCAATGGGTTAGTTACACCTGGACACAGGTACCAAAAAAGGAAAATTCCATACATTCCCCTATTTCCTCACCTTCCCCATATAACTACAACATCCCATGACTGCCTTGGTCTCTGCTTTGCTGCCCTGCCTGCTGCTCCCTTACAATGTATTCAATAAACGTACATCTCCTTTAAAAAAAAAATCGGAAATACCAGAAAAGTCAAAAAGATATTCAGACTACATTCTGAAGAATTTTTTAAAAATGAGATTGCATTAACAGTAATCCTATGAAGAAAGTCAGCATGTAGTTTAGAAAAATATGTCTTTATGGTTTTCTTACATTATGACATAATACACATTTATTGTAGAGCTTTTAAAGCAGTGGTTCTCCACAGACCAGTGGAATAGAATAGAGAACCCAGAATTGGACCCACAAATGTATGGCCAACTAATCTTTGACAAAGCAGGAAAGAGTATTCAGTGGAAAAAAGATAGCTCTTTAGCTGGGAGAACTGGATAGCAACATACAGAAGAATGAAACTAGACCACTTTCTTACACCACACACAAAAATAAACTCAAAATGGATGAAAGACACAAATGTGAGACATGAAGTCATCAAATCCCTCGAGGAGAAAGCAGGCAAAAACCTCTTTGACCTCAGCTGCAGCAATTTCAACACATCTCCAAAGGCAAGGGAATCAAAAGCAAAAATGAACTATTGAGACCTCATCAAGATAAAAAGCTTCTGCACTAAAAAGAAAACAAAACTAAAAGGCAAGCGACAGAATGAATGGGAAAAGATACTTGCAAATGACATATCAGATAAAGGCGTAGTATCCAAAATCTATGATGAACTCACCAAATTCCAAAACATAAAAACAAATAATCCAGTGAGGAAACAGGCAGAAGACACTTTTCCAGAGAAGACATCCAGATGGCCAACAGACCATCATGAAAAGATGCTCAATGTCACTCATCATCAGGGAAATACAAATTAAAGCCACACTGAGATACAACCCACACTGGTCAGAGTGGCTAAAATGAACAACTCAGGAAACAACAGATGTTGGTGAGTATGTGGAGAAATGGGAACCCTCTTACACTGTTGGTAGGAATGCAAACTGGTGCAGCCGCTCTGGAAAACAGTATGGAGGTTCCTCAAAAAACTAAAAATGGAATGACCCTATGACCCAGCAATATCACTACTTGGAATTTACTCAAGAGATACAGGAGTGCTGATTCATAGGGGCACATGTACCCCCATGTTTGTAGCAGTGCTTTCAACAATAGCCAAGTTATGGAAAGAGCCTAAATGTCCATCAACTGATGAATGGATAAAGATGTGGCTTATATATACAATAGCATACTACTTGGCAATGAGAAAGAACAAAATCCTGCCATTTGCAGCAACGTGGATGGAACGGGAGGGTATTATGCTAAGTGAAATAAGTCAGTCAGAGAAAGACAGATATCATATGTTTTCACTCATATGTGGATCTTGAGAAACTTAATGGAAGACCACGGGGGAAGGAAAGGGAGAAAATAGTTAAAACAGAGAGGGAGGGAGGCAAACCATAAGAGACTTTTAAAATATAGAGAACAAACTGAGGGTTGATGGGGGATGGAAGAGAGGGGAAACTGAGCGATGGGCATGGAGGAAGGTACTTATTGGGATGAGCAATGGGTGTTGTATGGAAACCAATTTGACAATAAATTATAAAAAATAAAATTATTTTGAAAAAATAAAGCAGTGGTTCTTTTTTTAAAAAATACTGGCAGACTTATTTGAAAATCAGAGAAAATTCACAGCTTAAGGGAAATCACCCAAATAGTAACATTTGTCATTGATTTTGGCCACCAGTATCTAACCCCTTACTATACTTGGGGAGCTCTACACCCAATGAATCAGAGCATTTTCCACTTTAGAAATGGTCACTTTCCCAGATTCCTTTATAGCTATGGTACAGGAATAGGTCAAGCTTTGCTCATAAGATTAATCTGACCTAAACCCGAATTCCAGGCCCAAAGAACTAGGGATGGCCGAGAACCACATGGTCAGAGAGTCACCCCGTAGTATTCTCATTGATCAGCTCTGCAGCCTAACTAGAGGTTCAGTATCTTGGCTGGTGACAAGCCAATTCTCGGTACTTACCCAATATCCTTTTTAAATATTTTTTAATGTTTGTTTATATTTGAGAGAGAGAGAAAAAATAAACATGAGTGGGGAAGGGGCAGAGAGACAGAATCCAAAGAAGGCTCCAAGCTCCAAGCTGTCAGCACAGAGCCTGATGTGGGGCTTGAACTCACAAGTCGTGATATCATGACCTGAAGCAAAGTCAGACGCTTAACTGAAGGAGCCACCCAGGTGCACCTAATATTTTTTAATAGATTCTGTTCTGGTTCAAAAGAAGGAGTTTCTGAAACTAGCAACTAAGAACCCAAACTGATAAAGAATTCAGACACCCTGTGCTAGGAACCTCTGACTTAGGCACAAAACAGAATATAGGACCCCCCCCAAAAAATTTAGGTAATTTTCTTAAATTTACGTAGCAATTTTCTAGGAAACTTAGGCAAAAAGTTAAGAGATTATTTTAGTAGAACTTTTCCTCAGCATTAAAGTGAAGAGTTAGTGTAAGCTACACACCTAATAATATGAAGTTTCCCTTTGTGCCAGGAAACCCTTGAGAAAGTTGAATTGTATGCTGGGGGTATTCTTGGCCATTTTCTTCACTTAGAAATAAATACATACACTTGATTAAGTGTCACTAGTATTCCTAACGCCTGGCACCCCAAGGCCTAGAGAATCTTATCCCAAATAATAATTTAAGCAAGTTGCAACAAAAGACAAATACTGGTAAATGAAATGTTTACCTCTTGCTCTGTCTAAAGAAATTATGCATGCTTGCTACTTAATATTCCTATAAAAAATAAGGTCCAACTCTCAATATCTCAAAATAGGCAAGATTGCAAATGGATGTCATCAATACCAATTAAATAAGAAGGGTTAGAAGTCACTAGAGGTAATCCACAGAGTCTGGATACAGAGCAGTCTTTCTTTGGTCCACTCCTCCTATGACATGGGTTTCAGCTGCTCAGCTTTAAAACCAAGAGAAACCTTTTCAGCAAAGGCCTGAAAAAACACTGGGTTAGTTGGTTATTTTCCACGGAGTAAAAAAAAAAAAGGGGGGGGGGACTTTTATTGTCAAAATTTTATTTTGATTGACTTCTGTTCTTAGGGTTTTGAGTGTTGTATTTTCTACCTTAGATAAATGAACCAATTTGGAGAAAAGGGATATTTTCACAGCCTCCAAGTATCTTGCAAAATATTTATTAATCATTGTGGTGGTGTTAATACATATCCACAAATTCTTTGATAGTCCTCACTCCAGGAAGTAGAGTTTAATTCTCCTCTCCTTCAGTATGGGCTGGACTTAGTGACTTCTAACTACTGAATCGGAGTATGGAAAAGGAAAAATTGTAATTTTACAGCAAAGAAACCTGGCAGATACAGCCTTAAATGATTAAGGTAGGTTCACTGATGGTAAGTCATGCTGATAGCATCTACCTCTACTCGATAGGACACGATCACTTCTGTGAGGGTCTTCCAAAAGGCCATAATCCACACTAATCATGAGAAAACATCAGACAAACCCAGACTGAGGGGCATTCTACAAATACCTAACCAGTACTCTTCAAAAGGGCCAACATCATGAAAAACAAGGAAAAACCAAAACACTGTCACATATTAGAAGAGACAGGACAACTATACACAAATAGTATCCTAGATTTTGTGTTGAATAGAAAAAGGACATTAGTGGAAAACTGGTGATATCAGAGTAAAGTCTGTAATCTAATTACTAGTATTACACCAGTGTTAATTTTTTAGTTTTGATAACTATATCATGGTTGTATAAGATGTTGTTAGTATCAACGGAAGCTGAGTGAAGAGTATACACAAACTCCACATCTTTTCAACTCTTCCATAAACCTAAATTTATTTTTAAATAAGATTTTTAAAAAGAATTTATTAAATAAGTCTTGGATAAGAGATGGGACCCCTAAAATAATTGCCTTATAGAGGTATTTCCAGGAACATAATTAAATTCATGCTGTATCCCCATTTATGATCTACATGTTAACAGGGCTTAGCAGTGTTTTGCTACATAGAGAGTTCATCTGTGTCTTTCTCTGTGTAGCATTACAAATTTGTGGTGTTTACACCCATTCTAGGAGCACTGATCTTCTTTATCAAAGGAGATCAAGCTGTCCAAATGCCAGAAGATACACCAGAGAAAGACCCATATTACAAGGCAGGTTAACTTCCAAGATCTAGCTGCTCCATAATTTCGGAAAAGATCATTAACTGTAGGTGAGAACCCATTTTACTCTGAAGTTTGTGCCTGCTATAGCCATAATTTCAACTTCATTTTCCAAGAATCCTTTCAAAAGTGGTATGAGACATTACAATTACATCACTTCTAACTATATCATTATTAAAATGTACCATTCTACACCAAGCTAAGAGCCCTATTCTATCAGATGAACTTGGGGGTAGAAAAGGTCCTTTATTTGACTTTATTTCCCAGAGCTATTCGTACACAAGGGCTATGACTTAACACCCACTTTACTATTCTGTTTTCACTCAATGGGTATGTACTAAGCAACTATGTTTGGCCATTCACTATCTTAGGTATTAGGGAAACAAAAATTTAAAAAAAATACGGTCCCTGATACAACTCCTTTGGCAAATGTTTGGAAAGGTCTGTTAAAGGTAAATCTGCATATATATTCTACCCAGATGTCCTGCTTTCAGATATATATTTCTAACACCAATCTTACCTGTGTGCCAGAAGACATGGACAAAATTGCAGAAAAGCAAGAAGTCTTGTTCTTAATTGCAAAACCCAGAAACAAGTCATCAACAATAGATTCAATAAATAAAATGATGTATTTGTAAAATGTAATTTATACAATCATGAAAAAATGAAACATGACAACACATAATCAAATAAATCTTATAAACATAATAAAAGAAGTCAAATGGATACAAATAAAACAAATTCTATTTACATAAAGTTCAAAACAGACCCTACTAGACAATGTATTGCCTAGGAATACACACACACACACACACACACACACACAGGTGACATTTTTTTTAAAACTACAAAGAAAATCAAGTTAATAATTAACATAAAATTCTGAATACTGATTACCTATAGGATGTGGGAGAAGCAGATGAGACCAGAGAGGGACACAAAGGGGATTTTGGGGGATTGGCAAAGTCCTATATCTAAGGCTAAGTGATAAACACATAAGTGTTTGATTTTGTAGTGGTTCTTCTTTAAACTGCACATATATATTTAGCACACTGTGGTATGTATTCTACAGTTTATAAAAATCAGTTTAAAATGTATTCTGATAAAAGTAAAAGAAAAAAAATCTGTTAAAAATTATGTATGGCCAACTAATCTTTGACAAAGTAGGAAAGAGTATCCAATGGAAAACAGACAACCTCTTTAACAGATGGTGCTGGGAGAACTGGACAGCAACATGCAGAAGAAAGAAACTAGATCATTTTCTCACACCACACACAAAAATAAACTCAAAAATGGATCAAGGACCTGAATGTGAGACAGGAAACCACCAAAATCCTAGAGGAGAAAGCAGGAAACAACCTCCTTGACCTCAACCACAGCAATTTCTTCCTTGACACATCCCCAAAGGCAAGGGAATCAACAGCAAAAATGAACTACTGGGACCTCCTCAAGATTAAAAGCTTCTGCATGGCCAAGGAAACAATCCATAAAACTAATACGCAACCGATGGAATGGGAAAAGATAGTTGCAAATGACATATCAGATAAAGGGCTAGTATCCAAAATCTATAAGGAACTCACCAAACTCCACACCCAAAAAAAACAAATAATCCAGTTAAGAAATGGGCATAAGACATGAACAGACACTTCTCCAAAGAGGACATCCAGATGGCCAACAGACACATGAAACGATGCTCAGCATCCCTCATCATCAGGGAAATGCAGACCAAAACCACACGGAGATACCACCTCATGCCAGTCAGAGCGGCTAAAATGAGCAAATCAGAGGACTCTCGATGCTGGCAAGGATGTGGAGAAATGGGCACCCTCCTACACTGTTGGTGGGAATGTAAGCAAGTGCAGCCCCTCTGGAAACAGTGTGGAGGTTCCTTAAAAAATTCACAGAACTCCCCTATGACCCAGCAATAGCACTGCTAGGAATCTACCCAAGGGATACAGGAGTGCTGATGCATAGGGACACATGTACCCCAATGTTCATAGCAACACTCTCAACAATAGCCAAAACATGGAAAGGGCCTAAGTGTCCATCAGCAGACGAATGAATCAAGAAGATGTGGTTTATCTATACAATGGAATACTACATGGCAATGAGAAACAATGAAATCTGGCCATGTGTAGCAACGTGGATGGACCCTGAGGGTGTTATGCTGAGCGAAATAAGTCAGGCAGAGAAGGACAGATACCATATGTTTGCACGTATAGGTGGATTAGGAGAAACTTAATGCAGAACCATGGGGGAGAAGAAAGGGAAAAATAGTGGGCGAGAGGGAGGGAGGCAAACCATGAGAGACTCTTGAATGCTGAGAACAAACTGAGGGCTGAGGGGGGTGGGGAAGAGAGGGAGGGGGGTGATGGGCATGGAGGAGGACACTTGTTGGGATGAGCACTGGGTGTTATATGGAAAGCAACTTGACAATGAACTATTTAAAAAATTATGTACAATATAGTACTATCAGTGCTTTAACATTGTTACATCAAGTCAAAAGGAGAGAAGAGTCAACTCTGCCTGAGCAGTCAAGTAAGACTTCAAGGTGGAGGTGGTGACCTTTGAGCTGAGAATAGTTATCCAGAGCATGGGGAAATTTTTCACAAAAAAAGATCCAGAAAGTTAAGGAATATGCTCCATCTGACCAAAAAAAGTAATGCATTCCACCTGCTTTTGAAAGGCCAATGCATATAGCTAGAGACTCTGGCAGGCAAGGGAGGAAATAGGAGTTTGGACTCAATTCTGAGACGTGACAAAGTTTATGCATCCTAGCACCGCTTGGTTCATTCTAGGAGTTTGGGACAAGACTGACAGTCCCAAGGGAGACTGGAGAGGAATAGCAATAGTAGACTCCAGAAGGGCAAGGAATGTGGGGACAAGGGAGAAAGGCAGTCTGGAGAGATATGAGGTACAACCATAAATATGTAGTGAACTGCTGGGTGTTGAAGTGAGAAACTTTAAGGGGGTCTAGGATGATCCCCTAGAATCTAGTTTATATCGGGAATCTGTAGTGAAGAAATTCACAAGGAAGAGCAGTGGTATTGGTAGGGAGGGGTATTCTTCCACTGAGGGGAAGCAAAAAGAGAGAGATGAGTCCAAGTCAGCATCTAACAGCTCACTTGGCATTGAAGTTCTGTGGAAGCAGGCATCTGATGCTCATTAGCCTGTACCCAAGTAGAGAGAAGGAAAACCACCAGAGAAACCATCAGCTGGTTTGTCTTTTTATGTACAGAGAGGGAAGAGACAGAATCTCATAGTAATAGGGGACTTCTCAAATTATCTCTGGTTTTAGGTGTCTATGTCATCCCTGATCATCTGGGTCAACCAGAGAGTGGGGCAGCAAATCATTGAAGGGATGGCACAAGTCTCATCAACTCCAGGAGAGAAGTGGGTCTCTCACTGGGTACTAACAATGTGTTTTTTTCCATAAAGTTGTAAAATTATATAGACCAAATTATGGTCCTGATTTCATGTCCCTTTAATAAATGCAAAAACATCAAGAATCCTTGAAGCATTTGGAGTGAATCTTTCAGTTAAGCTTTGATGGGCAATATCAACTTAGTGTTTGCAATGCAGCTATTATCTGTTCACTCAACCCCATCCTCAAAAAAAAAAACCCTACTCTGTGAAATTCTAAAACAGTTCATCCTTATTACAAGGATTATAAGAACTCTAAATGGCTGCTCAGGACCCTGGATTGTTTTCTTGGTGGGAAAATAGATAGGAGGGCTGCACCACTGGCTGCTGTTTTACAGATAAGGAACTAAGTTCAAATGTGGTTAAATCAAACACATGGCCAACATCACACAGCAAGTAATAGATAGAAGCATGACTCAAACCCAGACAGCCGGTCCATGGGCATGGCAGCCATAATCACCAAGCTTCATCTCGTGGGAGGTAGAGTTTCACAACCATGGAGTACAGGGGAGTGAGCATCAGGTGCACAGAAGTAAATCAAGAGAGTGGAGGCAGAGGAGAATTACAATGTATCAAGAAATATTTTTATTTAACCCAAACAATGGTTAGCATTGCAGAAGAACACTGGGAGTTGCGAGATTAACTCCTATGAAATCTTCCAAACCAGTAGCTGCAAAACTTAAAGGGCCAGTCTCTCCTGATAATAGGGTGTTATAGGAGGAGCCACTTATTCTCAGAACTAAATAGCACATGGGAACAGACAGGAATCAACTAGATTTACTGGCTCAATACTAAGCTTCAGAGCTCAAAGATATCAATAGAATCAATCAACTTTCCAAAATGTGCTGTCTTCAGGGATAGGCAGTAGAGAGAGTGTTCATCCAGGATTTAGAAGATTGGGTTCAAATTCCTGTTCAAATGTTACTCGCTGTGTGTCTTCATGCCAAGCAGCTAAACATCTCTGGGAGGTAAATGTAGCAAAAGAAAAATAAAATGTTTTTAAAAGCACCAGACTTAAGAAAACTGGTCCAAATCACTATGACTAAGTCACAGCTGACTTTTTAATGGGATCATAAAACCTACTTCGCGGAGCTGCTCTCAATTGGGTAACAGGTGCAAGGGCACTAGGAAACTACAAAGGCCGTATAAAATGACAGCACATGCCTCCACAAAAAAAGGGAAGGGGGGAGTCAAAACAGGAAATCCTTCAAAATCCCTCTCAGAAATCCTTCCTGGACAATGTTTCGTGGAGATCCTTTTGGTGAGGATCCTTTGCTTGCTCCTGTGGAGTATCTACTAGGTGACAAGCAGGACCACTTTCATGGGTGTTCAATCTGTGTAGCCACACAGTGACCTCCACTTACAAGGGATTAACAGGATTCACAATTCAAGGGAATTGGAGTTAATGCCCTGCTGTCACTGTCTTCAAATTCTTAACTTTGAACAAAGAGCCCTACATTTTCATCCTGCACCGAGTCCTACAAATTATATAGCAGGTCTCATACAGAGCACTCTGCTTGACATTCAGGACACAGCAATAAAACAAATAACACCCTCAAGAGGCTCCAAACTAGTATATTACTTTAGAAGCAAATCCTACAAAACAAAAACAAAACATTTAAGGAAAGACATTAAGTTGGGCATTTTATTCCTCACCCCAAAGTTAGATTGAAAGCTCTAAAAATTAAAGCAGTTATTTACCCTTAGGACAGCTCCTGGCTTGCTTACATTTGAAACACCCACCGCCCTCTAAAGACTCACCGGGCCGCCCCCTTCTGAGATGAGAAAATATCTTCCTTGGACTATTATAGCTCCTTGAAGCACATCCACCTAGCTACAGCAGAGACCACTAAATGCCTAAAGCAGTGGTTCTTAAAGTGTGGTCTTTAAAGCAGCATCAGCATCACCTGGGAGCTTGTTAGAGATGCAAATTCTCAAGCACCACTCCAGACCTACTGAATCAGAAACTCTGGGCATGGCACCCATAAATCTGGTGTTTTTAATTTTTTTAATGTTTTATTTATTTTTCAGAGAGAGAGAGAGACAGCGTGAGCAGGGGAGGGTCAGAGAGAAAGGGAGATACAGAATCCGTAGACAGCCTCCAGACTCTGAGTTGGCTGTCAGCACAGAGCCCAACGCAGGGCTCGAACCCACTAACCATGAGATCATGACCTGAGCTGAAGTCAGACACTTAACCGACTGAGCCACCCAGGTGCCCCAGAAATCTGGTTTTTAACAAGTGCTCCAAGTGATTCTGATGTGTGGGCTGAAGTTTGAGAAACACTGTCCTAGATAGCCAAATAGAATCACTTTGAAATTTGTTTTCTTCTTTCTCTCTCTCTCTCTGTTTTTCTCTCTTTTTCTTTCTCTTTCTCATTTTGTTTTATTTTGGCAGGGTATAGTATATTGGGAAACTGATGGGGTTGGACCCTCCCAGCGTCCACCCCTAAGTCACAATCACCAGCAATTCCAGAAGATCCAGATCTCTTTGTGTGTTTCCTGCAAAATTCAATTTAACTCACACACTTTGTTTTTGCCTGTTCATTCAAGACACAATGTAGCCCAGAGTCCCCTGTGAACAAACATCCCATTTGCACATGTCAAGTATCTGATTCATTTAGACTTATCCCAATTGCTTAATGTCTGCAAGAGAAGCCTCCGTGATACTCTTCATCCACACATTTGAGTTAATGCCCTTGGACAAAAGGGGCCTGGTGTTTGGGTGAGCTCCCATGAGCCTGACAGCCACAAAGAGAAGCTTGTTCAATGCACACATAAAAAAGGGAAGAGATAGAAGGCAGAGACTCTGATCTTTATGACCCTCTGATTATTCTATCAGTTAGTTAAAACATAAATCCATCCCCCAACCTAACAAAATACTATTTTACTTCCTTTTACTCCATATTTTATCTTTATAGCCAATAAAACATAAAAACCTTACAAAGGTTATGTTCCCATCAATTTTTGCAGTAAATGACAATAAATTAAGTGGAGGTTACTGCAGTAGCAACACAGACGTCAGCTTGAAACTTTCTGGAAAGACGATCCTCCCCTCCCACTACTGATGTTCACAGTCGCTAGTCAAAGATTTCATTAAAATTAAAGCCCAATTTTAATGGTATTGCAATTCTATTTCCTTAAGTAGTTACATAGTGTCTAGCCTTTCACTTGTGTCTTAAGTATCTGCTACGGGGATACTAAAACAGCAAATAGAAAAGAATGTAAAAACATGAAAACTTAAATATTTGTCAAGAATGAAAAAAAAAAGCTACATTCTGCTGAATCACATGGAGTCCAAGGTCCTCCAGTTCTCATTGTGACAGATAGTCCCCCAAAGCTCCACAACACTAAATAGTTCCCAGATGTATAAACGCAAAGTTCTTTTCCATTTATATCAGAATCATTACACCAGTATTTGTCAGGAGTTGCACTACATGAATTAGTATTAAGCACTTAGAACACTACCTGGACCACAGTAAGGACTCAGTAAATATCAGCTATCACTCTCATTCATTGTTGCTGTTGTTTCTGCCATCGCCATTACATGCTAAAATATGCTATCATGTGCTAAGTATATACAGTGACAAGCAAAACAGATGTGGCTCTCCTGCTCCCATGAAGCTCAAAGGCTAGGGCAGAGACACATATCAATCAGATAATCACGCAAATCAAAGTAAGTCACAAGCTGTTACTTAAGATACAACTCATTCAGGGCCAGAGTACTAAGAACTCGAGAGTACTGGGGTGCCTGGGTGGCTCAGTCGGTTGAGCATCCAACTTCGGCTCAGGTCATGATCTCACAGTTAGTGGGTTCGAGCCCCACGTCGGGCTCTGTGCTGACAGCCAGCTCAGAGCCTGGAGCCTGTTTCAGATTCTGTGTCTCCCTCTCTCTCTGATGCTCCCCTGCTCATGCTGGCTGTCTCTCTCTCTCAGAAATAAATAAAACATAAAAAAAAAAAAAGAACTCGAGAGTACTTTGATATCATTTTATGATTCTGAAACCTCTTGGATATATAATTTAGACCAAATCATGACCCTTCCCCAGATGTTTTTCAAGATCCCTCCATATTACTACACAAATTCCAAATGTAAAGCAGACAAAAGATTTCTAAACAAATTTTCTTATTTCATTACTATACTACTCCATACCAGAAATATTTCCTCAGTTTTAAAGATTAGAACATATTTTTGTATACTGTCAACATTTCCAAACACAGAAATTGGAATATCTTATGAAACAAACCACATATATTCAATGAATCTTCCGTGAATTTTTTTCATGACTTGATGAATTAAAATTCATTTATAATTAAATTATGAACCAAATTAAAGCTAGGGTTTACTTTTGGGTATGCAGACTACCTTCTTGAACTTTATCTCGTATTATTACATGAATTACTTTATTAAAAATATTTTTTATTCTCCTAACATCCTTTTAAGCTATAAAATAGGTTTTCTGGTGATTTCACTTAGACCCAAGAGAAAGAAAGAAATTACATGACCCACAGAATGTGGAGACCCTTTCTCAAATAGAATCTGTCTAACAAGGAGAACTGGGGAAATTCAAAAAGGCCCATGGAGAGTCACACTGAAGTGTGTTAGAGCAGGAGAAAATCTCATTCCTCCAGCTTCGTTATAACATGACAGGAGGGCCTGGCTCTGGGTTCAGGGCCCCATGTGTGGAGTCCAGCTCTACCTCTTCGTGTCTGAACTTTGTATCTGAAAAGGCAAGTAGCTTAACCTTTTTCCATTTGAGTCTCTTGCTCTGTAGAGTGGGTATCTCCCTCAAAAGGAAGCAGTAGGACTGGATGAAAGAATGTTTGCAAATGCTTCTTAGCATAATGCTGAAACAGAGTGAACACTAGTTAGCAATACTTCTAATCTCTCAAAACTCTGCTGCCTAATGAGATAAGACCTAAAGTTATGACTAGTATAATAAAACAAACAAACCAGGACCCGGAAGCCCAGTTTTCACTGCCTATGAACTCCCACTTGGGCACAATAGCATAGGATACCTCATGAGAGTAGAGGGTGGTTGCTCCTGGGAAGCACATTTCCTCTGAGCCTTTAGAGGCTCTACAGCCTGACCTCCTTACACAAACTCACCCCTAGCCTGCACCTCACAGAACGATTTATTACCGGAGTAGAAACTGCCTCTAAACCAACACATTAGGTAGAACTTTGCCCTCCGTAGTTATCTCAAGGCACATTCCTTATATGCAGTAACAATTCCAGTGTGCTAAGAACTTTAAGCCACTCATGAACTAAAAAAAAAAAGTCTTTAGATAGTCATCCATTCATTTACCCATTTAAAACATTTATTAACAGCATGCTGAGTGTCAAGCTCCATGCTAGGCCCTACATACAAGGATGCTAGAGACTCCGTCTTTGTCACAGTCTTGAAGGAGAAAGACATTTAATATAAAATTTCAGTACAATGCAGTCAGCATAGTGAAAAAGTTGCATACAAGATGTTGAAATGTTTTTCTTTTTAGAATGCAGCTTTGTAAATGAAATATTCAATATTTAAAGAAAAAAATGCTCTTCCAAAATAATAACGATGTTACCACCTTTGATTAATTAATACACATCAATTGTAAACAAACCATAAAATGAATATAAGCAAAAATAAACATATAACCTATAATAATACCATCTGTTAACATTTAGCTTCATGGCCATCTGGGTTTTAAATTTATATATCTATTTTTAAACAAGATAGGAGACCATTTTATACAGAGATGGTAACCTGAGTTTTTTACTTATCAACAAACATATGTGGGGCACCCTGATGGCTCCATCAGTTGAGCACCCGACTCTTGGTTTCAGCTCAGGTCTGTGATCTCACAGTTCATGAGTTAACACCCCGCACTGGGCTCTGCACTGACAATGCGGAAGCATGCTTGGGATTCTCTCTCTCCCTCTCTCTGCCGCTCCCCCACTTGTGTTTTCTCTCTCTCTCTCTCTCAAAAAAAAAAAAAAAACTTTTAAAAAACATATGTAAACAGATTTCTGGAGTATCAAATGCTCCTTTAATTTATCATTTTAAGTGACTGTAGTATTTCTCTGTAGGTTTTGTAATTTACTTAACTATTTTTTACTATTAGATATTAGGCTGTTTACAATTTTTTAAGCTATCGTAAACATTATGACATTCTTATTCATATATCTTTTCAAACCAATCCAATTATTTCTCCAGAATAACTTCCTGGAAAGGAGAAGTGTTGGATCAAATGGGTATGCAAATTTTTACAGCTTTAATACCAATTACCAAATTGCCCACCAGAAGAGTTGTACCATTTAATACAACCATTTCCCCGCATCTTCACCTTCACTGTATAGTATCACTCTTTTACTCTTTTCATTTTTGCATTTTTAAATTTTAATGTACTCGACTCAGCTAAAAATGTTGCTTACAACAGTGTCTTTTGTTATCACACTTGCTAAAGCTAGGCAGCTTTGAGCTGCCCAATCATTTTAGCTGGTGTTTGGGGCATCAGTGCTCTTCAAACTCTACCATGCAGAGAAATTACCTGAAGATTTTGTTGAAATGCACAATGTAAAAAAGTAGGTCTAAAAGAGACTGAGCTGCTGCATTTCTAACAAGGTTGCAGGTGATGCCAATGCTGCTGGTCCATGAACAACGAACATAATTCTCTCATCTCAAGGCCCCTCTCAGTCCCCAAAAGATGCCCCTATTTTCCCAGAAGCTTCCTCCTTAAAAGTGCCCTGCAGGAGCAACATTTTTCTATAACTCCTTGCACTGTCTTGAACAATTCACTGAGCTTCAAAGGGCCTCAATTTACCCGAGAAATAAAAAGCTTGGCGTAGCTGGCCTGTAAGTTCCTTCCCATCTCCAATACTGAAGGAAGTTCTCCTTTGCCCAAATATGACTCGTTACATCCTAGATTTCTTCCCGCTGGGACAATTTTGAAAATCTTCCCTTCATGCCTAAGGACTGCACTTAAAAGTAAGGCCAACTGAAGAGTTGACATTCAAGCAGCTGGTGACATTCATTTCATCACCTCCAGGGAAAAGCATCCCTGGAAAAAGGACATTCTACTCCAATTGACATTTCTCCTGGTGGTGCCTATTCATGAGGACGTACGTTATCTTCTCTTCCCAAAAGGAATAGGTTTAACAAGAACCTAAGGCTAATTTGCCCATTAAAGGAACAAAGAGTGGAATAAGGGAGGAGGCTGACAGAAATACTGCATCTGTAAATACCTTGCCAAAGAGCCTCCAGAAGTCAGAGGGAGTTCTACTGTCCTCGATAATATTTCACTTGTAATGGCTACTCCCTTCTGTGGTGCTTTTCCCTCTCGCTTTTTTGCAACACTGGAAGGTGGGCAGAAGCAGAACCTGAACCTTGATACCTTGATACCCTTAGGTTGTCTAAAATAACATAAAATCAATACACACAGTTTCTTCTTTACCAAGAATAAGAAAATGCTGTGCTTCTGGTCCTATAGGAGCATCAGCTACGCATTATCTACCCTAACAGGAGACAGATTTTAATGTCCTCTAGTTCAATTAAGTTACTGAATAAGACCACAAATGGGTGCTTACTTCAATTTTCTATTTCTGAAAGACTGGGCCAAAATGATTTATTTTTAGTAAGTTCCTCCGCCCCCCCCCCCCCCAAACTTTTTCTCCTGCTTCTTTCCATGTACTAGCAGGGAGTTAATTTCCTTCAGCTTCCTTTAAATACCTCCTTAGTTTTGTTTTTTGTGTGTTTTCTACTCCTAACGGAACTTTTAAAAGTGGTACCAAACTCCTTCGCTTTTCTCTCACATGAGTTGTATCCTGCCCTACTTTCCAATGTCCCCCACAAAGTTGTGGGCTTTTGTTTCTTAAGTTAGGCCTCCTGAATTGGGCATGTTGATCAACTCAAATCAAGGACATATGCCAACCTGCCAGAACCGAAAATACAATAAACAAAAATACATCATCTAGCATCTTGTACTTTTTTAAATGTATATTTATTTTTGAGATGGAAGGAAGGGGCAGAGACAGAGGGAAACAGAGGATCCGAAGCGGGCTCTGTGCTGACAGCTGAGAGCCCAATGTGGGGCTCAAGCCCACAAACTGCGAGACCATGACCTGAGCCAAAGTCAGACGCTTAACTGACTAAGCCACCAGGGTGCCCCTAGTGTCTTTCCACTTTTAATATTTATGCTGGTGGCCATTTCCCTGAACCCACTTCCATTCTGCAAGTTCTGAGCCCCTTGTTCTGAGCTGTTTTAAGTCTCTTGCTCTCCTATTTCGAGGTAGAGCCCAGGCCAGAACACATTTCTCTGAAGAGCTGCTGCCCTAATTCCTCCCCATCACTTTGCAGCTTGTCAGCAGGACCCAAGCAATAAAGAGATCAATAAGAAAACAAATCCCACCTTATTAGGTCTTGTTTGATCTTAAATCCACACCATTCAAGATTTCAGCTGCATAATGCTGGCTCCAGACAAGAGCAGCAGAGTTTTCTTATGAAAATAAATTAGATAAGCACACAGAAGAAGAAAATGGATGTGCAACTACTAAAATGTTCCAGAGCCTTAAATATGGTCAGCAAGCTAAGCAAAGGGCAATAGTTTCTTTTCCGTTCCTCTTCCACCTTCTCTCCTCTCCTCTCTATTCTCCCTGCAACAAGATAAACGTCTTTTCTTTCAATGTATGTTTTTAAGGTAGTACTTTTCAGTTAGGGATGGCTTTATTTCTTTTGTATGCTAAGGTTTTCTTCCACACAGAAATTATAATGTATATTAAAGATGGCAAATGCAAGCCCTATGAGTTGCCTTGCTACAATCCATCAGCCATGATAATAGCAAGATGAATATATTGTCAAGAGCCTGCGTGCAGCATTCCATTGATCCCACTCCCTCCCCTAAGAGTGGCTCCACCAGTGATTACATTATTATTCAAACTTCCTGGACTCACTCCAAATGCAGATTGCAACTACCATTGAAAGGAAAACTTATAGAAAGTGAAAGGAAATAGGCCTTCTACAGAACTTAAAAAAAATTAACCTTTTCAGACTTTAATTCCATCCTACATACCCATAAATAGACTGGCTTTCAGGAAATAAAGACTAATCCTAAAGTAATGACATAAAGCTCAATTTCTCCTTTCATACGATCATTAATATCGCTTTAAAAATCGCAAGAAATCTCTTGGACTTCTTAAGCTTTGTAATTCATTTCTATACACCAATTCAAGAAACCTCATTAATTTAGGTGGCCTTTTTTGGTACATTTGAGACACACAAATATTTGGATTTTTTTACCTTAGGTCAAAGTTTAAGAAAAAATTAACGTATTTTCAGAAAGGATTTATGAATGGGGAAAAATCGTTTGACAGCATGGTTTAGTTTTCTAATTTGCAAATAAGACAGGCTACACAGAATATAAAAAGTAAAAATTGAAAGAAACATAGAAAGGCTTTGTATAAACAGAAAGGGATTTTTTTAAAAAAGAAAAAATCTTATTACATCCTTCACATTTATTCCTATAACCTAGTTTCAATATTCCAATCAAATGGAAGATGGAAGGGTTTTGATTTAGAAGGGAAAAAAAATCCTTTGAGCATTCACTGACATGTGATTTGTGCAATTATTTTACCTAGACTTAACTCCCTATGCTCTACTCTCTAGTCACTGGATTGACTGACATGCTATTTTCATTGAGCTGGGTTTACAATTATCCTTAAACAAGTGAAACTTCAAAGGCGGCTCAATAGGTATTTTCTGTTCTTCATTAGAACTCATAAATGTATAACCTGCACATAAACAAGTCACTCTACCTAATTAAATGGAATCTCTTCATCTCTATTAAAAATTTAGAAGTGCTGCTTAAGTATAAACATGTCATCTGAAAGGGGGGCGGGACGGAGAACCTCATAATATCCGTGAATAACCATCTGAATCTCCTTCAGGCAAAACCATGTTAATAATAGCACACATGCCCATAAATTTTTCTAATTATTTTATTATCAGTAAAGAATGTTTAAATGTAAAGGATATTCATTGTTGGCAATAATGCCCTCAAGTATTATCTGCCCACGAGGGAAATGCATTCCGGGTGCTTTAATTTACTTCAAAGATGATCACATAGCCTTTCCCCTACATTCTTTCTCTAGTATGTGTATTTTGGAAGAGGTAACACAGCACTTTCTCTGACAATTGTATCTAGAGTAGAGAATGGGTCTGTTTGGTTGGGTTTGTTTTTTTTCAATTACATATTTAGACTCCAAATTCTTAGGAAAATTACCCATGAAGGATGTAGTTTGGAAATAAAAATGCTCTTAAAATGTTTTGAGTTTGTGTTTTTTTGCTCTGTTGTTAAAGGCAGTAAAAGTTTTTAGACTCTTTTAAAAACTCTTTTGCCCCCTTTTTGGAAATTGATGGAGGAATTAATTATAAAGCATCTCCAGCTAAACCAAGTGGTTTAACTTGTGTTCAGGGTTTATTTCTCAGGCTCCCAACATTATTTAAAAAGTCTCTTTTCATAAAGTTTGAAACAATATTTGTGACATTAAGCTTTATGTCACAAGACCAGCCAGAAATTGTAGCATGTAAATGTTTGAGAAGGCTGATGTAGATTTTTGAGCTGTAAGGTGTTTTGTTAGAGCGCTCTCTTGTGGTAAAATTCCATCAGCATGATTTCTGTTCCACATTTTTTAAAAAGGAACATTTAGCAATCCACAGCAGCATAATTTTGTCAAAGATAAGATGAAATGTGGGGTGGAACCTTCTATTATCTTGTTGGATTTTGGACCCCTCTCACACACACACCCCAAAAAAACTTGAAATGCATTCACTCAAGCAAACAGGAATGTTTGGGAGTTCTTAGATTATAAGAACTCTTAAAGTACACACACGCCATTAAACACATATGCAAAGCAATGTTCCTTTAGTCATTTGGAAATATAAAGTCTTCCTCATGAAATGACACCCATTCTGAATGTCCTTTAGCTGGCCATGGAAGCGATGGTTTCTTTCCCTAGAATCAATACCACTGTCAGAGGGGCGCCTGGGTGGCTTAGTCGGTTAGGCGTCCGACTTTCGCTTGGGTCATGATCTCGCGGTTCGTGGGTTCGAGCCCCGCGTCGGGCTCTGTGCTGGCTGCCAGCTTGGAGCCTGGAGCCTGTTTCAGTCTGTGACTCCCTCTCTCTCTGGCCCTCCCCTGCTCGCGCTGTCTCTCTCTCTCTCCTAGAAATAAAGCATTAAAAAAAAAAAATTAAAAAAAAAAAATACCACTGTCAGATACTGACAGCATGAGGTTGATATAGTAGCTGCAGGCTGGGTGGATAATGTCACCCATCACTCCCTGAGATGTCTTAAATGCTGTGATGTCAAGTGCACACAACTGCAAGGAGAATATATCTCCAGTGCAGTGAGGGCGCAACTGTCTCAGTCCTTGAATGGAAGTCAGTGTGGCTTTTCTCTGATACTTCATCCTATAGGGCTGTAGGAACTCAAAGTGAGAATACTAATACTGAAGAAGTAATTATATTAAAGTAGTTCCATAATTTGTTACTACGTAAAATATAAACCATTTCTATGACTTCAGAATGTTCTATCTAGAAGCTTTGCTAAAAATAAGTATCTCTCTGATAAATCCTACCCTTAACCAGGAAACTTGGGCTATGAATGAGACATGAGTCCTTCTCTTTGATAAATCAAATTTCTGGCCTTGAAGACACTCTGGAGAATATATGTTTCAAAGTTGTCATTTCAGAGAATGAAAAAAAAAAACCAAAGGGGTGTAGGGATTTGCCCAAGGCCTCCTATTCAAAACAAAACAAAACAAAACAAAAACCAGTAAGCCTGGTATTAGAAAGGAGTGTCTCAACAACAAGTAGCATGACCTGCCCTCCTTGGCTCCATCTTGCCAAGAGCTTTCCAGCATCCAATTCCCTATCTTGGCCTGTAGTCCACCATCTGACTCAGTGGTTCCTGAATTGCTACAAAAATGTCTGTCCTGTTATTGAGCGGTCTGTCCTGGCTCTTTACTCATATTGATAAATAAGTAACAACCACACTCTTTAAGACAAGACTAGCATGAACTGAAAACCACAACCAAACTCAATATAATGTTAAATACAAAACATTCTTCCTGGAAATTTCTGAAATTCCCAGTCCATGTGGGTTCATGTACTATGAAACTTGTTAGTGAAACTTCTTATACAAAATGGAGTTTGATTACATAAGGAACTGATAATATGCCATTTTTTATTTTAAATGCCAATGTTAGTACCCCTCCATGACTAATTTATAAGTTATTAGGAAGTACCTTTTAGTCATTTATGAAAATAAAAGTCCATAGAATGATTCAATATAGGTAAAAAAAACTGAAAAGATGTCTTTAATCAGTTGCCCTCAGCTGATACATTACATACAGATATGTTCATATGCCAAATGGTGCTCGAGGGTTGATGGACTTCCACCAGATCTGATGTGATTGTGGTAATAACAGAGATGCCCACAAGATGGCACTCTTCTTTATTTTTAACTCATTGTAAGCAAAATAAAATAAAGTAAAATAAAATAAATGTATATCTGATTTTCACACAATCTCAAGATAAACAGGGTTGTGAAGTCTGTAGCTAATTTCATGCACTAACATATTTAATGTTGTAACATACATCACAGTTATGAAAATCTGTTCCCCACTTCGCTGAGAATGAGGCATGTGACAATGGAGAGCTTCTGTCGGGCTCGCTCCAAGACCTGGAAAAGGATATTGATTGCGCTCTTAAAGT
>NW_027527920.1:13252024-13312830 GCF_008692635.1 Crocuta crocuta | reverse complement strand
AGGTGGGGGGGGGGGGGTGGGGGGGTGTGTTTGTGTGCACTTGCGTGCACACAGGTGTATTTATGTACTGCAAAATTCTTTAGTTTACCTAAGAGATAACGTTTGTCTCAAAAGTATGTTAATTAAAATCTATCCATCTCAAGAGTTTTCTCTTCAAGGATAAAGTAGAGGGTCTCCAATCACTGCCCCTTCCTCTACAAACCACCCCTCCCAAAGGGACTTTACTGTCTACCTCCCTCCCTCCGTCCCTCTCTCTCTCTCTCTCTCTATCTCTCTCTCTCTCTCTCTCTCTCTCTCTCACACACACACACACACACACACACACACACACACACAGCAGTTTCTCTCCTGTATATTGAAATAAAGTTTTTGTAGTTATCTTCAGTAAGCAGCAGTCGGCATTTGATTTGGCAGGAAGATGGGTGAAAAGAAATTAGCACACGGAGGTTACAAGAAGACTTCAGTGACTGGGCCAGAGTTCTCGAAGCTTGCTTCCACAGAACTCTAGTGCCACAAACTGGACAGAAATGTTTTTCTAATAAAATAAATAAATAAATGGCTTTCCAACAACTGGTGCTGGAACAACTGAATGTCCACATACAAAAAAAAAAAAGATGAACCTGAACACAGACATTATACCTTGCACAAAAATTAACTCAGAATAGGTCATGGGCATAAACATGAAATGGAAAAATATTAAAAACTTCTTGAAGAAAACATAAGAGAAAATCTACGTGACCTTGGGTTTGGTAATTCATTTTAAATACAACATCATTAGCACAGACTTGAGAGAAAAAACTGATAAGCTGGACTTTATTAAAATTAAAACGTCTGCTCTGTGAAAGACACTGTTAAGAAAATGAAAAGACAAACCTGGAAGACTAGAAAGAAAATGAGAAGATGAACTAAAAAAAAGTACTTGTAGAACATGTCTGATAAATGCTTCACATCCAAAATACAAAATAACCCTAAGAGTCAATAACTTTTTTTTCAAAAGGAAGAATAAAAAGGGGACAAGAGATCTGAACAGACACCTCACCAAAGAAGATCTACAGATGGCAAATAAGCCTACGAAAATGTGCTCAACATCATATGTCATTAGGGAATCACAAGCAAAAACAAGATACTACAACTATTAGAATGACTACATCCAAAAAACTGACAACATCAAATGTAGGCAAAGATACAGAGCAACAGAAATACTCATTCGTTGCTGATGGGAATGCAAAATGGTGCAGCCATTTTGAAAGACAGTTGGGCAATTTCCTACAAAATTAAACATAGTCTTAACATATGACTCAGCAATTATTTATTTACGTAGGTATTTATCCAAATGACCTGAAACTTATATCCCCACAAAAATCTGTAGATTGGAAGCAACCAACATGTCCTTTACAAGGTAAATGGATAAACAAACTGGTTCATCCAGACAGTGGAATACTAGCCAGTGATAAAAAGAAACAAGTTATCAAGACACAGAAAGACATGGATGAGTCTTAAGTGCACACTGCTAATGAAAGAAGCCAGTCTGAAAAACCTACCTGCTTCATGACTCAATTATATGACATTCTGAAAAGGCAAAACTATAAAGCTGGAAAACACATGAGTCAATGGTTGCCAGGAGTTTGGAGGGTGAAGGTGAGTACGTGAAGTGCAGTGGCTCCTAGGGGATGTTGAAGCTATTCTGTGTTACTGTAAACTAGATGCAAATTAGAAAAAAATTACTTAGGAGGACTGAAGATGCCCGAATGGAATACAAAATGTGACAAGCAACCAACTATATTGCAAATGTGCGAACCTCACTGAAGGGAATGGGGGGAAATGGTACTGACTGAAGCAACTTTGGAAATGAGCAGAATCCGTAACACCAAAGTAAAAAGGAACTGTACATATCACTGTGCTCCAGTTGATAAAGCTGTTTTCCTTGGGGATTTGGGTTAAAAAATCTGATACTGCTATCCATGTATACCAGAATTAAACAATTAGTAAATGGATGATAATGTCAGGAACCTCATTTCTCACTGTTGAAGTGAGAATTTACAGATAAACAAGGGGAGAAAGCTAGAATGATCCATGTAGTGATAAATTAGAGTTGAAGATACTAGTACCAACTTACGTTTGTTGAGTTTAAGGTAGATACAGATGGTTACATATAGAAAAATTTAAAGATGTGTATAACACATACATTTCCTTGCTCTTTCACAGCTGAGAGAACCTAGAAGCAATGGCATCCCAATAGCAATGAGCACACTTAATGCCCATATTTTGGTTTCTAATACTAATTCTCCAGTGAAGGGAACCAAGGCTGTTTGGAAAAATGGCAGATTCAAGGACTGCAGCAGGAAATATACAAGATGAGCCTGGAGCATCTTGTAGTGCCAGAGAGNAGAAAAAAAAAAAGCGGAAAAAAAAAAAAAAAAAAAAAAAAAAAAAATCTAACTTGATATATCACAGGACACAGGAGTCAGCTGAAAGAGTTCCCAGTAGCTAAAGCTAAAACAATTTGAGCAATAAAGTTATACTGGATTATAATCCAAAGTATGAAACAAATATCCATGAGCCCATACTAACCTAAATGGCTAAATAAATACTAGGAATAAATAAATAAGGAAAAGGCACAAATCCACTCTGACAAATTCCAAATTACTTGTGTAGATACTCTATCCTCAAGGATAGAGGTACATAACTCTCAACTCCTTAAGTGTGGGCTGCACATAGTGACCTTCTTTCATAGAGAACAGCATGGAAACAGAAGGAAAGAGTAACTTCACAGGGGAGAAACCTGACAAACACTACTTCAGCCGGTGATCAACATTAACATTAACAGTGATATGATGACCCTTGATATAAGATGATGAAAATGGCATTTTTACCTCGATAGTCTTCCTTCAAAAAAAATATTACCCTAATCATAAGGAAAACATCAGACACATTCCAACTGAGGGCATTCTACAAAATATCTGACAAGATAATCTTCAAAACTGTCAAGGTAACCAAAAACAAAGATGTCTGAGGAACTGCCACGGGACTACTAAATGTAGTGTGATATCCCAGCTGGGAAGCTGAAACAGGAAAGGACGTAAAGGAAAACCTGAGGAAATCTGAATAAACCATGGACTTTAGCTAATAATGTATCAAAGTTGGTTTATTCACTGTAAGAAACATACTAATGTAAGATGTTAATAAAAAGAGAAACTGGGTATAGAGAATACAAGTACTCTCTGTACTATTTTTACAATAATTCTGTAAATCTAAAACTATTCTAAAATTAAAAGTTTAGGAGTGCCTAGGTAGCTTAGTCGGTTAAGCATCTGACTTTGGCTCAGGTCGAGCCCCGTCTCGGGCTCTGTGCTGACAGATCAGAGCCTGAAACCTGTTTCAGATTCTGTATCTCCCTCTCTCTCTGACCCTCCCCTGCTCACATGGTCTCTCTTTCTCTCTCAGAAATAAATTTAAAAAACATTGCGATTAGTGGCTACCTAGTGTGGATTGACTGACAAAACAAATGTCCTGGTTTACATAGGAAGAACGCAGAATATGCAAAATCTCTATATCAAGTCTTTCATTATGGATAATATTTTTTTCATTTTTCAGTTTTTTATAAGTTTATTTATTTTTGAGAGAGAGAGAGAGAATGCATACAAGCAGGGGAGGGGCAGAGACACAGATTCTGAAGCAGGCTCTAGGCTCTGAGTTGTCAGCACAGAGGTCAACACAGGGCCCTACCCCTCTATCCATGAGATCATGAGCTGAGCCAAAGTCTGATGCTTAATCGACTGAGCCACCCAGGAACCCGGAGAGAATGATAAATTCTTAATCTTAATCTATCAAGTACCAACATCAATTCCAGAAAAATATTCAAACAGTTATTTACTCCAGGTTCAAGCAATATATTCTAACTAATAGAAAGCCTTTCTGGTATGAGGGATTAGCGGGTTTCTTCTCTAATTTCCTCAATCTGACTCCTGGGCTCAGCCCATACAAATGGGTTGTTAGTCGCCAGCTCTGTGAGGACAGTCTGAAAAAGGTGCCCTCTCTCCTTCTCTTCACCTTGCCCTTTGCATTCTTTTGCTCTGCCTTTTCTTTTGTTCCTTCACTCCACTTCCTCTCCCCAAATCCGTCCATGCCTCTCCTTTGATATATACAGAGCAAGTTTCTTTTGTTCCATCTCTGCTCCATGTTCAAGTCCAAAGAATGGAGGAGAAAATGGAGAGGACTAAAAGGCAATCAAACTCTATACCCAGAAATAGTTAACTTCCAGTAGCAAATCTTCTCTTATGTTATTGAGCCAATAGGGAAGTCCTCCAAAGGCCTCCTTCTACAACCCAGCCTCAGCAAGGGCCAGTCTTCAGCAAAGGAGGTGAGGACAGGAACAAGAAGGACCATCACTATAGATGCCATTTCTAGAAAAATAGAAATATTTTATGTGTAAATTTTTGAGGCATGGAACCTATACACATATGATTACAGAATTTTCAATCAAGAAAACTGCTCCTGGTTTATATAATACGTGGAATATGGATCATTATTCTGTGATGTTCCCGGAAGTGACCCAGAGGGACCTAACCACAATAACAAGCCTGAGACTCACCTCCTAAAATTAAGACTCACCATGCTGGTTTTAACATGTTCTTGCAGAATAGAAACCATAGCTCAGAGGGCTTCCTGGGCTTTTCCACATTTTCTGATCTTATGGGACCAAAACTCCCCAAAATCTAGGCAGCTTGGTATTTCCTATGGCTTTTACTACCATTATTTAATCGCAGTCATTGTCACATGGTTCCAGAACGTAAGCCCTTACTTCTCCCTAAAGTAACTGGTCTGATCTTTAACAAAGGAGGCAAGACTATGCAATGGGAAAAAAAACAGTCTTTTCAACAAACGGTGCTAGGAAACCTGAACAGCAACATGAAAAATAATGAAACAGGACCACTTTCTTACACCACACACACACACACAATTAAAATGGATTAAAGACCTAAATGTGAGACCTGAAACCACAAAAATTCTAGAAGAGAGCACAGTCAGTATTTCTCTGACATCAACCTTAGCAACATTTTTCTAGTTATGTCTCTTGAGACAAGGGAAACAAAAGCAAAATACATTACTAGGACTACATCAAAATAAAAGGTTTCTGCATAGGAAAAGAACTATCAACAAAACTAAAAGACAACCTGCTAATTGAGAGAAGATATTTTCAAATGACATATCCAATAAAAGGTTAGTATCCAAGATATGTAAAGAACTTATACAACTCAACACACACACACATACACACACACTCACACAAATAATTTTTAAAAAATGGGCATAAGACACGAACAGACATTCTTCCAAAGACATACAGATGGCCAACAAACACATGAAAAGATGCTCAACATCACTTATCACGGAAATGCAAAAACCACAATGAGATATCATCTCACACCTATCAGGATGGCTAAAATGAAAAACACAAGAAACAACAAATGTTGCCAAGGATGTGGAGAAAAAGGAACCCTCATGCTGTTGGTGGGAATACAAACTGGTGCAGCCACTGTGGAAGACAGTACTGCAGTTCCTCAAAATATTAAAAATAGAATTAACATATGTTCCAGTAATTCCGCTACTGGGTATTAACCCAAAAATACAAAACACTAATTTGAAAAGATATATGTACCCTTATGTTTAATTCAACATCATTTACAATAGCCAAGATACGGAAGCAACCTCACTGTCCATTCATAAATGAAGATGTGGTGTGTGTGTGTGTGTGTGTGTGTGTGTGTGTATACACTCAGCCATAAAAAAGAATGCAATCTTGCCATTTGCAACAACATAGATGAATCTAGAGGGTACAGTGCTAAGTGAAATAAGTCAGAGAAAGACAAATACCATATGGTTTCATCCATATGCAGAATTTAAGAAACAAAACAAATGGACAAAGAAAAAAGAGACAAACCAAAAACAGACTCTTCACTTTAGAGAATCATGGTTGCCATGCATAGGATTGTCAAATCACTATATTGTACACCTGATACTACCATAATATTGTACATTAACTAAACTGGAATTAAAATTAAAAGGAAAGAATATAAACTGATGTGTGTTAAGTCATCAAATTAAATGATTTTTTAAAGAACAGGAGAGACTGGCCATCACAAAACATTATTTCTTACCCATCATCATATACATATTCACTAACTTTATATGGTCCAAAGTTGATGGAAACTTAAAGGACAAAAAGTAGGGGGAATCTATCTCACTGCCAAGAAGATGAATGATGTTACCTATAAAATAAATTCAAGGACATGCCATACTACAATCCAAACACTGTACATTTCCCTTATAGTCAGGTTTTGTGCTTTGCTGACAGACAGGAAGGCATGAGGTAGGAGGCACATCCCCGGCAAACTGTATGACCAAAAAAAAATAAAAATAAAAAAGCCAAGGAGCTCTTGGGTGGCTCAGTCAGCTGAGTATCAGACTCTTGATTTTGGCTCAGATCATGATTCCAGGGTTGGTGGATTGAGCCCTGTGTCCAGCTCCACGCTGAGCATGGAGACTGCATAAGATTTCTATGTTTCCCTCTCTCTCCCTCTGCCCCTCTCTCCCACTCGCACTTTCTCTCAAAAAAAAAAAAAAAGGGAAGGAAGGAAGAAAAGAAAGAAAGAGAGAGAGAGAGAGAGAAAGAAAGAAAGAAAGCGAGCCAAGAGAACCATGGAAGCTAAATTCCCAAGTGGAAACAGGCCACAGAAGGAAGACAAGCCACAAGGGACCCCTGAACCTAAAGTCCACTGCCCTGTGCAAATACAGCACAGTGGAGAGTCTCTCCTGTGTCTATGAGGGGCAACTCTCTAATAATATGGTACAGCATTCTTATATACATATTATCTACCTGATAACATACGAAATTTATTTGATTAAATACTTGGGCTATACCAAAGTCTATGCTAGAGACATTACCCAAATTATCCCATTTAATCATCACAGCAACCCTACGAGGTAGATAGTATTATTCCCAGGGAAAGCACAGTGGGGAAACTCCCCGAAAAGAATTCGGTGAACGTGAACTCGCAGGCTCACACTGAGGTTCAAGGGAAATAGATTCGTGCTGGGGACGAGCCAATCATCCTAACTGGCCCCAGGGCCATCTCACCAGGGACTGGCTGCAGCAGAGTTGGATCGAGGCACTGCCCAAACCCGGGGCCCCCTCACATCTGGATTCTCGGCGGGGCTGGGGGAGGGTAAGTAACTCATCTCTGAAGAGGAGCCCTCAAAACAACAGAAGTCTGAGTTCCATTATAAAATACACCAGAAGTCTACTAATGGACCTTGCAGTAAAATATCTTACTTCGGTTTAGTCTGCAGTTAAGCGCCACAAGTTTTGTTANCCTCCCGGTGAGCACCATGGTCACAGGTCCCCGCGCCTCGTGGCGCTCGACGGCTGCCCAGGTGGCCTGGGCCGCCTCAGGGGTGCGCCGCTGAGACCAACCTCCCCTGGGCGCGTCAGTGGCTAGCAGCAGCGCGGAGTCTGCGCAGTGCGCGCTGACCAGTGCGGCGCCGGAAGGATGGTGGCTGCGTGCTGCCTGACGCCGTGTGAGGATAGCTGCGCATGCGCCTGGCTCAGCTCGCGTAGCCCGCGGGCTGACCCGTGTACCTCCCCAGCGGGGCGTGTGAGACTTACTATTACGAATGGCCTGAGTGTTACGTGGGTGTAAAATCCATTTCACGAGAGAAGATGGAACCCAAGGGAGCGCTTAGCTGCCAATATGCAAAAACAGTGCTGGACATAAGCTACGGCGGGCTGGTGACGAGGGTGGCCAGCTGAAAAGCTTACTGTCCTGTTGCTTGGAAGTGCCCACCGTGCCTCTAAGTGCGAGATGCTCACCCACCTGCATGTCACCGCCCTGCTGAATATCTCACAGGGAACCTCTGAAGCCTAAAGGACCTACCTGCACAATAAATGGATCCTCGTGGAAGACAGCCAAATGGCTGACTTTAGCTCTCACTTTGAGGAAGCGCTAGACTTCATTGACCATGTCAGTGCATTGGGAAGCAACATCGTGGTCCACTTTGAAGCATGGATCTCCCATTGAACTACCATCTGTGTGGCTTACCTTGGGAAGACAAAGTAGTTCTGCCTCAAGGAGGCCTTCAATTAGGTCAATCAGATGACTGTGTCTAGGCCAACTTTGGCTTCCTGGGTAGCAGCTCCTGCAGTATGAATCTGAGATCCTGCCTCCCATGCCCACCCCACAGGCTCCCTCCAGCTGAGAGGAAGCAGCCAGCTCTTAATTTACAGCCTTCTTGCAGACTCTGAGCCCTGATGTGCAACGTTCCTACTGCACATTTCCCACTTAAATGAGGGTGCCCATGCCCACCAACTTGATGGTCTCAGCTCCCTAGGAGCCCCATAGCCACAGCCACATCCTGCTAAAAACTGTGATGGGGGAAACAGCCCAGCCCCAGGAACAATCATGATTTTGTTTTTAAAAAAATTTTTTTTAATGTTTTTTAATTTATTTCTAGGAGAGAGAGAGAGAGAGAGAGACAGCGTGAGCAGGGAGGGTCAGAGAGAGAGGGAGTCACAGACTGAAACAGGCTCCAGGCTCTGAGCTGGCAGTCAGCACAGAGCCCGACGCGGGGCTCAAACCCACGAACCGCGAGATCATGACCTAAGCGAAAGTCGGACGCTTAACCGACTAAGCCACCCAGGCGCCCCTGTTTTTTAAACTCAGGGACATTTCGGGGTACCTAGGTGGCTCAGTTGGTTAAGCTGTGGACTCCTGATTTCAGCTCAGGTCATGATGATCCCAGGGTCCTGGGATTGAGCCCCACATCCAGCTTCACGCTGGGTGTGGAACCTGATTAAGATTCTCTCCACCCCTCCCCTGCTCATGCTCTCTCTCTCTCTCTCTCTCTCTCTCTCTCTCTCTCTCTCAAAATAAATAAATTAACATTATTTTGAATTAAAAAAAAATAAACTCATGGACATTTCCTATCTGGGGAGAACTGAAGACCTCACTCTCTCATGCTTCCACAGTGGGATAGTGAGTGGTCACCAGGCTTGCAGAGAACTTCAGAGTGACCTCAGGGATGGGTTCTTGGGATACAAGGAAGGCCAAGCCATGAGAGTGCAGCCCGTGCTGACTACTATACTTGCAGATCCCCTGTCTTCTCAGGACTGCCCAGTCCTTACGCCTCAAAGTTCACTTTTTCATTTCAAGTGTAAGTAAGGCAATAAAACCTAAAGCAATGTGGGAGAAAGAAGTTGCTAGACCAGGAAAAAAAGCAGTTTCAAAGCCAATGCATTTTGAAGAAAACACAATTTCCACCTTTTTTTCCCCCTTCACTTTGGCAGTCTTGGTACCTATCTCTGTTGCTTCAGGGCATAAGCTGATCACCACCTAGTCAGCAAAACAACCCAGTAGGGTTTGTAGGGACATGATACAGATGCTGATTTGACCCCTCAGTTGTTTTTCAGACTCCCTCTTGGGTACAATGAAGCAGTTGGTTCAAGTAGCAAAGATGTTGACATTTCTGGGTTTTCTTTTCACTGTGTGTTCTTCCCTGAGTTTGGACTTTGATTATTATTTGCACTTTCTCATTGCACCTCTTCACAAAGCAACTCTTGTTGTTAGTTGAAAAGAGTTCTTCAGACCATACACCACAAATGACTCCTTTAAGGTGGTGGCAATGGGTGCCAGGAGGAAAAGGGTCCCTATTGTCTGGGTCGGTGGCATCGAAACAGTCATCCCCCCAGCTTACTGTCCCTATATGTGCTTGTCTCATCTCTTGTGACCCTTGTTTTCTTCCTTGCCCCTGGGCTTTGTCTTCAAGCTGTTGACTTCTGGGATTTGCAGATTTCACAAGGTGGTACTGCTTTTTCATCTGTTAGTCCTCCGGGGGAAAAAACAGTAATTTCCTAAAAATCCATACAAATGTGAAGAAAAGCAGTATATTATCGGTTGTTCTTATTTGTAATACAAAATAAAAATAGTTAAGGGGGGGAAAACACCTCCCATCCCACATCCCATTCTTTAAGAGCCATATTCTCTTTTGAAGAAATGATAATGGCTATAAATCAAGTATGCAAAAGGATTCATTAGAACCACCCCTCCCAAACACCATGTTTGCTTAGAGACAATGTCTAGACGCAAAGACTCATGTTAAGGGAGGAGTTTCTGGCGGAGCAGCAGGTGGAGGATGAGAGAAAAGAGAAAGAAGTTATTATCTGATCTCTGAACTCGTATAACATGTTTTTTGTGCCAAACAAACAAACTGTGTTATCATCTCTGAATTTATCAGTGCCTGGCTGGTTATTTACAGTAAGGCAAAGCAAGCAAGGGAACATGAAAAATGTTTCAAGTACAGGCAAATAATTACCCACGACAATGGAGAGACAGTAGGGCTCAGAAAAGTGACGGGATGTTCCAATTGCTGGGCAGAGCTCATTCCTCAAGAATGGCTGCCCCATTCTGTGGACATTCATTGATGAGGAACTGAACAAAGTAGGACTGAGATTGGAAGAAATGGTTCCAGGATACAGAGAAAAGGATCATGCAAGCCAAGGGCTTAGGGTAGCTGGGAGATGGGGTTAGTTACGAGGGCAGAAGACAAGCTATAACAATCTCAGCCTCTACAGGGCGAAGGTTATCAGAGCCAGGCACAATGCTAAGAACAGAGCATGCACCCCAAGAATAGCTCACTCCTCCCCAGAGAGTTATGGAGGCCACCAGATTCCCAGGAGCAGCAGGAGACACAGCTGGTTCAATATTCCAAGCTCAGGCCAGCATAGGTCTGAAACGAGGGGCAAGCCAGGCCTGAATTTCCATGTGGAGATTTGAAGGCCTGGGCTAAGGGGAGAAACAAAAAGTACAGAGGATGGGAACAAGACTGACATTTCTTTTTTAAATTTTTTTTCTAATTTATTTTTTGAGAGCGAGACAGAGCATAAGCAGGGAAGGGGCAGGGAGAGAGGGAGACACAAAATCCAAAGCAGATTCCAGGCTCTGAGCTGGAAAAAGCACAGAGTCCATCATGGGGCTCAACTCATGAACCTCAATATCATGCCCTGAGCCGAAGTCAGATGCTTAAGTGACTGAGCCACCCAGATTCCCCAACATTTCTTATCTTATTCTGTATTTGTTAGTATTAAAGGTCAAATAGTAATTACATAGAAACTTGATATTTAAAAAAGTGGCAAGGCCACCTGAGTGATTCAACTGGTTAAGCATCCGAATCTTGATTTCAGCTCAGATTATAATCTCATGGTTCATGGGATCAAGACCCACTGTCGGTGCAGAGCCTGCTTGATATTCTCTCTCTCTCCCATTCTTTCTCTTTTTTTCAAAATAAATAAATAAACTGTAAAATAATTAAATATATTAAAAAAAGTTGGCTGTAATCCCACTGACAAGCTGAAAATTTTTTATTCTACATGTTTCTTTTTTTAAATTGATGCTTTGAAATCACTTTCTGTTGTTTCTCTGTTTTTCTAGCAACCTGGAATATGAGGTCCAGAGCACATCCTTCATTTTCCTCTCTTGTTTTATGACTCTATTAGGATCCTGTTTTCCTTACTGATTTACAAAATTTAGCTAACTTAGGCTCTTCAATGCACAAAGTTAGATCTAAATTATAGAGCTCTGTGATGTCAGGAATACTTGGTATGACTTACCTGGGATAGATATTGTAGGTCATAAATGGAAGGAAGGAAGGAAGGAAGGAAGGAACGAAGGAACGAAGGAACGAAGGAACGAAGGAACGAAGGAAGGAACGAAGGAAGGAACGAAGGAAGGAAAGGAAAGGAAGAGAAGGAGGGAAGGAGAAAGGGAAAAGACGGAGGGAAGGAGGGAACCCTGGCTATTCTGGTGATTGAGAAGACAATGGTATAGAATCAGGTAAGGATTGGAAAAAAAGATTTCAACATTGGGCAGGGCTCCATTCCCCATTCACCTTGCCCAGCCACTAAGACCTTCCCAGAGATAGCCAATAATGTTATGGGCAGTTTTTGATCCCCTGTAAGAGCTCAGGACACTCAGGCATTGGGTGGAGACCAGGCTCCATCTCTGTCATCTGAACACTATCCTGCTCAGTCTCTGGAAAGCCAGCTGTCCAAAGGATAGGCTACTGCCTTCTTCCATTCACCCAGAACCATCACCCAGAACAATTTAGGCCTCTGTCTTCTTGAACTCTACTTTGAAAAATCAAAAGCCACTTAACTCTTTCAGAAAAGAAAGCCAGACTATCACTGCCTGAAGCCCAGCTCTTCCTTTTGAGGAGGAAAAATTGTCTCTTTCCTTCCTGATGTGCTTACTGCCAACAAAATAAGACCTAATTCTCAAATAGGTCATCCTGCCAAAATGTTAACAATGATTGGTTGTGGCTGAAGTTGCAGGTGATTCAGATTTTCTTCTTTATGCTGTTCTTTATTTTCCAGCTTTCTACAATTATTGTGTATTCCTCTTGTAGCTCAGAAAAAAACACTGCAACCCCCTTTACTGCAAATAAATCCTGCTTTGAGGATTGCCTGTCACAGAAACCTTCAGATGTTTCATCCTGGGTGAGGATCAGCTGCTATGGACCCCCAAGCACCTCACCTGTGCCTTCATCAATCACAGCCCTTTCATTCTTCATGGTCAGTAATGCCTTGTTCCTTAACTATCCAGGGACTAGTTCAACCACTAGCACACAGTAGGTCTATCTATTCATTACATTAGCAAGCCAATGAATAAGTCAGTGACTGAAGTCCCATATTAACCTGCTCAACTCTAGATTTTAAAAATCTTTCTAGTCACATAGGAGTTCATATCTATTAGAACAAATGTGGTCTATTAAGATCAAATTGGTTCTCCAAAAACTCAAGAATCCATGGTAAAATGTGAAAACTGGGAAACTCTGTCATAAACACCTAAAACTTGTTAGAAATATTTCTCAGGTTGCCTGGGTGGCTCAGTCACTCAAGTATCCGACTCTTAATTTAGACTTAGGTCATGATCTTGCACTTTGTGAGATCAAGGCCTACATGGGGTTCTGTGCTGAGAGCGCAGAGCCTGCTTGGGATCCTCTCTCCCCCTCTCTCAAAATAAATAAGTAAACATTAAAAAAAAAAAAAAAGGAAGGAAACATTTCTCAATTCCTGATTCAAACCTCTTCCTAATCTCTAAATTAGTTTTTAGAAATGTACTTACAAGTATGATAGCCTTGGGCTATAATGCATTATAGCTAGGAAAGTTCCAATTTGTCATCACCTGTTGTTTAAAAGTAACAGCCACCCCACAGCCAAGTAGGGGGACATACTATATCTTTTCTGGTTTGTTGCTTCCTAACAGAAAACTGATTTTTCAACTACAAATCACCAAGTGGGAGAGGGGAAGAGGGCTTGTGATTATCGTAAATACCTAGCTTATTTCTTCACTGCACTTTTAGGGATTCCAAGAAAGGTCTCTTGTACCCAAACATTGTCTAAGACAAATGGACAACAATAGGCAAACAAAATTTTCCTGTAATAGGCCATCAAAATTTTCATTCCAAGGTAAGGCTGACCCGATAAGCACACGTCCAGGAAAGGGACATGGGCTAACAGCCATACCAAAGTTTAAACAGCATCCCATAGGGGCACCTGGGTGGCTTAGTCGGTTAAGCATCTGACTTTCGCTTAGGTCATGATCTCATGGTTTGTGCGTTCGAGCCTCGCGTCAGGCTCTGTGCTGACTTCCAGCTCAGAGCCCGGAGACTGTTTCAGAGTCTGTATCTCCCTCTCTCTCTGACCCTCCCCTGCTCACGCTGTCTCTCTCTCTCTCTTTCCTAGAAATAAATAAAAAATACTTAAAAAAATAAAAAATAAAAAAATAAACAGCATCCCACAGACCTTAAAGGAGAGAGAGGGCCTGCAGAGACAGGAAGGGAAGCTTGGAGAACTTAAGTCCATCTTGACCAGCCCCATTTTTGCCCAGAGCTTACCAAGCGTTTAGACTAGGTACAGGCTATTGAAGGTTGGAAGTATTAGGTTTGGATTTCACCTAAATAAAGTGGCTTCTGGTTTACTCTCCCCGTGCACTCTACTGTGGAGAACAAGACTGAACAGCCTGATTAGGGACGCATAGCTGGGAACAGCACAAATGCAAAAGAAGACTTGCAAACAGGAGAAAGTGTGCTTTTCTGTTTTAGGAAACCTGCTGACGTAGGAAATGCTTCTGTTTTTCTGCAGAAATGCTGCCTTCAGTGGACAAAATTCAGCCACAATCAAGCTAATTGAATGCACAAATGTAATATTTTTCCAGGGCACCTCCAATTTAATGCTTGATGAAATCGTGTCTTTCGCATATATTTACAAAAGCTTTTCTTCATCCAGAAATGTCTGTTAAAATTGCTTATAGATGCTGAGATAGCAAATCACTCTTCTAATGTAATGAGATAAGTCATCTCTATAAACTTTGCTTGCTCAAATGTACTCGCATAAAAGAAATCAGGCTACAAGCTTTTCTCAATAAATAGAATGAACAACTAGAACTTGATGGCTATAGCATGTTCTGCCTCATTGCTAAGGGATGTTTAAAATTGCTCCCTCTCTCTCTCTCTCTCTCTCTCGAAGCAGAGTTTTCATTTTGGTAGTTGATGGAAAAAGGAGGTCAAATAAACTGATGTGGATAAGAAGCCAAAGCCGTTTGTCAAAACATGGGAAGAGGCCTGGAGATTGGAGTCATTTCAAGACTAAAAATTGATTTAAAAGAGTTCTGTCCTCAAATCATTTTTCTTGCTAAATGTAGCCACTCTGTGAGTCAGGTTTTCCCTGCTTTAGCCATCTTTACTAATAATTTACACTAGAGGAACTTCGCATGCTGGGAAGATTCATATGCAGAGCCATTCGTGTATAGCCCAGTAAAACAGACCCAAAGATCAAGAGCCTGGAAAAACCAAGGCCTTCAGAGGTTTAGCCAGCTATTTCCAAATAAAATTGGTCCTTAATCTGGAAGCCACCTCTGTGACGGAAAACTTAATGGGCCATCTTACACCATATAGGGTCACCATATAGGGCTGTCATATACGGCCAGATGTGTACTGCACAGTTCAAAAGGAGATACCATGCATACAGACTACAATGTGAAGGGGACCATCTGGAGTTGTACAGTGTGACAGCCCTGCCTAGATCCACAACACAGGTCAGAGGGGGAAAAAAAGGAATCCTCTTGTCCACAGTCATAGTTCAGTAAGTTTCCATGGCTATAGTACATGCATTACCTTTAACTCTTCAAAGAATAAAATCAAAGTTCTTATTATCAACTGACAAAATGCTAAAGCCTGCCTGGTGCCCTCTTCCTTCTCTTTACAAAGTAAAATTGTTTGGGAGACTATTCACATCTCCAGATGGTTCTTTATTTCAAGAATTGGTTTGGAGAGCTTGAACAAGGACAGACTGGAATCCAGAAGAATAAGAGGCCAAAATCCAAGTGCCCTATCAGTTTTGGAAAATAGACAATCATTGTTTTATACAGGGGAGAGACAGCGGCCAGTGTTTGGAATGTTTCTCCCAGAGCCTTTCTGGTGCCAATCTGCCTTTTGAATTTTCCCTCATGCCTGCTGGAAGGTCCAACCAGCCAGACCAGGGGCCAGGGTGCCCTAGACACGGTGGGTGCAGAAGCCTCCCACATTCTGGCTGCACAGCCTTGCCTTCTCCTACCACTTTCCCCTCTGCAGCCCGAAACACACTTGATGATGGGAAGAAACAAAGCCCAGGTACTTGTTGATATGAAACATTGCTCCTGACAGCTTCTGCCCAGCCCTATCAATTTTGAGTTCAATACCATAATTTGGGATTAAATGTAAACTTCCTGCTTCATATACAGTTCCTTGAACTCTGCCCCAAGTACACAGAAATGTCTATTTTGGGATTTGAGCATCAACTCTAATAAGTATAGTGGATACATTTGAGAAAGCACTAGTTTTGCCTCGCATCCTTTCTCAAGAATAGCTTAGCGGATGCACAGGCACATCATGGGCCACACGAGAGCCATGTTGCCTCTGAGTTTCTACCCAAAGTTTGACAAAGGTCAAAACAGCGAATCATTCAGCCCACAGATATATTTTGTTTGGTCACACAGGTGTCGTTTTCATTGCATTCGAAGTGCTCAACGTGGGACAGGCATTCATTTCTTCAGCACCCCCACTTTCCATGTTCTGTCCAACTAGCCATTTCACACATTCATTGCCATTCATTACCTGCAGTCCCTGCAGACTACCGTGTCCTACATCAGCCAGGTTCAGGTATTAGCAGTTGACACAGCATCCTCTGAGGAGGAAATAAATACAGTGTAAGGGTTCGGGGCTAGCCATCAGCTCCCTCTGCCTCCGGCCCTACACCCTGCATAGGGGAAGTTCCTGTGTAACAAGCTGTCCACAGTGGCCTGGGCTGGCAGCCCATAAACAGCATCTTTGAATTATGAGACACAATAATACATATCATGTTTGCTGCAATCTTTCCATGAAAGGGTGGACCTGACACTGGGAGGTCCTAGGAATGGCCCCTGGCTGCTGGGAGGTGGTGGGAGACAGAATTATTGCTGCCCTGAGTCTTTGTGCCTATAGTATCACTAGTGCGAATCACCTACTTGCCATTTCAACTTGGATTTTTGGGCAGAGTTCAAACGCTTCCTTCTCCTCTGGGTCTTCTTTCCCTATCCTCTCCCAAGCAATCACTTTCTTCTCTGTGCTCCGAATCCATTTTTGTTATACTTCCTTCCAAGAATAGTGTAGCCTGACTCAGTGACAGATGAGTCCTTGAGGTTAGGATAGAATGTTATTTATTTCTCTAAGTCGAATGGCTTTAGATATATTTGCAATTATTTGCTAAATAGAGCCCACCATGCCACCCCACTCCTCTTCCCAGTTTGAGGCCATCACTGATTATTTGTTTTCACATAATTTACCTGCAGTAAGATGAGCAGACAGAAGTTTTCCTCCATAGGTACTATCATCCCCTGGGCATGAAGAACTGCTCAGTAGAATTTTTCCACTATAACAGAAATGTTCTCTGCCCATGCTCTCCAATACACAGGCTGCTAACCACATGTGGATATTGAGCACTTGAAATGTGGGTAGTGTGACTGAGGAAGTGAATTTTTAATCGTGTTTCATTTACATAAGTTTAAACGTAAATCGCCACATCTGGATAGTGGCTACCACATCAGACAGCTGAGTCCCAGAGCTTTATTCCTCTAGCGGACAGCTTTACCAGCTGAGCAATACAGCCCTGACGCATGTTTGATTTTTATTTTTTATTTTATTTTTTCCTACGCGTGTTTGATTTCTAAACAATTAAGTTGAAAGCAAGGTCCACAAAGTACTTGTTTATAAAGTAAAAATTCAGTTTATTCATCTGTTTATGACACAGTACACAAGAGGCAAAGTGTTTCACATCATAGACTTCACTTCCAACTCCTTGGAATGTTCATTTCTTTGGCTAAAGAGACTAGACATGAGAAGCAGGCAATGCTTAGGCAACTGAAATAAAGATGGGGAAGGGGCAATGCTAACATCATCCTCGCAGGGATGGGCATAAGGGGACTGTTAATCACAAGCTATTTTCTAGAACTGTTAGCTGGAAACAAAGGAACACCGATCCTGGCGCTCATGCTGTCGTGGGCTCAGTCATCCCCACCACACAGGTACAGCAGCGCTTTCTGGTAGTCGCCCTTCGTGTCTTGCTATAAACGGCCAAGGAGAAAAAAGAAATTCAGTATCAGAAAAAAGACCCAGACTCTGCAATAACGTACAAGCAGGCTCAACGCAGAGAGAACCTCCCAGAGCAGCAGCAAAGACAAGGCTCTGCGGGACCTGCCCTCAGGGGATCTGGAACGAGGGGCGGCCCTTCGAGGGACATGATCACCAGAAGGGTGGAGAGAACGGAGTTGCTGGGGATGAACACAGCACGGAACCAGACCCACAGAACCCAGCTTGCTCCTACTGCAAGGTCCTGTAAGCTCCACCGCTTTTCTTTCTGGCCCTCGTGCTTCCAGAGAAGACGAGGTACTTTCCTGCCTTGCCGTAGGGTTTCCAGGATTCACAGGGTCATGTGGGAATAAGCTAGTGAAGTGAGGAAATGATTACTAATGGGCTCACTGGTCCTTAAACTTTAAACACGTGCCCTAATAAACGTGGGCCCACCAAACCCACCTCAGAATTCATCATTAGTAACCACGGACATGCCTTTGATATTTTCAGGATCTCTTGGAAAGGCGGGGCTGCTATGCCTGTCTGAAGGACACACCAGTAGCTGTGCGGGGAGCTACTCCTTGCATATGAATGCTCTCTCTCTCCAAAATAGAGAGACTAAATGGATGGGAGAGATGAAAGTTCTGAGTAACCAAATGTTGCCAGGCCTATCACTGAGAACTTTCAAAAAATGGAAACAGGTGACCCTTGAACAAGGCCAGGGTGAGGGGCCCCAGCAACCCCCCTCGACAAAAATCTACACGTAACTTTTGACTCCCCCCAGAACTTAAGTAATAGCCTACCATTGACCAGAAGCCATACCTGTAACATGAAAAGTCATTTAACACACATTTGTATGTTATATGCATTATATACTGTATTCTTGAGAAACTGAAATATTAAGAAAATCAGAAGGAAAATACATTTTACACACTGCACTATATTTATCAAAAAAGACCTATTGATTTTCAACCAGTGCAGTTCAAACCTGTGTGGTTCAAGGGTCAAGTGCATAATAAAATGTAAAATCTAATTGATCTCAGGCTCTTCAGGAGGATGTCAGCAAGTCTTGCAGGATCATCCTCATGAACACCAATTATCACTGTAGAATGGCAGGTGTGGGAAGTGTAAAATATTTGCCTGTCTCTATAAGATTCTAGGACAAATCATTAATGGCACTTTCTAAATAAACCCCTGATACCTGAGGACTAGCATCTCTTCCCCAGTGAATTAGAAAACCACCATTCTGTCATTATTCTGACAGGCCACCAGCCCGGGGCTCCAGGACCTTGAGGACGGCCAGGCAGGGCCAACACGTCACCGTGGGGCTTACCTGGATGCAGTAGTACAGGGACTTGCCGTACTTCCTCTTGAATTCAGACCTAATTTTCAACATGTCCACTTCACTGCGAGAGACCATGATTCTAATCAGGACTTTATCGCGAGTCCCCTTGCCCTGAAAGTCAAGTTCATGTTCCAAGTTACAATTCACTGACAACATGAATCAAGTAAGTTTTCTTACACATGGAGCTCATCTGGGTTCTTGAGGCTGCCCTTTAAGAAAGTGCAAAGGTAACAATGAACTTAACTCCTTTAAGAAAAATGAGCATCTTGGAATTTCAAACACTCCAGAATGAAATCACCACAAACTCCCACTCTGTGCATTCAGTAAACGTGTACAAAGCACTAACTACTGTATTCGTTCAGTTTAAGAAGTGTGAGAGTTTACATTTATAACAAACAGTTCCTGGCTCTCGGGGCTTAGAGAACACAGGCCACCATGTTTTCACTGTGGCTCTGTGCCACTGTGAATGGTATAAACAATAAAGACCACAGAATTTATTTTCAGAGTCTCAGACAAGAGGCACTGAGGACAGGTCATATTTGACCCAGAACCCGAGGAGGGGAGAGGCGGTGTGGACAGGGGGTACACAGGAAGGAGTGGGAGGGCCAGGAAGCTGGAAAGCACAAGGGACATCTGAGGTGTGGAAAATGGGATGGGATTTTGGGAAGAGACAGTCCACCCAAGAGTCAGTTGCGGGGTCACCATTAGAGTCGGACTGACCTAAGTTCAAACCTGGCTATGTAACTTCAGGCTAAAGTTTCTGAGCTCCAATCTTCTGATCTATTAAGAAAATGACACAAGCCACATGGGCTTTTTGGTAATGATTTAAGATGAAGTAGTACAATGTCTCCTGTACAGTAGGTTGCTGAATAATCTCTCCTTTCCGCACCCTCCTACACTGTTGGTGGGAATGTAAGCTGGTACAGCCCCTCTGTAAAACAGTGTGGAGGTTCCTTAAAAAATTCACAATAGAACTCCCCTATGACCCAGCAGTAGCACTGCTAGGAATTTACCCAAGGGATACAGGAGTGCTGATGCATAGGGGCACAAGTACCTCAATATTCATAGCAGCACTCTCAACAATAGCCAAAACATGGAAAGAGCCTAAGTGTCCATCAACTGATGAATCGATCAAGAAGATGTGGTTTATCTATACGATGGAATACTACATGGCAATGAGAAAGAATGAAATCTGGCCATGGGTAGCAACATGGATGGACCTTTAGGGTGTTATGCTGAGCGAAATAAGTCAGGCAGAGAAGGACAGATACCATATGTTTCCACGTATGGGAGGATTAGGAGGAACTTAACGGAGGACCATGGGGGAGAAAAAGGGGAAAAATAGTGGGGGAGAGGGAGGGAGGCAAACCATGAGAGACTCTTGAATGCCAAGAACAAGCTGAGGGCTGATGGTGGTAGGGGACAGGGGGAGGGGGGTGATAGGCATGGAGGAGGGCACTTGTTGGGATGAGCACTGGATGTTATATGGAAACCAACTGGACAATAAATGATTTTTTTAAAATTTTTTTAAAAATTAAAAAAAATAAATTTTTGAAGGGAGAGAAGATAGAGATAAAGTAAAGTTTCTAAGGAATTTGAAAGCAAAGCTTTTAGGACCTTGAGGGGCTAGCCGCTGCTAACATACAGCTACTTATAGTTTTTAATAAAACAAACAGTAAGGCACTTAGACAGCCATGAGTTCCTTAAGGTCACGCTCTGCATGTTTCAGGTATCTGTCAGTGGGCTGCAAGCTGTAAGGAGACCTAATTTAAGCTACATTTCTCTTGCTTTTGTTTCCCCATCAGAAGGCATCACACTTTTTTATTTCAAACTAAATTGCAAAGCTATAGTAATCAAAACAATAACATATTGGCATAAAAACTAACATGTATATCAATGGAACAGAGAGTCAGAAATAAGCCCATGCATACGGTTAATGAATGAATGAATTAGTTGTTTGTTTAAAATGGGAAGTTTAGGGGCGCCTAGGTGGCTAAGTCGGTTAAGCATCCAACTTCGGCTCAGGTCATGATCTCACAGTTGGTGGGTTCAAGCCCTGCATCAGGCTCTGTGCTGACAGCTAGCTCAGAGCCTGGACCCTGTTTCAGATTCTGTGTCTCCCTCTCTCTCTGCCCCTTCCCCACTCATGTTCTGTCTCTCTCTGTCTCAAAAATAAATAAACTATAAAAATTTAAAAAATAATAATAATCTCTCCCTTCCTTGCCCATCTTTACTCGGGGGTAATGGAAGGCCATCGCTGAGAAGTCTGAGCAAGAGTCAGACATGATTACCATCTGGCACTTTCTTTCCTACCTGCACACAAACACATGTTCAAGTAAGTGGGAGACAGAGACAGAGAAGACTGACATGTGGTTCTCTCACCTGTCAAATACAACCACAGCTGACTAGTACATTCCTGCACCCAGACAGCGGTGTCCCTTCCACCAGCCACTAGCCAAGGAGACTTAGTTCGGGGCACAAAAGAAGAAAAGCCCACTATGCAAATACAGGCCTCTCAGCCAGCTGCCCTTACCTTCATGGAGTCATACAGCCGGTCAGCAAAATACAGGGGCTTGTTCTGAATGCACTGGACTGCGGAGAGAAGAAAGGGGGTCAGCTAGTCCTCTCCTCACCAGGGAGGGGTAAGGCCCTGACCGTGGGCTACAAATAAGATGACCTAATGTAACAGGAATGGGCTGCAAAATGGGAAATGCTAAGGGAAAACCTGGATCCTCTGAAGCTCTGCTCCACAGTGATTTTAAACCAGGGGAACTTGAGGGCCACAGAAACCCAAGTGGATATGGAAGTCTCCCCAAAGGGCCCTTTTTCTTGTTATTTTATTCTTCCTGGGCAACTTCTCACTCTACCAACGTAAGTCTCCCTCAGTTTCATATCTTAAATTACAGTGAAGATTATTCAACTACCCAAGTCATGTAAAGGAGCCACACTTCCCGCACACACTTGAATTAACAGGATGGCTACTTGTTACTTCTGCTGTGGCACAGTTTACTGAAAGCTGAGTTCTACTATGGATGGGAGTAGAGGGCCACACTTGCTCACCCAGGTTCAGGAAAGCATTTTCCAGGTCTCCTTTGACCTCCTTCTTGATGCTCTCCAGCATGTCATAAGGGCTGTAGCTCTTGTACCTATCAAACACTAAGGAAAAGCAAAAAATAATTACTATTACAGAGCTGCTAATCAAAGCTGTCAATGATTGCCCACATGGTTATGCACCATGATAAAAATAAACAAACAGATGAGGATGATCACAGCATCTAAGAAGGTTAGGGGTTGCCATGATGGACCAGAGCTGACACTGCACCAGATGACCTGGGACAGCTGTGCTGAATGGTACTGTCCTATATGGCACTGACCAGACTACATATTTTGAACTTCGTCAGCTCTGAGTGGAGCCTATTCTATTTGGAAGCAATAAGAAATAGTACATAGTGCCCAGGAAAGTCTACTTACTTCAACAAATATGGCAAGACAAAATGTTCCTAGACAAGAAGGGATAGCAAGGTAAAGCACCATACATGGAAAATATTTAGGAAAAAGAAGGATCCACAATGGAAGAGAAGGGCCAATGGAGTTCGTGATGGAAAATGGGTGAGATTATGGGGTGCAAAGCAGAAAGTGAACTTTGTTCTGGCAGACCCAGCAGGCCTGGCTGAGAGGACCATCCTGAGGCTCTATGACCTCCTCAGCACAGCACCCACCTTTCTGGAGGTGACACACGCTCCGCTCAGTCATGATGCTGATCCACTTGGGCACATCAGTTCCTTTCCTCTTCACTCCGGCATCATAGAGATCCTACAAACACAACCAACCACGAAGGTTGACTACATGATCCAGAGTAAGGTCATAAAAAAATGTCATGAAAAAAACCCAAAACCTATACACTGAAAATGCCAACTGAGAAAGAATAGTTGCACTGAAGACACGGGCAGCAATGTAATATTAGATTGTTTGTGAGGTGGGTGCTGACAGATTGATTTCCTTAAATGCCAAAGGAAGAACCAAGAGCTTCTATTCCTATACAGAAGGACAAGCAAATGTTCATAAGCACATCTAGCCCTCCTTCCTTTGATACTTTTGATAGCAAATAAGCTAACGGTTGTCTGCTGAAGACAGTTACAGATCAGGTACCCACACGCATGCTTCTCAGAGACTGAGGAAGTCTCATTTTTAGTTTCTGGAAAATTTAGGGGCTACAAGTTATGCTAAGAATGGCAAGGAGAAAGGAAGAAAGATTCATTCGAGGTTAAGGTACTCTTTAAGTGATCACCCACCATCTGGGGGTTGTAAAACCGAACTTCTACTGCTTTATTTAAAAACCTTCTCTAACTCCTGCTGACAGTGCTGTGTGAAACATACAGAATTTTAAAACTAAAATGAATTTAAATTAATTTTGTTCTGCAGCTCTTATAAAATGCTTTGAGATAGCTGTTGACCCTCTGAGAAAGGCATGCAGTTCACAGTGATGTGAATCATCTTAACAAACAATTCTTGGTGATTCTGAGACTAGAACATTGAAAAGTGTTATTCAACCAGACAGGGTCTCTGCTTCCCTCCCCTTTTCCCTCACCACAAAGGCAATAAGCCTTCCTGTCCCTGGCTATGCCTCCACCATTTTCTTCCACTCTGCCATGTTGTTTATGGAGCCAGTGCATACAGCCTTAGCACACCCTGCAAAATTTGGTACTTCTATACAAGCAAAGCCTAAACAAGCATATGTGAGTCAGGTATTGATCCTGTAATTAATACCAGCATCAAGAGGGAATATCTTATAATAACTACTGTTCCCAGAAAGTGAAAATGAAGCCCACAAACTCTTTGACCTTCCTCCCTCCCAAAAGTGGTGGCTACTTCTCTTTACACTAACTACAGGCTACACACAATGACCCACTTCTAACGAAGGGTATAACAGAAGCGACACTGTGTGACTCCTGACAGGTGATAATAAGCATTTGGCTTCCTCCTTGCTTTCTCTCTTGGATCACTCTTGGATCTGGAGAAAGCCAGCTGCCAGGCTGTGAGGACACTGGAGCAAGCCCTCAGAGAGGCCCATGCAGAGAAATACTAAGGCCTCCCGCCAACAGTCCTGTGGATGGGCAGTCTTGAAAGGAGGTCCTCCTGATGCTGTCAGGCCCTCAGATGATGCAGCCCTGCTCCACATTTTCGCCCAGCCTCATGAGAGGTCCTGAGCCAGAACCACCCAGCTGAGCCACTCCCCAGTTCTGTCCCAAAGACACTGAGAGATGTTAAGTGTTTGTCATTGGAAGCCACTAAATTTGGAGGTAAACTGTTACATAGGATCGATGATTGCTATATAGACTGTCTAGAGATTTGCTAGAAAACAAACTCAAACCAAGAAGCTCTTACCCGGGCATCTTGGTCAATCAGTTCATAATCAATGACGGAGCCATCCTCTGCTCTTCTACCCTATGAAAGCAAACAAAATAAAGAACATCAAACAGGTTTCTTTTCGTATATTTTAAAGTTGCAAATGATTATCTTCTCCCCAACTCATGTAAGCCATTATTTAATTTACTGAACAAACACACACTTAAAATTTTTCCGGACTTGGGGTGCCTGGGTGACTCAGGTCATGTTCTCAGAGTCTGTGGGTTCAAGTCCCACATCAGGCTCTGCACTGACAGCTCAGAGCCTGGAGCATGCTTTGGATTCTGTGTCTCCCTCTCTCTCTGCCCCTCACCTGCTTATGCTCTCTCTCTCAGTAATAAATAAATAAACATTAAAAAATGTTTTTTCTCTTCACTTTGAAGTCCAGACAAGACCAAGGATTGGTACAATAACTGAGGTAGTGAAGTGGGTGGGGGAGGGTACCTCACCATCATCAACCTCCCCTCCTGGGATAGGCACTTTATAGAATTTCCTCTACCTCCAAAAGAAAAAAAAAGCTAATGATCTTTTAGTTCCTTCCCTCAGAGAGCTTACAATCCCAATGGAAAAAAAGCATGAAACAAAGATAAAACAACACGGTAATCCATGGCTTAGGAGATACGAAATGCAAAAGAAGGGAGAAAGCTAACAGCACAGTCAGCAAAGTCTGCGGACAATGGGATAGCGCTGAGGTGAACACTGAAGGATGTGTCAAATGAGGCTAGTGACGCGGAGGGGGAGAAAGCCATTCCTCATGGGAGCAACAGCACAGGGAGAGGCTGAGCATGGCCACAGGTCAGTGAGGTGCCACCCAACTACAGGGGAAGGGAGGCAGGGGGAATCCTAGAGGGAAGGTTACGTTAGGGAGAGGCAGAATATAGGGAACTTTTATTTGGTTTTTTTAGTGTTTCTGTCTGAGAGAGTGACTGCAAGCAGGGACGGGGCAGAGAGACAGGGGAGACAGAGGATCCAAAGCGGGCTCTGTGCTGACAGCAGGGAACTCAATGCGGGGCTCGAACTCACAAACCATGAGATCATGACCTGAGCTGAGGTCTAACACTTAAAACCAACCAAGCCACCCTGGATACAGGGAACTTTTAAAGGCAGTGGAGAGTCTGGATTTGATGAAGCAGAAATGGGTTGGATCAAGGGAGTGAAATACTGAAGGGAGCTTCAAAAGATGGGTGGGTGGTGGCCCACGGTGAGGCCTGTATGGAGTTGTCACAGTAATGGAGATGTGAGTGGGCATAAGGTTCCCGGAGAAAGTAATTTCTCTTCCCTCCTCATGAACATAGGCCTTAACTTGCACACCGGTCAGGACTCAGACTCAGAGGGAAATGCCTTGCATCCACATATGTGTTATCATTAAAAAATAAAAAAGACCCCCTCTCCAGGCAAAGGACTACCTGGGCAAATCCTCTCAGACGACGTGAGAGCAGAGAATGAAAGGAAAACAAGAGGGTCACTTCCCATGGGGTCCTATGCGGCTACAGATAGAGGCAAAGTGACCTTCCCCAAGTCATGCAGCGAGGGCTGCCACATAGTCCAGGCCAGGACTTGAGAGCTGCCTATTCCTCCTCTGGCCCCAAAGTCCACTTGACCATGAGGTTTCTCAGGATAAGAAATCCTATTATACAAAAATGACATCTCTGCAGTGACAGTGCAAACCCACTGTCAGAAATGCAGCTGGGATTTCTGATGCAGGCACAGAGGATTGAGTTAATTCGCTCCCAGGTATAAAATGCGGGATGTGACTTGCCTTGGGAGGAAACAAGGACAAAGAAATAAACTGGAAACCAACCTTTGCAAGGGCAACCATCAGCTTGCGGAAGTCACCAGATGTGTCAGAAATGATGTCCTTCTCCAGATCGGTCTTGTACACTGTAAAACAACACATCTGGTTTTATGCTTCCTGACTGTGCAGCCAGACAGCCACCCACCCTAACTGCCCCCTGCCCCACTAAGCCTCTGAGAAGCAGAAACAGCTGTGGCATCATGGATGTATCCACTCAAATGAGGGCAGATGGTCGAAAATGATTTTTAGCCTCATAAAATCAGAGCTAAATGTTATTATCAGTGACAGGAGATAGACCAGGCTGGATCAAATCAGGCATTCTCAAGCTCACCTTTGATCAGTGACCTCTTTTGTACCTAAAATACTGGTTCCCAAACTCCTTGACTAGGAATAATGACTTTGAAAAGGAAAGATTTGGAGGGCTACACACACACACACACACACACACGCACACACACACACAAACCTGTGCTTTGTTATGCACTGAATGAGCAAATGCACAATGGCAAAAACTTGTAAGATTAAATAGTACTTTTGAATGAATCTGTATTTTATTATTCAAAATAGCTTCTATATTGAAACCCAGTAACAAATACACATGTAAGCTGCATCATTTATTCTAGCCACTGCCTCCCGTAGTGCTTGGTGCACAGAGATCCACATGCCTCGTGCAATAATTATCCACTATCCAGAGTTGGGAACCTCTTAAGCAGAGACTGGAAAGCACCCAATACATTAAATCTACATACACTGCTTTCTACTTCCCCCACCAGACCCTTACAAGAAAAAAATTGTTTTCTCTCCTTTCCCTTCTGCCTATCCTTTTATAGAAGTTCTGGCAGAATATAATAACCAAAGCCCAGGCCACAGGAAGGTAGAAGAGAGGGATCTGGACACTGGCAAACCCCTGGATGGTCCAGATGGCATTTCTGCATATGTACTACAGGCATCCTGTCCCCAGCACTACCCCAGGTAGCCATGACAGGGTTACAGAAATTGGGCTGACAAGCCGCATCACAGAACTGGGCTACTCACTTTCCTTGTAGACTCTGTTAATTTCCTGAAGCTCTTGGTTGGTCCTTGAGCAGATGATCTCAATGAGAGAGTCCTCATCAGTCCCTAGCCCCTGTGAACCAGGAGCACAGAAATCAGCAGGGAACTTCCTCTGGGCCATTAGCCTACTTCTCTGATCTCAATCAGGTAAATTGCAAACATGGAGACTGGGTCAGTTAGCATGCCCCTTTCCACACCCCTACCGAGGGGATCTGTACTGTATTTCTCAGCACAACATAATGTTACTTTCTATTTCTTTAAAAAAGGCTTCACCAGAATAAAAAATGGTATAAGTGACATGTCAGAGCTCAACTATTTTAAAAATATAGATAGATACAGAGAGATAGTTAGATAGATAGATATGTATGAATGTTAAAAATACATATATATATCAAATGGGAAGAGACAGTAATGGAATATACCAAAACGTTAAAAGTGGTTTCCTTTTTGGTGATGCCTTTACAAAATGAGTAGCTTTTTCTTCTTCCTAATTTTCTTTATTTTTCAAATTATTTTAATAGATGGAAAATTCTTCTTTATTAAACAATTCTGCTCAGTAATTTAAAATAAAGGAAGAAAGAGAGTTTGCTGTCCTTTGCAGACAGCACCACTGGAATGGAGTAAGTCTTTGACCAGGGAAAGGTACAGATAAGATAAAATTTTTAGCTTCACCTCTTTGAAATGTAAAATTGGGTTAATGTTAAAAATTTCATTCTTGTACTTCCATTTTTGCTTGATTACTATGCACTCTTCAGGCATTTTAGGGAAGCAAAAGGAAATAATGAAGTGCCAAATAAACCTCGACACCAACACTTTATTAAGGAATAAGAATTTGATGGGTGATGTATTCAAATTTAATATATACACTTTTGAACGTGCCAGATAGCTTGAAAGGACTCAATGAAACATGTATTTCAAAGCTGGCCTCATGATCAAAGTCAAGATTTAATAATCAGGATTCTCTAATACTTGTCTTTCCGAATATGGAAATATTACTTTGAACTAAGTAGAATTACAACTGTTTAAAATGTAAATCAATTATAAGGTGTTAATACAATAAGAAACTTACTTATCCACATGAAAAGTGTGTCAGCTATTAATTAAACTTATTAGAGTTTATATGCCCCTGAAAAGTGGTTCACATAATATAAGCTAAACCTCAGGTTAATGGTTAATTTTGAATTTTATTTGTAATCTAATCAATGAGCAAATGCCTCTACTTCCAGAGTTTTTAATCATGGTTTGTAGAGGTTCGACCAAAGCCAAACTTTCTTTCTGTCTTAGCAAAAGGTCTACACAACATTCTACACAAATGTTATAGAATGACTACTGAGTGTCTTCAGATATTTAGGGAGTCTTTCAATCTTGAGATGATAAAAATATAGTCTAAAAATAATTCATGTATTGGAAGAAATGATATATCCTTACACTGTTGAAATGTAAAACAGGTATATCAATATAAGATAGCTTCTTCCATCGCTGATATGCCAGTGTTAATATCTGGGAATTCTAATAGTGATTTTGTCTCTATTCAAAGGTGACCTTGGCCATTTCCAAAACTTGGCCCAAGCTTTCCACAGATTGTCCACAATTCCCATCACAAGGGCAACTTCTACCGTAACATATGGCTAATATTGCCACTGGTATTGCCAGAAGTCAAAACAGATTTTTTTAAAGCATAGTTCAGTTAATGTCACTTCGAGCTTTATGGATTTCAGAAGGGTACTCAACTGTGATAGCTAATGGAAGAGCTGGCACCAGGTCAAAGATTTAGTCCTCAAAGCACCTTTCATTGGGCCCAATTACAGAGATTACAATGGTGACGGACAGCTTGAACAGGTCCATTTCAAGTCACTAATACCTAGTCATCAATACTAGTAAAACTGTACAAATTACAACTAAATAGATTTTTGACGAAAATACGATAAACTGATCTGAAGTGATGATGGCCAGATGACTCCAATAAACCCAAGATTTGGTTTTCAAGAGTGTTCTTTTTATCAAGCAGGATCATTAAATGTTGGTGACATTTTACCATTTGTAATTCTACCTTCTCTACAATATAGCCTACTTAGGAAACTCAGAGCAAGTCAGCTCACATGAACTGAGCACAGATTGAACTAGGCTGGAGAAATGAAGGAAGAAAGAGATTTCCTAACAAATCTTTCAGCAGTCCTGAGCTATCAAGTCCTGGGCAATGGAAGTGCCTGGTGTGAGAAGCAGCCTCACTCTCAAGGTGCTCTCTGGGGAAAGAGATGACATGAACCGTGACATCGGCTATGGTGACAGGCTTACAGCTTGGTCTTTTCATAATTCAGGAACGGGGCATCACAGAAAACGCACTCAGACTTAAAATAAAAAATGATAGCTAGAGCATTCCCCTATACTCTGGAGGCTTTACCCAGTTTTATCAGCAGAGGGCAGTATCAGATTATTCAAAGTGTTACAGGAACACACTATAAATAAAAGGGATTATGTTTTGCTGTAAAATGCCTTTATGTTTGTGCATCTATTACATTTATATAATACTTAATGATTTAGGGTATGCACAAAGTTCAGGGAGTTCCTAATCTGGAATTTTTACTATTTAATGTAACTGAAAATTCCAAATAACTTTGCAAAAGCAAAAAGCAAGCAAAAGGGCTAATCTGTGCTACAATACTTTGAACAAAACACAGGTACCATTCACAATCTGGAATCACCCTTTATATGCACTGAGATGTTCTAATTTTTGCCTGAATTTGAATCAAATAGCGAGACTGACAGAAGGTCAGAAAAAGAAACACCCAAGAGAACAACAGGCAGAATTTGCAAGCTTCGCTTAACAAAAGCTTTGAGTTTTACTTTTGCCTCAATATCAAAAATCTCTTTTTAAGGAGGAAGTGTAATCAAGGAAGTACTTTTTCCAAATGGTAATTCCAATTGCCCAGGTGCCAAGCAGTAGCAGCTGGTAACTGGCTTCTCAGCATCATGAAATTTCTTTACAGTCTTAAAAAAAAAGTAATTGAAATATTTTTGGTACAAATCCTGAGACTTATAGCTTCAGTTCATTAAAAAAAAATGGTTCCAAATGAGAATCCAACAAAACTGAAAATCACCTAATTATACTTAGAAAGCTGTAATTCACAAATATTAATGGCAGATTTGACAGAGATTACATCTCACACATGTTTACCTTCATGGAGGCTTTCAGCTCAGAAGCATCATACTGAGCAGGTGTTTTCAAGAGGCCCAAAATCACAGTCTCCAGGTGGCCGGACAAGGCTGACTTCAGTGCTGATGCAAGTTCCTTCAGGAAAACGGGTAAGAACATGGGAAAAAAAACATTGGTAACCAATGTTCCCTTTAAAACTGGTGAATAAAACAAAAGTGGGATATGTTTGTAAGACAAGTTGTGATTCCTTAGCCACTCTGGGATCTCAGACCAAACTGTCCCTCAACTGCATTCCCCTCAGTGGATTCAGATGTCAGAAACAGACTTTGCTCTGCAAAATCCCTTAACATCCAAGCTGACTGAGCCATCTTCTCCCAGCCATTAAAAGGAAACCAGAGCAGTGTGCAATTTCTCAGAAAGCTAGGAGGGTGAGGGCACTTTATAACAGCCTTGCAAGTGATAGCCACTCATAGAAGACAAGGCACTTCCCAAGGTCAAGGCCTCTGCTAAGAAGGAGGTGGTTAGAATAGGGAGCCCCTTGTAAAAGATGTTTCTGCGGCTGCACCTGAGGTGACTCCTAAAAGTCTCCAAAGGAACCAGAGCCCCCACCATGGGTGGAAGTTGGATCATAAAGCTTTCCTATGCAAAACACTTCATCCAGGACTGAGAGAACATCTATTTGTCCATACCAAACTAGGGCAGAGCTGACAGAGCCGATGGGAGACTGAAGTCCGCCTTTCATCCCCTTGACTTCCCTGCTCTGTGCTCTCTCCCACGGTTTCCTCTGTCACAATTAATGTAGATTTCAAGTCAGAGGTCTGAGTCAGCACCCATGCATGCAGACAAATACCCCAATTCAATGTGTCTTTTATAGCTGCTTCCTTGACGATTAAACTTCCTACACAGCATGAGTATTGAGTGATGCCTGAACTCTCCCACTGTAATTATTTTCCTTTCTTTTCACATTTTCCCTCTTATTTTCTCCCTTCTTTCTTTCTCCCCTGCTTGTCAGCAGCACCCCATGGTATCTATAATGATGGGCACCTAGAAGTCCCTGCAGGTGCCACAAGATGATGTGCAGTCAGCTTCAGGCAGAATCTTCTCAAACCATTTATAGGTGGTGAGAACTGAGATGGATCTCGGCAATCACTTGGCCCACCCTTTCCAACACCTACGCTTTTCTGATTCCCAGTCTCCTAGTAACGCACGGTACCTAGAAAGGGACTTGAAAAGCAACCTCTGCCAGTTATAGCACCAATTTTCCAATGTGGAAAATTTGAGGTTAGGGAATTCCAAACTTGGCCTATACTTGACACCCCTCAACCCATTCATTCTCTGTTGAAACCTCAAATAGCATTTGGGTACCTACGGACTTCTTCCACTTCTGTTATAAACTCCTGTTGGAGCTCAACTTCCTGTTTCTCACAATGTCTATCTAGCACAGGGCTTTGTATGTAACAGATACCCCAGAAAAGTTTGGTTAACAAAACAGTACCATTCCTTATATGGAGAAATCTGGCATCTGCTTAAACATGAAAAAAAAACCAAACACCCAGAAGACCAAGAGTCTTCCCCAGCTCCTCTCCGTTTCTATTAGCTCTGCCCATGCTCTTCAAAGCTCATGACGTAGGCAGCCTCAGCCCATACTCTTAACATACTCTATAATACAGGGCTTTCTCCTTGATTATGCAAACAACTCATTCAAAACAATAAGGTCCTGCTTCCAAAATCTCCTTCGGAAATTATCTCAAGTATTTATGTTTCTTTCTCCACACACTTTTCCTTAGTCCAAGACTGAGAGACATCACAAATCAGTAAAACAGTGACCTGTCCCCATCACACACAAAGCCTGTGCAATCAATGAACCCTAACATGATTCTGGTAACATTTTCCTTCCAACATAATATGTGAGGGCTTTGTTCTCCATCTATCTAATTTGAAATCAAGACCCAGGCTTCTCTGTTTCTGTATACACTTATGTGTACACATCCAAGTATGTTCCAACACCCCACTCTGTAAGTGACAAATGAAGAAGCAATTACAGGCACACTATCCAAAGACGTGAGGCTTCAGCTCCACCTGGAACTCAGGCCTACCAGCTCCCAGATCCTTTTAGAAAATTGGGGAAATAAAGCACTCCCCTCTAGCCTCACTACATAAGTCTAGTTGGAAAAAGAATTTTAATGCACATGAGATGATAGAAGCCAGATTCTTTCCTATTTATGTCCTTTCCAATTGCTTGAGTAGGTGGTGGTTGGATCTATAGAAGGCCTTGACCTGCAACTCTCAGAACCCTGGTGGCCACGTCAACCCCAAGAAAAGAAATGTCTTTTCCAGAATTCTTCCATCTCACCTCCACTGTGGCTACGAGTGAAAGCCGTTAAGTCAAACAGGAGCTGCAGGAAGCCACGCTTACTGCACTGTCCAAGAATAAATCAAAAGCTTTTAATAGCAAGAAGTTAAAAATAAAACATCCCGTCCTTAAAAATAAAATTTCCTAACACCGCAACAAAATAAAGGATGAACAAATGCTGGGTTGTTCCTTAACCACTAGTGCACAAGCAAGGGAAAAAGTGCACAAAGCTCTTTAAATAGTAGGAACATGGCATGTTGAGGATAGCCTCGTAGACCAGATGAACTACTAACTAAGCCCATTTGCTACAAAGCTCTTAAGAATTCAAGTACATTTTTTAAGAGTAAGGATAGCCTATCAGGATCAATATTAAGTGAAGTCTAGGGTCCTAATATTAAATTAGAAACATCTTATCAAGAGCTAGCAGAAGTCATGAAGATGAAATGAGTTGCTACATGTAGAGAACTACATGCCTGGCACAAAGCAAACATTCTAGAAATGATACCTGTTATTGATGCTCCCTAGTCCCTCTTAACTTTCTGTTTCCAGCACTGCTCCCTCCACACTCTGGTTGGAGGAGGGCATAGTCTTTATGGTTAAGCTCCAAGCATTCCAGGGGCCATGAAGTGTGTGAGTGATGGCTCTTACAAGGACGTAAGAGGAAAACCTTGGATATTCAAGAGTTCTGGAAGGCTCTTGCTGGGATGAGCCAGAATCCATAAAAAGAAAAAGCAATGGCTGAGGAAACGAAATTGAACAGGGCATATCCTCCATCCCTGAAATTGCTTATACCTTTTTGGTCCTTCTCTGGTAGGCAAAGGCAATATCCTGTCTCTGTTCATTGCTGCGGTTGGTCAGAATGTTGACGATGGTGACCTCATCCACACCTACGGAGATACAAGTTGTGAGCAGTTAAAAACCCATGTGCTTTAGTCCTCTGGGCTTACACTGAAGGTTTTAAGCAGTTTTTTCAAATTGAAATTTATATACTGTTTTCCAGACTAAAATGCCAAGACATCAAGATTTGTTCTTTTTGTCAGTACCCTCCACCCAATGTGTTTACCCAATTTTTATCCTGACAGCCTCAGACCTCAAGCCTAAATGGACCTTTTGAATATCTGCATAAAAAAAAAAACCTATTTTATTCATAAATTGGTTTCTGGAATCAACTGTAGGAGGTGTGTTTGTGGGGCTTTGGCAGTCAGATGGAACAACAAAGATTTAGGAGGATTTTAAATGAAGGTCCCCAAATTGCCATTTAACTGGAGATTTAATAGACAGTAACTGTGAACTGAATTAATAGAGACAATTATTTATATTTATTGCAGGATTACAGCTATATAAGCAGCTAGGTATAATTTTTATAATTATAGAAACTGTCATGACAAATGAGTCAGATTTAATATGGCAGTTGTATTTTAATAGCATAATTGATTAATACAATCATACTTATTGAAGACTAAATTGTTTTTTAAGGAAAATAAATGTTCCACTGCTTTTAATCTTCAATAGGCAATTTTAATAATCAATTTTATAACTTTATTAAAAAGAATAAGTGTTTTAATCTAAATTAAATCTAAATTGGGAGTTACGAAGTGCCACCAAAATATTTTAGTACCTATTTTAATTGGAACATGTGTATTTACAAAGATAAGCAATGCCTTCTTGTATCTGAAAGTTTCCAATTTTATATCAGAAATACTCCTAAAATGCCATTTAACTTAAGAAAGCATGATTTTAAGAATTCAGAAAGTGAAAGGCCTCCCTCCTGACTGATTATGAACTTTGTTCAGTAAAAGCAAGAGTCTTTGCCATAACTGGATAGGTAATTCTTGGGTGAAGGAGAGAACAGAAAAGCCCACAAAGGTCACATGTGAACGGCAAAGAGCCTGGCCTAAAAGAAATCAGAGGAGTCCCCAAAACAACAGAAATGTTAGAACTATAATGCTGTGAGGCAGAAGCAATGGGCCACTTGAGAGAAGGAGTCCTCAACTCTCAACCATGTTAGATCAAAATGCATTAAGGTAGATTTTCTGGGTATAAAAATAAGTTAACATTTATTTTTTTATTTATATACTCATTTCAGAGTGAGTTCATACCAGAATGTTGGTCACTTATCTTAAATGCAGCATCTATAACTTTAGTTCTGATTTTGAAAGTACCAATGTCAACAGAGAAATACAATTGCTGTATATGATATGCAGTTTTAAAGACACTTATTTCAGTATTGGAGAGAGTATCAAAAAAACAAAGGGGAAAAAAAAGCCCTATGTTCAATAAGAGATTGATTACATAAATGTTCTTCTGTCCATACAATGGGATATTATCGTCATTCAAAATGATGGCATAAAATAATAATTGATGTGGAAAAATATCCATAATATACTGTTAAGTAAAAAAAAAAAAGAAGGAAAAAACAACACACGTGCAAAGCAATATATACAGTATAACGCAATTTTTGTAAAATGCAAGTGCACATGAGAGAATGTCTAGAAACCTTTATACCAAAGTGTTTTTTTTCCAAATTTTTTTTTTTTTTTTTTTTTATTTCTAGGAGAGAGAGAGAGAGAGACAGCGCGAGCAGGGGAGGGTCAGAGAGAGAGGGAGTCACAGACTGAAACAGGCTCCAGGCTCTGAGCTGGCAGTCAGCACAGAGCCCGACGCGGGGCTCGAACCCGCGAACCGCGAGATCATGACCTAAGTGAAAGTCGGACGCTTAACCGACTAAGCCACCCAGGCGCCCCTATACCAAAGTTTTAATAGTGCTCATGTGAGTGGCAGGACTATGGATACTGTAAAGTTTTCTTTCTTATATATCACCTTCAAAGTTCACCATAATGTCATAAAAAGGGTTCTTTACATACACAGTGAGTAACACCCAATCATTGATCTAGAATCAACTAGTGATTTCCCATCAAAAGATCCCTAGCATGGCAAAATACTTTAATTAGAATAAAACACAATATGCATAATAATTACAAACTATATCTATAGAATTCTCTTTGGTTTCCAAAACATCCTAACACAAACTCCTATTATTCTCTGCAACTACCCAGTGAGGAAAGGTATTCCTCTTCCTAGTGTGTAGATGAAGAAGCTGAAGCTCAAAGAGATTCCAACTATCACGTGTGTAAGCATCTGCTCTCTTTGGGTCTCAGTTTCTACATCTGTACAAGTAAGGCACTCGAACAATGACCCCCCAGTTCTGCTTCCAGAAAGCACTAACAGATACAATCTTGTGAGCCTACCCATACACCTGTGTTCTTTCTCATTCTCCTTAAATATTCTATGGCTCTAATTTCATGTTAGGAAAACCACTGTTTATAAATGTGTTTTTGCTTTACACTTAACTTTCTTAGCCAAATCTGAAAATGCTAGAAAACAACAAAATCAATCTTATCCTCAAACCTCAATTCTAGTATTTCCTGAAAGCAATTTTAGGGCTGTTGACCTGAATGCATACCAACAACACTGACTCATAAAAAATCTCTCTCAGAAATAAATGCCAAATTTATGTTTGTGTCAAAACGTGGTCCTAAGCCCACGTGAATGAGAATCACATGAAGCACTTGTTAAACACAGAGCCCCTTGGGCCACACTACAGATCTACTGATCAAGACTCCCTAAGACTTTAGACCAAGGAAGCACCATTTCTACCAGCTCCCTGGTGATTTTTTATTTGAGAACCACCAAGAGATGGATAAGCATGAGGAATGGAAAGATCTTTAGTAATCTGCTTATGGAGATGACTCTTAAGTCACTTCAACCGACTGCTTCTGTGAGGTACAGGAACCACAGCAATTTCAGGGAAAGAAAGGCTTACTGTTGTCCAAATAACCCAGGTAAGAAATAACACCTGACGAGTTCACTGCACAAAATACGGTGCAGTCCCACGCTCTTAGTCAATGAAACAGCTTTTTACCTTTCTGTTCACAATAGCTAAGCAGCCAGTCAACAGAGTCTGAACTCAATCCAATTATTGGAAATCCCCGTAAAGAGCCTGAGTGGTTGACCTGGATCTCACATAGGTGGCAGCAGCTATGATATCTAAAGGAATCTAAATGTGTTTTACCTACATTATTTATCAAGCAAACAGCCTGCTGAGCATGCAACATGCTGGGACCCCTTACAAGTGAACAATCTGATCCATTACACAACGCTAATGCCAGCAACTACAAAGAAATAGAAGCTATTTCTGCAAGTGAATGCCTCCTAGCCCTTCTAGAACCTCATCCACAGAAGCTATTTCTCCCATACTTTTGTCTGCAAGTTTCAAACTGAACTGGAAAGAGGGGAAAAAAACATGGAGCCCAGGATCAATTGCCTAGTCAAAGCCACTTAAGGCATGTCCTGTGTCCTAACACCAGAATACACATTTCTGTCAGTGGGATTTAACCATCTTATCTTCAGAACACTGCTGCTTCCTCTCAACTTGCTATCATAATTGGTGAGGCAGTTTATTCCTGTGGAAAATAGTTCAGTGCAGGTTGAAGCTGCAAGGGTCATCCGGACACTCACCATTTCTGCCCAGGATGCGGCTGAAGAATGAGGACTGAGCACTCAGTTACCTACATCAGCACAATCATCATCAACAATGCATAGCAAGTGCCACTATACTAGGAAAGCTTTGAATTTAACACATTTAACATAGATGCAAATGCCTGGGAGATGAGGCTCCGCCCCCCTGGATTTGCACTTTCAGACTTCGTAGGTTCCAGTATGTAAGGAAGTGTTTGCTGGACAGAAGCACCAGGTTCTAATAGAAACTGTGTGGGCAGGGCAATAGCATAAAGGGAAAAAAAAACCCTGAATAATGTTTCTTTTCCCATCCCATCTTCTTGTGTTTTATGTGGAAGGTCAAAGTAATTGAAGCAAAGGCTCAGGTGATATGGGCACGGGAGCCTACAGAATGTGGCTTAGTTACATTCTGTGTTCCAGGCTGATTTTTAAAAATTTCTTTTCAAAGAAACACTACAGTAAATTTCATAAGCATTTATGCCGTTCATGAAAACGGTCGGCTAAACTCATCAACTAACTACAAACATGTTTCCACCTCTCCTTAGCGGGGGCATCCGAAAGGTCAGTCACTGTTCTAAATGTCAATCAACATGAAGCAGTCAGCATGCTGCTTACGGATAAGACTTTAAAGTCACTTTTACCAAATGTTTCTGTGAGGTACAGGGTCAATGACAATTTCAGGCAAAGAAACGCTTACCTTTGTCCGAAAAAGCCAGGTAAGAAAGAAAGAACCCCTGAAGAGCTGGCTGCACAAACTGCAGCACCACGTGATGCCACAGGGAGGCGCCGCTGACAGCGGAGCTCAAGCAGGAAACTCTGGGGTCATGGGCCCCTTAAACCATCCACCGTATTTTTTAAAACATAAAGAAGACTTGCAATCTAAAATAACGGCCAACTCCAAAACCATTAAATCAGCCTCCTGGAGTTCCCTCCTCCTCTCTGCTGGTGGAAACCCCAAGTCAGCACCACATCTGGCATTCCATGGAAAATGTGTCTTTATTGTCCATGGCAAGGAACCAAGAGGCCATTCTGAACAGGATGCTGACTCACATCTGCCAAGACACACTGACTGCACAAAGAAAATGGATTTCATTTTGTCTGATGAAGGCTCAGGAGGCCCTCAGGGCGTGGCTGATTAGTTAGAAAATGAAGGAAAACTGCCCAGATGCCCTGCTTATCTAGGTGATGGGATAAACCATGCCTCAGCTTAGATTACTGGAGATATGGGTATCAAACCTCAGAAGAAATCACCTTTGTAACAGGAAGGTCAGCGGCAGGCCACAGAGAAAGGAGAGGGCCACAGATCCATGGGTGTGGACATATTTTTTAGTATAAAAATATCAGCTACTCACTGAATACCTACCATGTGCCAAGCATGTTCCTAAGTACTTCACACAATTCTACCATGAACTTTTCACCATATCCTTAAGAGGTGGGTGTCATTGCCATCCCTATCTTACTGATGAGAAAACAAATGCTCACAGAAGGCAAGGAGATGGTCAAGGTCACACAAGCAAGTCACTTGCAGAACTGGAATTCAAACCTGGATTAAAGACCCAGGCTCACTAAAATGGGCTATCCTGCCTCCTGTTATAGAAAATTATCCAAAATTTAATAATAAGGCAAGAGGAAGGCAGCATGTCCTCCCAGTGTGGCTAACAGGACCTTCCGAGATACTTCATGGCATGCTCACACTCAACCTGCAAGTTACGACTATAGGGCACAGGCTCTGTGGGGTTACACATGAACTTGGAGATTACGGTCCAGTCCAAAGGTTATGGCTTCAGTGCCCTATAGGGCATTAAAGGTCTTGTATCCAGCTCAGCAATCCTTATCCCAACACTCTTTTCTCAACGCCTGTAAACACCCAGTCTTTCAAATGTCCCTTTGAACTACTCTTATCTCCTTTGAGTTAAATAAACATTTGGCATGTGTTCGGCCCAAAGCTGTATGAGTCATGTTGGTACCTTTTTGAAATTATACTTCCATACTTCTATATACCACTCTCTTCCAACTAGTTCTAAAAAGGATATGGGACAGTTATATGTCCATATGTCTATAGCACTGGACTTACTATTTATTACATTCAAATGTACACACATTTAATAACCTGTAGATAATGATTTGCCACCCACTAACAGTGCATGGCCACTGAAGAGATATCCCAACTGAGGTTTTTTCAACAGAAAGAGCTAGAGACTCTCTTCCAGATAGCCATGACCAACCTGGTGACAGAGAAGCAGCCCCTTCCCAAAAAGGCTAATATGCCAAGTCATCTCAGGGACATAGAAGCACACAATGTATATAAATACACACACACACACACACACACACACACACACACGCCCAGTTGCCCAAAAGCATCCTTCCCACCATCAGCCACAGTGCTGCCTGGCCCAGAATTCCTGCTCTCAGAGTCACTCCATAGGTTCACTCAGCAGACCTGAGCACTCCGTGTCCAGAGGGTCCCACCGGGAGCTGGACATTCACGTGAGCAACAGACAAAAAAGAGAGGCATCTAGATCAGTGGCAATGACAGATGCTTTGGGAATTATGTGGGGCTCAGAACTGTACTATCTGGGGCACATTAGTTATCTCCCTGGACTCAGTTTCTCACTCTGTGAAACAGATCATGAGAACATTTACTGGATGCAAAAAGAAAGGACAGGCTGAGTTAAAGACTGAGAATGTGTCTACTACCTTCTCCACTCAGCTTCTCTGTCACAGGCCTGGCTCTTGCCTGTATTCGGTTTTGAGTCAATGACAATGTAGGGCAAAGAGAGGATGAGGAACCCTTTTGCCATTAGCGTACATTAGATTAGTTTTCATGATAACCTGTGGCAGCGGCCTGAGAGAAGAGACAAAAAACAAGTACAGGGTGGGAGGTGGCTGGGGAGCCCGGTGTCTCTCCCAAGACTGGCATCGACAGGGGAATGGTCCTGGCTCAAGCCCAAGTGCCGAGAAGGAGGTTTGGCCCCAAAATCAAATTTCTTCTATTTCCATTCTGCTCTGGTCTCACCTCTGCGGAGTCTCTTAGAAAGGATATCCATTCCATCCATTGGTAATCCCATTGTACATACACTTCAACAAGCTAGAACCCTGTCTGCCTTCCATTCATTTAATTATATTTCTGAAATACTCTATAGGACCAGCAGAAAAACACAAAGTAGCCACTATTCAAAATCCAAGCCAAATCAAACTGTAAATGGAGAACCACGCGTCAAATGCGAGCACCATCTTGTATCCTGCTACTGTATTAGCCTCATGAGAGAAAATTTTAAAATCTGAACAGATGCACTAGGAATCAGCATACCAGCATACCCACCCTTAACTCGACTGATAGTGAAGAAGTCACTGTTTACTGTCTTAGCATTGCTGACACCAGAAGAAAATCTGGTTTCTTCCATTGTCCCTAGGTAGCACTGATATTTGGATTTCCTCAGGGGAAAGAGGTAAATTTTTACAAAAAAAGAAAGAGCCAAGAGGCAGGCACTCAAAGCTAACGCCTACGGTTAGACAGGCACCAGAGACCCCTTCACCCATGTTTTATAGACTTCTTAGCTCAGATTTGGCATCTACACACCCAGGTAGACAAAAATCATTTTCAAAAATCAGAAAATCTGTGCTCAGAGCAAAGGTGGCCATGACTCAGCACTGGTACCTCTTTGTTCCCAGCCCTGCTGTAAGATGAGAACTTGGCCAAAAGTAAACTTGATCACAAAGGGAAAAGCCCTCAGTGAAGCAAAGGTTTCCTTACAGGAGGGTGGGAAGGCCCTGGGCTGCATGAGTCAGAGACCTTTCTCACTAGCAAATCCTCCTTCCTCAGGCTTCAGAGTTCTGGTAGGTTTGGGCCCTTACCTCCTACCCAGCTTTTAGGAGAGAGGCCACCTTTCAGAGCCAATCTGCCTCCTGGCATCCTCCAGAGAATGTATTCCTAATTGCTGTCTCAACTGAATGAATATCCCTCCAGGTGTGCAGGTGAAACCAAAAATACACGTCCAGCCTGCTTTCCACTGGCATGGGATGTTAGTGTTTTGCGCCATGCTGGAAAACATGGTTCCTTTTCAGAAGTATAAAAGAAAAATAAGTGCAAAAACTTGCTGCAGTTATGCTTCTCTACACTTGTGCTTAGGAGAAGGGGGGAAAAAATCACCCGCTTTTGCATCCCTTCCGGAGAACACAAATACTGCTAAAATCAAAACTGGCAATAATAATAGGGCAATTCATTTCCCTCCCCTTCTAGAGAGTGAGAGAGAGAGAGAGAGACCGAAGCTGTAGCAGTCTATTGGCACTTACACTAACTCTGGGGCTGTGCTGCTTCTAATTACAATCTATTTTATAGAGTCTGGATTCGTCCTTTTCTAATTTAGCTGACTTTCCTTTCTAGTTATTTGGACCCATATGGTAAACCATTCACAGCTGTGTTGTACACTCCACAGTATATATTTAACCCAAGGCCAATCTAGACCAAGAGACTCCTACAGATTTAAGTCTCAGAAATCTCTTGTTAATTAAGCAATATTACTACTTTTACACGGCTTTATTCAGTTTCTAACTAGACATAAATTAAGGTAAGTAACTGCATAGTCTACCTCAAGACAGAATATACACAAAGCAATCATGCATTTGGTTTAGGTAACATACTCAAGAGATACTAAGATCCTTCAAACTAAAAACAAAACAGACTTATGAGCATGAGCTAAATTCATTTTGTGAAAACAGATCAAAGCTCACTAGGGGACTATTATCCTTTCTGGATACTGTCCAGATTCTGGAACTGTCCTCTGCTGCCTCATCTCACTCCCTTCTCTGCACTCACCTGTGTGTGGTCTGGGATTTGTGCACATTTGACTACCATTTAAATATAAGTTAAATATCTACCTTCTCACACAGTCTCAGGGGCCATGTAAATAAGAGTAAATAAGTTTAATGAAATAAAGTCCTTGTCCTCAAGGAACTCACGTTCCGGCGGGGGAGACAAATCCATACATAAATAACTATAATCCAGTATGACAAGAGCTGTACATGACTTACGTGAAGTATCTGAAACAAAGACCAAGGAATAACTGCTTCTGCCTTCTCCTCATAGAAAACTTGGAGAAGAGGCCTGGGTACAGGCTCATGCTGAGGTGAGTAAGAACTGCTTGGGTGTTAGAAGTGGGCTAACACTCCCACTAGATGAGGACTGCACGCTCCCATCAGACTGGAGGCTCTGAACAGCCTGGAGAAGAAGCTAGAAAGATAATCTGCAATAGATGAGGCAAGAAGGCCCATCAAGGGGATGGATGCCATTACAGCCCAAGTTGAGAGAGGATATGGCTGAGGGAAAGGATGGCTAATGACTGCTTCTGGTCCTCATTGACCAGTCCAGACAGTACCAGCCCACTGATCTTACTCAAGCCTGCCTCTCCCTCAAATTCCCGCAACTTCAGGTCTGCTCCTGTTTACCATCGTTTTTTTTTTTTAATTTATTTTTTAATGTTTATTTTTGAGAGAGAGAGAGAGAGCACAAGAACGGGAGGGACAGAGAGAGAGGGAGACAGAGGATCTGAAGCAGGCTCCACGCTGATAGTAGAGAGCCTGATGCAGGGCTCAAATTCATGAACCATGAGATCATGACCTGAACTGAAGTCAGAGGCTTAACTAACAAAGTCACCCAGGCGCTCCTACCATCCTGTGTTTAACAGCAACTGAAGAAGCTACAGGTGACTTGTTCCCAGCTCTCCTTCCTGAGTACCCACACTAAAGGGAAGTCTGTGGTCAGTCAGATGGAGCAGGTAATGCCCAGTGAGCTCAGTACTTGGCACACATACACTTAAGATGACCTGATCTAGAAGGGGAGGCCCAGATAGTCATCTTTTCATGGTCCTTTGCCCTTTGTTTAGGTCAGCATTTGAGGTTTACCCTTTGTTTCCATTGATGTCAAGGAAACAGCAATTAGGGAGCATGGTTTTCTCCCAATAAAGGGCTTGAAGTGTGAGTGCAGTTAAGGTGTGGCACGAGCTTCTTAATTATACTTAAGGTAGAAGGAATTTAAAATGGGAAGCTGAACTATTAATTAACTAACTTTTTAAAAGTGGTATTAGTTATCTACAAATATCAAGAAGAAGGAAAAAGGGACAAAGGGTTGTTACTTTCCCAACTACTGACTTCAATTCTGTTTGTAATTAAATGTATTGCTTTCCACTTATGAAGGTGATGTGTGCCACCATCACAAGTTTGGAGAATACAAAATATGCTGAAAGCACAACAGAGGAAAAGAATCAATTGTACAACTGACAACTTTAAGGTGAATGTATGTTAAAATGAGCATTCAACGGGTGCCTGGGTGGCTCAGTCAGTTGAGCGTCCAACTTCGGCTCAGGTCATGATCTCACGATTCAGGAGTTCGAGCCCCATGTTGGGCTCTGTGTGGACAGCTCGGAGCCTGGAGCCTGGAGCCTGGTTTGGATTCTGTGTCTCCCATTCATTCTCTTTGCCCCTCCCCAGCTCACGCTCTGTCTCTTTCAAAATTAATAAACATTTTTAAAAAGTTAAAATGAGCTTTCTAAAATGTTGGTGATGATTGCACAACTCAGTGAAGACACTAAAAACTGAATTGCACATTTAATATAGGTAAATTGTATGTATGTGAACTGTATCTCCGTAAAAATTGCTCATAAATCTCACTTTCCACATTTCTGTGACATTCTACAGATACTCTATGTAATACTGAGGGAGTTACCACATCTTACTGAGTCATTCTCCAACTGGAAGATACCCAGGTTTTTCACTACCATAACTAATGCTGATATTAACATCTTTGGTACACTGAGCTCTGCATGAATATCATTTTCTTTCTTCTCAATAGTTTCCCAGATTTAAGTTTCCCAAAAATATTGACAATCCAGAAATTGTTTTAAGGGACCAAGAGAACTCAAGAAAATTCAGTTACTTGGTAAAATTACTAGGCACCAAAAATAAATAAATAAGTGCTCCTAAGTGGGGGATCTGAGCCTGAACCACAAATATGACAGGTATCCGATATCGACAGAATCTCAACTACAAAATGTTCTTCACGTCTGGAAATAACTTATGGCAAAGAAAAAAAGTCCAGTCTTTGCAGGTGGGTGGCACAAGATCATGGTGTTTAAGAACACAGGCCTGAGGCTGAACCAAGTTGTTCAAGCCCCAGTTTGAACCAAGGCCCAGAGACCTGGAGCATGTTAACCCTAAATTGTGTCATGCATAAATCAGAGAGGATACAACACTACATCAGGATTAATTTGAAGTTCGCCTAAGAAGAACATTCCTAAAGTGCTTGGTGCAATGTCTTCCCATAATGAGCACTCAATAAACAGTGGCAACCATGATATTAGTGATGTCAGCTGCTTTTGACCGAACTGGAATGCAGGAATCCAATTCTTAGCCCTCCAGACAGTTCTGTTTAGAAACTACAGTATTTTCCTACTAACTCAGAAAGGGCCTGAAGGTATTTTTATTACCATGGGAGTTTCAGCTGTTCCCAGAGTTCATTTGCACAATCTTTACATTCCAGTGTGCTTAAAAGCTTTCTCATGCAGGGATAAAAGCAGCCTTTGTCTCAGGCTTGTAAGAGCCACTGTCTTTGTCAGATGAGTTAACTGTTAGGTGAGCTGAGTATGTTTCTACAGTGGCTTGTTGAGAAACCCCAGGAATGTAGCCACACCCAAATAGGGAGATAGGGTGAGTGTTAGGACAGTGGAGCCTGTGTCTTAAGGGAACACGTTTCGCACATTTTAAGCACTGTCTCTATGGCAGACACCACTTCATACATGACAACAACTGTGGGAGAAGGAAAAAAAACTGTGTGAAGTGGAGCTTTGATTAGCTCTACTTTCTATAAGGAAACTGAAGCTTAAGGAAGTCAAGTGTTCTTCCAGAGTCGGAAAGCTAGTAAATTAGTGGCAGAGCCAAGATGGTAGGTCATGATGGCACAGGTGCTCATCCACTGCACACTCCAGCTCCGGGGAAGACAAAGATCTGTGATGAGGTAAGCCCTGCAAGGTTTTTTTTTTCCATGTTTATTCATTTTGAGAGAGAGTGCTGGCGTGGAGTGCATGCACACACATGCACAAGTGCAGGGGAGGGGCCGAGAGAGAGACAGAGAGAGAGAGACAGAGAGAGAGAGAGAGAGAGAGAGAGAGAGAGAGAATCCCAAGCAGGCTCTGTGCTCAGTGGGGAGCCGTATGCAGGGAGATCATGAATTTAGCTGAAATCAAGAGCTGGAAACTTCACCTACTGAGCCCCGCAGGAGCCCCAAGCCCTGCACGTTGTAGTCTTTCTCATTAGTGACTTCCTGACTTCCCAATGTAGCCTTTGACAAGTATGGTCATTTAAAAGCATTAAGAAAAGAAGACTTCTAGGGGCACCTGGGTGCCTCAGTCTGTTGAGCGGCCGACTTCGGCTCAGGTCATGATCTTGCGGTTCCAGAGTTTGAGCCCCGCATCCGGCTCTGTGCTGACAGCCCAGAGCCTGGAGCCTGCTTCGGATTCTGTGTCTCCCTCTCTCTCTGCCCCTCCCCCACTCACACTCTGTCTCTTTCTCTCAAAAATAAACATTAAAAAATTTTTTTTAATAAAAAAATTTAAAAAAAAAGAAAAGACTTCTATTAAAGGTCTAATTTGGATGCTTCCTTATTCTCCCTCCAGTTGTCCAGGCAGCCATTGTGGGAGGTTCCCAGTGTCCTCATAGAACGTGAGGCTGCTTTAGGCAGATGGTGCAAATCGCTGTGTCTTGTTAGAGCCATAAGACATTAAGGCTCTTTCTCTTTATCATCCTATTTCTGGAAACAAAGTCACCAGCTTCTCCAAGGGTTTTAGGAAAGATGACCATGTAATCTATCCCGCAAAACAAAACAATTCTGGAAGTGACAAAGGGCATAAATGGTAAATAATACATACATAAATAAGCCAGGACATATGATCACCCTCGTTTTAGGTTCCTAGGTCATCCTGTTTGAAGTTCCCAGTTTGTCAGTGACCTGTATGTGACTTAGACAAAAGTGTCCCTAAGTTGAAACAGTGTACTGCGAAGAGAAAACTGCCCATGGCTCGTCAGCAGAGATAGGAACCAGCAACTGTTCAAGTTGCTGGGTCACATCCTCCTCTCAGTCTAGCCCCTTAGTGAAAGGAAGTGCTTTGACCAAAAGGGGGAAGAATGTACTGAATCACAAGCATCATCACACTAATCACAATGTTCCAGGGATTCGGAAGATGGAGGGACCCCAAAGACACGTGCTTCATTAACATAAGCCAGAGTCTGAACAGAAAACAGCACGATGATGACCTGAACAACTTCTTGCTCAACTCCGCCCAATTAAATGCTTTATCTACTATATTTCTAAGGGAAGCTCTTATGCCTCTGGGCCCTTTCTTACTCATCCTCGAACTCCAGGAAACACACTCATTCTGACAGCTCTTCTAATTCAAGCTCTAGGCAGAAGGAGGGGAGTAACTAGTAGGGTTTAAAAAAAAAAAAAAAAAGGGTCTGAATTTTTTGTTCATTAGATCAATCTAAAAGCAAAGCTGTAAAAATTTCCCAGCATTTTCCCCAATAAATGTAACAAAATTCAAGGGGATTCAGGACAAAAAAGGCCCTTTCGGATCACTATGAGCAACTTCTTCTTCATAAAGGAGGTGCTGAGGTCTCCAAGCGAAGAGCTGAGTGCAAAACACACATCCAGGGGGTCAGGCCTCCAGGCTCTCAGCTTGGGCCTATCCCCATGTTACTGGGCTACTTGGTTAAAATACTTTCTTGTGTTTTAACTCTTCTCTCCAAAGAGGGGAAGGAAGAGGAAGGGAGGGAGGGAGAGCAGGAGAGGAGGGATGGAGTGGGGAAGGCATAGATCTGCTCCATCAAAGCTTGCTGACAATTTCAAATGGCCAATATATGGAGATTAGAGGGTGAATGAAGAGAAAACTAAAAATACTTCAGTCAGAGCCTGACGAGAGAGGACAAACATCACCTACCTTTGGTCTTGATGGCTGTCTCAATGTTCAGCGCATCACGCTCAGCATCAAAATTGGTGTATGCTTTGACCGACCCATATGCGCTTGGGGGCGTGGAGTGCTGAGGTTAAAAGACAAACACACTCAAGTCATATACATTTCAAATCCTCCAGCTGAAACAGTCCTAAAATAGATTTTTTTGATTGTTTCTTTAAACAATTCAAATCATTCATAGACTAGGTAACTAAGGAAATATTAATGTGCCCATCACACAGAGGATAAGAAACTTCATCATTTCTAATGAGAATTCGTCTGCAAAGACTCAACTAGTTTAGAATATGCTCTCTGTATTTCCACTTACCCTACTTCTGGTGCACGCTCAAAAGCAGACAACCCAAAACTGGGCACTCGAAACCACCGTTTATCTGGGAAGGCTTTGGAAAGCATTAAACTGGGCCAGCAACAATTTAAAACAAGCTGCAAATGTGGAAATGTCTGAATGACACGTGTGTTTAGCCAAGTTTTTGCTACAGGCATATGAATTTCCACTGGGCCTGTATCACTGAGCTCACAATTCGTTAAAATGCAAATGTAAAATGTTGGCCTGCTTATTTCAGACTATCAGATAAGCAAGGGAAGCCACGGGCATCAAGGTGGTCAGGCCTCAGCGTCCACATCCTCTTTCTGCTCACCAAGTTCCTGCTCCTCTCTCTCTCTGTTCCCTCTCCTCTACGGTCTTTAACACTGTGCACCTTGAACCCTATGCCTACCACTCTTCCTATTTTTTTCTTATTGCCTTTTAAACAATACCCTCTCCCTTTTCCAGTGTTTTTCAAAGCCCATTACCCTGCCTAATCTGATGGACCCACTCCCACCCCATCCCACACCCCAGACTGAGGTAAGGCAGTAGAGTACATCTACATCAGTTCTCTTTTCCCAAGTGTTAACTTCTCTCCTTCCTTGAGAACTCTTGGAGCTTTCCTCCTGCTGCCTGGTCCCAAAGCAAAGGGCAGGCAAAAGAAGATGAACACTGTGGTTTAGGTTGTCAATGGAACTAACCACCTTCAACATCAAGACTAGTCCATCCCCACCACCTCTTCCAAGTACATAATACCCATAATGATGTGATGACTTTGCCTTAGTTCACTTTCTGGGAAGAGTCTAAGACTGAGGTGCCCTGACTTACCTCTCCACCCACAGGCAACACATTATGAGGCATCCCAGCACCCATTTTGTTTAGTTTTATTAGCAGTGAGGTTATATAGATGGGTAACTCTGATGCCATCCTCTCAAATATCTCCCAAGGCAAACCAGAAATCTAAGTTCAAGACTGGACAAAATATTTCAAAATGTACTTGTGACCATCTTGGCCAAATACTGAATCCAGTTAACATTTATAACTCTGAAACACAGTGGATTATTAACGTATTTTCCATCTAATTGTACCAAACATTCCCATAAGATTTAATCAATGGAAATGAAATGTACATTCAGGAAAAGGTAAGGACAAAATGCTATTCTGAAATAATATATTTATTATGGTGGCTACAAAATGTGTTTGGAAATCTAAGAAAAACATCTTAGATTAATAGATTATTATTATTAGATTATTAAAACACTATTGACAATAAACAATTATTTACAAAGGCAAACACTGTGGTCACTGAATCATATCATATAAGGCTTTATTTCTTAGGTCCTATGTTGTCTTATTCCAAAAACAACAGTCAGTAGGGGAAAGTTTTGCATAATATATAAGATTTCTGGAAACAAAACTAAAAGGATAACTGAACCTATTACCTGTAAAATCCACTTGTCTGAAAATCAAATTATTGAGAAAAAGTGATTTTTTTCTTCCTCCAAAATATGGGGGAAACGTATGATGTTTTCTATTGCAGGCCCCTCTCTCCACACAGAGAAATGTATCATACTAAGGCTACATGAAAGTCATCTTCTGAAAACTGATACTAAAAATAATCTAATGATTAGATCCATTAAGGAATAAATTATTTGGCTCTTAGACTTGTCTGGACCTCAACATGCAGCTTGAAGTGTTGCCAACTACAGCGTGCACAAGTTCCAAGAGGAAAGGTTAAAAATATATACAGTATTGGGGCACATGGGTGGTAGTTAACCATCTGACTCTTGGTTTCAGCTCACAGTTCTTAGGTCTGAGCCCCGTAGCGGGCTCTGTGCTGACAGCTCAGAGCCGGGAGCCTGCTTCAGACTCTGTGTCTCCCTCTCTCTCTGCCACTCCCCTGCTCACACTCTGTCTCCCTCTCTCAAAACTAAATAAGCATTGAAAAAAAATTTTTTAAACAATAACAAACATGTAAGTCCTTGCCTAGAACAACTTTCTATATACTGTAAGAAGTCCAAAATACACAAGGATCATTTTCAAGATGGCTGTAGCTTATGACAGTCATTAATAAAATGCCAGGGCATGACATTAAAAGACATGTATCATCGTTAATAGTTACTACCACTGCCATGCTAAGTATACAGCAGGATAAAACTCCAGCTGCTCCAGTGTCACTAGTGTACGTTCAATTTTAACATGACGCCAAAAAAGTTTCTAGCACCAGAACATTTCTATCAAATTGAACCACTAGGAAGAGCAAAAGTAACAGGGAAGAAAAGGGGAGCAAAAAGGGGGAATGATTGTCTATATTTTGTCCTCATTTTCCCTAGATGTACAAGGAAAGAGAGTAGCACAGTTATCCAGAGAGATGTCCAATTTGCAAAAATTACACAAAGTGAAAATGATATACTTACATCACCCTCCAAGCTGAGCTTGCAGAGAATTTCGTGAACAGTAGACATTTTGAAAGAAGCTGAGGAAAAAAAGTACAACAAAAAAGTATTTATGAAGAGGCTTTCCTTTCCCCTGAAGCTCAGTGATTCATTATACTAATCTCTATTTCTTGGACCATTTCATCTGAGGATATTAGAGTAATTTTTGCAAATAGATTCAATTCCTGTCTTATGATTGGGCAAATTAAAGCTGGGAGATGGTTTGCCTTAGACTTGGGATGGACTACAGAAGTTGCCAGTCTTTCTTCTGCTCTGTGTAAACAGAACCTGGAAAGACTGATTTGTGAATATAAAAACATAATGCTCCCCAAGGCTAATGCAACCTGTTCAAACAGGATAAAACGGAGTCTTCTACTTCTCATAAGAAGTGATAAGCCTGTCAAACCAGTCATTGCTTCTGTATTTCTCACCAGTACTTTAACCTATTGAAAAGGACCTGAAAACCATGAGAGTGACCTGAAATCAACAGTATTTGCATGCTGGCCCATTCCTAAGGGGAACCCTTTATTACTATCCGTAATTATTTTCTTAGCTCACTGATGCTTAGAAGAAATTAAACTGTTTATGAAAAAGACAATGGACAGATTTTCTAACATTAAGTCATTCCATAAAAGACTGATCCTTGTATTTAAGATTCAAAATGGCTGAAATGAAGTCATCTTTCAGTTAATACACTTAATCGGGCAGTGACACTATAGCCTGATGAATTGGCTTTCCAGCTTTGCAATCGCACAGTTCTCGGAATTAATACACCAACCTCTGCCAACAAAGTGTGCCCAAGTAGCAGGAAATTTATCTCAACTGAGACAAGAGAGGTCATTCAGCACCACCGTCCCAAAATAAAGAAAACAGAGCAGAGCTGTATCCTAAAACAGTGGGATCGACAACTGTACTACAGCAACTTCCACTTTGATCTCTTTGCGCTTAATATTCTTTGATCAAGGAAATTGTGCCTATGCAAATCCTGCTTTCCATTCTCTTCCAATACTTTGCATGGTCTGAATATTTTCATAAAACTGGCTTGGAGGGAGTATTTGACACACACATTTGCTAACTCTTCGGAACGCTCTGGACTAAGCAGATGCCAAGCTCTGTGTTGGGTGGAGGTGTAAGAAATGTAAGAAAAGAGGATTCACCTTTATTTGTGCTTATGGATCTATTTCTGAAAGATGTGCATCCTGAGCTCTCTCCTAAACCACCCCTCTCTCTTCCTGATGATCACAGAAGCTTTTTAAACACGGCAAAAAGAAAACCAAACACAGCTATTCCAAGTACCCCTACTCCCACAGTCCTCAGACACCCCTACCCCAATATGTCCCACCGCTGGGATGGAATTCTGACTGTAAGAGGTCTTGCTCTATAAATAAACTGTGGTACCCAGACAATAGAATATTATTTAGAACTGAAAATAAATGACCTATGAAGCCATGAATAGACATGGAGGAATATTAAAAGCATATTACTAAGTGAAAGAAGCCCGTCTGAAGGGCTACCTACTGCATACATAGTATGGTTCCAACTAAAATGAGATTCTGGATAAGGCAAGACAAAGGAGACAGTAAAAGGATCAATGGTTGCCAGAAATTAGAGGGAAAAGAGGGAGGGATGAATAGAGGATTGTTATGGCCATGAAACTACTGTGTATGATATTCTAATGGTGCCCATTATACATTTGTCAAAACCCATAGAATGTACAGCACCAAGAGTGAACCCAAATGTCAACTATGGGCTTTGAATGGTAGTGATATGTCAAGGTAGGTTCATCAGTTGTAACAAATGCGCCATGCTGGTATAGGTGGTCACGCATCTCTGTAACTGAACTGTCCAAAACATAGCTACCAGCCACACATGGCTATCAAGCATTTGAAAAGCATCCCATCCAAGGTGAGATGTGCTCTGACTGTAAACTACACACTGGATTTTGAAGACTTAGTATGAGGAAAAGAATATAAAATCTCTTTGTTTTTCTATATTAATTATACGTTGTATTTATGATATGTTGGGTACATTGGGTTCAACCAAATACAGGATTTAAATTTAATTTCACCTGTTTCTTTTCCTTTTTTAAATGTGGCAACTAGAAAATTTACAATTGCATGTGCAGTTCACATTCTATTTCTGTTTGGCAGTGCTGGTCTAGAGGATCCCACGGTGCCATGTTCCAATCCTAGTTCAAAAATGTTTCAGTAGCCAGGTCATTGGAAAACCAAGTTTGAGATTTCTTATCACGACAGGCAAGTCTGAGTTGGCCTTGATAGAGCAAGAAATCTCCCACTTCTACTTGGGCCAAGAAACATTCCAAAGGGCATCGCCGGTACCCATGAGCCTGAGAATCAACCTAAGCAGAATTCCCTAAGACACTAACCACCCAATCCTCATCTTGACTACCACACCTGAGGCTTAGTCAACACTGCAGGAGGTCTGCAGCGAGGGGCTGGACTGTTGTCACTCACCTTGAAGAATTCTAGTCCCAACTGTAAACAGCTAAGAAATAAAATCATCAAAACAAAAGCAAAACCCCAAACAGAGGACCGCTAAGTCAGACTTGCAGACAGAATTGTTTCTCCTCACAACTAAAGTGGATTACAGTCCACTTCTTTCTTAAATCAGTCACCTCACATTGGTTCTAATGTTTACGGAATCTCAACCACAAAGGCACAGTAAGTTTTTATTGCATAGTTCCTTCAAGTTGCCTTTCCAGCCACGAGCACTGGCTTTGCAAACAGTTGCCTAAGCCTGTCTCACGTTGGGACCCTTGTTACCAGGTAAGTCAAAGGCAATCTGATATGCACTCTCCATTCCTGTTACTTCTCCTACAGCCACAACACACTGAGGAGAGACAGAAAATATGGGTATTTTTTAAGCCCCACAAACTTTCATTTCTATTTTTTTGTCCATAGTTGTGCTATTCTTTCATCAAATCAATCCGACATGCTACTATCAATTAAATTCTTGGGGCACCTGAGTGGCTCAGTCAGTTAAGCGTGTAACTTTGGCTCAGGTTATGATCTCACAGATCATGAGCTCGAGTCTGGTCTGTGAGTTCGAGCACCCCATAGGGCTAGCTGCTGTCAGCACTGAGCCTGCTTCAGATCCTCTGTCCCCCTCTCTCTGCCTCTCCCTGCCTCTCAAAAATAAACATGTTTAAAAAATTAAATTCTTCTATTTCATGCTATGGAAATAGTTAAAAATCCATCCTCCAGTGGTATTCTCTTATTCCAGCTCAGGCCAGCCGTCAAAGACTGGCACAGAAATGTCATCTCAGCACTCTCTATGTACTCCCCAGGAAAAGTGGACCTGAATCCAATGCTTACTTGCTTCTCCCCCAACACTGTACTCCTTTCATCCACAACACCCTGATTCCTGTTTCCTCCCCCATCTCCTTACCTTCACCTCTTCTTCTAGTTATGAAGACCATACCCATTCCTGAAGTTACCACTACTCTGGCATCTGCTAATGGGGTGGCTGCAACTGCTATCCCACGTGCTCTCTCCCACCTTTCATGCCAGAAGCACTTTCTGATGCTGATACCACCAAACTTCTTTGCTGAGCACAATGTACTGAGTTCCTGCATGTACCAAGTATTCAAATGGCAAATGCCTAAGTACCATTCAGAATGGCAAGGAGTGTGTTTTACCTCATCTCCCTCATTGAGTCCTGGTCCCCTGCAAATTTAAGAGTGCCTTTGCACACTCTAGATGCTAAATAAACTTTCAGAAATGAGTTGGCATTTGGCATACTTAACATTGATATTTGTATTATTTATAGCCATTCTGCAGAAAAAGCAAAAGAGTCACAATAACCACCAAACACTACCCACAACGTTTAGCTATAACTCTAGGCAAGTTCTTTTCTATCCAATAAATATTTCCTATTTTGTACAAGCTTAATGACAAATACCTTTTCACCTCACAAATAAAATAAGGCCCTCATTTCTTCATCCAATCCCCTGGCAATGCAAAGTCATTTTGTGAACGACTACCTAGAAGACTAACTTCCTCTCTAGAAGAAACAGTCAGCTTTGCCACACATAATTCTTGTTAAGACATCAGCTTAACAAAATACGTTTGATTGACGAGAACGTGTCAGTGCAGAGCGACCCTTGGAAGCAGAAAAAGAAAGCCTTGGTAGGTTACAAACACTGGTGACATGCAAATAGTCAACCAACAAACCCCGAGCAACCACACGCCCGGTCTGCGCTGCTCTGAGGGCCATGACAGACCCACACAAAACTGAAACGCAGGCTCCACCCCTGAAGGGCTTTCCAACTCTCTTCCCTTCCTGCCCCAGTGAGACACCTGAGACATTAGCCCAAGTTACTCAGCTAATGAGAATGGAGGCAGGGCCAGAGTCTGGGTCCTCTGACTCTTGGGCCTTCACCTTTGCAATTTCACCACAACAGTTCTTCATTCCAAAGATTAAGACTCAGAGAGAAAGATAAAAGTAATAAGAGTGAGATCAGCTAAGAGCTTCTGGGTGAGGTACTGACTAGTTAGAGAAGAGCAATCACTCTGGAAGGCTCCAGCCAGAGAAACATGAGGGAAAGTCTAGGGAGAAGAAATGGAAGATACTGTCTGTCCCTGGGTGGTGGGAGAACCAAGAAGACAGGTTTAAAACATGTCTAATGTGGGGCCCTGTGGGGGGGCCTAAAATATTGGATTTTGAATGGTGCAAAATTAAGCTTGGCTGTGGAAATACTGGAGAACCAGTATTTGTTCACCAATATTTATAGTATCTCTTCACCACAACATTTGGTCTGGAGGCTGAACTTTTTTGGCGGGGAGTGATGCAGAAAGGAAGAGAGAGAGAGGGAGAGGGAAAGAAAGAGAGACTCTTACATAGGCTCCATGCTCAGCATGGAGCCCAACATGGGGCTCGATCTCACAACCATGAGATCATGACCTGAGCCGAAATCAAGAGTCAGACGCTTAACCAACTCAGCCACCCCGGTGCCCCTGGAGGCTGAATTATCTCACCTAAGCTCTGCCTTAGTTTACCTAGTGCTTTGAGAATAAAATGAAGTCTATGAGCCATGAGACAATGCCACTCCCATTGACTCCACATCACAGTGTAAAAATTCTGAAGTGTGTTAAAAGCAGAACAACCACTCCTTGCCTGGCAGACTTCTTACAGAACATGAAAATGGCAGTCTGCATCACTCTTTCCAGCACTTCCACCTCACCCAGATCTCCAACTGGTTTCAACTTGTAAAAAAGAAGGGGAAAAAAGGTCAGCAAATTCAATCCGTTGGCGAGTTAGGATCTGCACACACCAGTACCTTCCATTCCCAGGGAAGGGCTGGGTGAGGAGACAAGATCATTAAAGTGACTCTTTATCGGGTAAAGTTTTTTTCTTTAAGGAATTAACAGAGGTACAGAGGGATTTACTGAAAGAGCCACACCTACTTCAAACTGGTTTGAAATAATTCACCACTGGGGTGAATCTGTGAGAAAACAGACTCACTTGTGCCCCTCCCCGCGCCAGCCATAAAGGGAACAGTTTTCTCCTCTGGCTTTGAAAATATTAATGAATGAAGACAGTGAACTGCCTGACTGGAAAAACTCTTAGAGTGCAAAGCTAGACATTAATGAAATCTGTGCAGCTGTCGAAAAACAATCGTTTACATTTAACATAAGGACTGTCTTAAAGATACTTAAGGGGGCGCCTGGATGGCTCAGTTGGTTAAGCCTCCAACTTTGGCTCAGGTTGTGATCTCACAGTTCTTGAATTCCAGCTCTACACTGGGCTCTCTGCTAAGCCCACTTCAGATCTTCTGTCTGCTCTCTCTCTGCCCCTCCCCTGTTCATGCTCGCTCGCGCTCTCTCTCTCAGAATAAATAAATAAACTTAAAAATTTATTTTAAAAAAAGATGCTTAAGGATTTGTCCTTTTTTAAAAACCCTACATTATTTTTTGTATTTTATTGTTTCACTTCAAACACGCAATAATAAAAATAGTACAAGTCAAACAGGTTTACCTTCTTCCCAAAAAAGGAAAGTAAAACAAAATCTGCAAAAAAACAAACAAACAAAAGCAAAGTAAACCCAGGAGTCAACACTACAAATCAAAAACAAGTCCTACTAAAAGGAATTAGGAGGCAGCTCCAGAAAACCCAGATACTAATTCGCACAAACAAACAAACAAAAACATGTTGCAACAGGGCTGGTCTGCACAACCAAATCTGAAATGGGAGTATAATCCAGCAGTTTCGTAGACACACCCACTTTACAGTTTTACGTGGCATGTTGATGTGTTGCCACAAAACACAGCCCTAGCAACCATGATGAATCAATCAGGAACTGGATGATACAAATGAGGATTTTTCAAGCGAAAATGTGTCGGGTTGGGAGTGTGGAGGGCTGGGTTCCCCCACCAAAGCCTTCCCTGTGCAGAGCTCCAGGTCCACAGGACCAGACTGGAATTTTAAACCAAAAGAGGGAAAAAACACCTGAGTGGGGTTAGGCGTGGAATTCATAGTGTACTCTGTCCACTCTTTACCCCCACCCCCTCCAAAGCATTTCTACTGAACAGAACATTCCTGAAAACACATACTTTTCTCCTTGGCTTTATGGTCTTGATCAATGCCTGAGTCACAGGGCCAAGTCATTCCGCAGAAATCCTGGCATTCTGCCCAGTGGCCTTGATCTAACTGAGCAGGGTGGACCCAACAGCACTTGCTCTGGCTTGCCCCTTTGCTGCCAGACCTGAATCAGGATGTGTCTGTTTGCTACCTACAGACCTACGTGGCAGCCTCCTGTTCTCAGAGATTCTCTGTCAGTCCCCTGACATGGGTTTGGAGTGGGTGGAAAGAGACTGGCAGGAAGAATGAAGTCAGCTGGCATGGAACACTTTCAGGGTTGGGAAATCAAAGCCTGCACATCTACAGCTCAATTTCAATGTTTTATGGCCCACTTACTGTATTTCTAATGGGGCCCCGGTGCCTACAGAAAAAAGTCTAAACTCACTATTCAAGATCTTCCGGACTTTACCTACCTTTCCATATATATCTCCTACACAGCTCCCACACTTTAGTACGTACATGTACACACACACACACGCACACATACACCCCCCCCTAGCATTGCAGTCACACTAGACTGGTAATTCTTTTCCAAATACAATCAGCACAGTTCTACTACCTCTATGCCCAGGTTCTCCACGTTTCCCTCCTCCGGGAACACTCAATTTTGATCAGCTGACATCCACATGAGACTTCAGGATAAAAAAAAAATCATGCGTTTTCTCCTGCACCTCCCCCTGCTCTGTGCTCCTGCCTCCTGTATATAAAGGTGGTCCTCCACTGTATCTGCCCACAGGGTTTCTGTCACACTCACTTCTGTTTCCTCACATGTCTGAGTGCACTGCCTAGCCAACAGTAGGTGTTCAATTACACTTATGGATGCTTTACACACGCTGGGTCTTTCCATATTATGTCTTCTATTTCAATGCAGTCTTGCTCAGTTTTCTTTCCTTCAGACTAAACATCCCAAATGCAGTTCCAGTTCCACACATTCTGAGCTGGATGCTTAAGCGGCCAGCTTCCGTGCAAATCTTCGCAGAGCCTGGTGGATCACGTCAGGGGCAGCCTCTTTCTCATCTTGACATACAGCCCATTCCCACCCGCGGCACCCCACGTCTGTGCTGTCAGGGTCACTTGGGCCCTAGCTCTGGCCCCTAGACAACGTGGATATGTAACCTGCATCTCCTACAGCATGAAATGCAAGGAAGGAGGTGGAAAGGAGGACCTACAAGTGGCCTCGGGACTTGATTTCCTCTGAGTTAAGAGTGTCCACAGTGGGACTGGCCGGGAGCCAAAGAGCAAAGACTCTAGATCACAGCCACTCCCTTGAGTCCGAACCTCCCACATCAAACCTGGGATTAGAACTCAGACTACTTGGAGGCAACCGACTTCTCTCTCACAAGACTGAGAGCAGAGGACTTAAAGTTTCAGGGTGTACCGCAGAAGAGAGACTCAGAGGTAATCTCAGTGGAACCACCCAAAACAAGCCTGGGCATCTCCTGACCCCTACTGCCCACATGCTTCCCCACAGAACAGATGGAGACTGGCTCTGGCGACGGAAGGAAAAGTGTACCAGTGCATGGGTGGAAAGAATTTTTTGAAAGAACTGGAATTTCCTGATGTAGCCTCCAACTAGAACTGGGTGTGGCACCGGGGAAAATGAGGGAGGTGGAGTCCCATGTGCAGAAAAAGAAAAAGAGGAGCATTCCATTTCCATTTAATTCTAACAGTCGAATCCAGAAGGCATGTTAAGTCACTATACCGTTAAAAGGACAATGACACAAGGCAGGCTAAATACAATCCTCAGGTTTGTGGAACAGCTGGATTAAAGGGGAAATGAGCTCTCACCAAGTTTGGAAATAAAATCTTAATTTGGGAAAATGTAAAGTTCAAAGTGCAACTTACTATCTATATAATTCACTTATTTTATCTATTTTCTTTCACTTCCTGCCAGACTTGAAGTCTAACAGCAGGGTTTGTTTTGGGTTCTTTTTTTTTTTTTTTTTTTTTTTTTTTTTTTTTTTTTTTTTTTTTCTTCTTGCTTCTTAAAACTTAGACACGATGGCTGGAGCTCCAGCAGCCATATTGGCCCATGAGGTGACCTTCACAGGTGGCAGAGCAGGATAGAAGGCACTTGATCTCAAAGGCTTTGTGGACTGGCCGTACCAGTCCTGGCCTGCCTCCCTCCAGACCTGAGANTTTTTTTGGGTTTTTTTTTTTTTTTTTTTTTTGTCTGTTTTGTTCACTTTTTTATACCCAGTGCCTATACCTGTGAGTAGAACATAATAAATGTTTAATAAATATTGTGGAATGAATGGATGTTCAAAGCAGCCCAGGAGAGACTGGTACTCCTTTTTGTGACCCGCCCACTCTCCATTAACAAAAAATGCCTCTGCAGGCCCAGAGCCCTGCATGAGGCAAGCTCATGGCAGTGTGTTATTGCAAGAGTCCAGTCCCAAGGTGCAGAAAGAGCCCACAGCCCTCGAAATCAATAGCAATTATAGAAGGATACCTACCTTGCCAAGAAAACTACTTAAATCAGAAATTATCCAGGAAACTAATGGCCATGACAGCCAGCATAAAGTCAATCAATACAGTACTTTAATAGCTCAAAGACACAAAATGTTAAATACTGAAACGCAATCCAAGACCAAGAACCTAACCAAAGTCAGTGAGCAAGCAATATTTCCTGGGCATTTGCCACAAGCAGGCCGTCTGGCCCTGCGGAAAATTACAAAATCCAGGAGGTCTCCAAATCTGAGACCCTCACCTAAAAAAATGCACATTGACGGTCACACCCTTTTACTACAGATGTGATGGATACTTTTGGAGAAACCCTTGAAGGGTCTAGGTAAGAAGAGAGGAGAGAAGTGCTGAACTGAAATGTGTTAATGTCACTGGCCAGAGGACTCCTCTCCAGAGTTTGCCTCTCTGAACCTGGCCTCATCTGAGGTCTTCCTTCACAATGTCCGGATGTTGTAATTACGTGCCTCCTTAATTCCATGGCCTCTCATTTTATAAAGGGTGGATGTGTTTAGGTTAACAAGGCTCTCTTGGTTTTTAAATAATACAACCCCTTTGTGTTGCTGAGGATTTCAGGATCACCAACCATTCCTAACTTAATGAATATTGATTCAATTTGCTAGTCTCTAGCTGGGTGTAAGTACACTGAAGTGGGAAGACAGTAGAACTGGATTAAGCCTAATGGCTTCTGTAGTTTGTCAGAGAAGAGGCGCACTAAGGACACAGGAGGAAGGTGAAAAAAACAAATTGGGGGGAGAGGGGCAAAGATATAATTTTCCAATTAAAATAATAATCAGAGCCAATCTTAAAATTAAGGAAAGTTCCAGAATAACATTTCAGCGATTTATCCTCCCGTCTTTCCTCCTCACCATCACCCCCTACCAAATTAAGCATGTACTATCATCAGTACAGAACTTACAGTGCATGTTAATTAGGAACCTAAGCACCTCCATAACATTCAGTGAGAACGTGCATTCTACATTCTAAACCACCAAGTTTAGCCCAGCACAGTAGAACAGTTTGGGGCAGAATCCATCAGTAGCCTCAGTCTAAGTTCAGGGGCCCAGGCTCCTTGACTCTAAGATCTTAACGGCTTTAGGTAAAGACAGTTTGTACCCATGAGGCCACTGCTCTTCTAGATTCAGAATATGTACAACATAAAAATGGCAAATCTTGACCCAAATGTGACAATATGCATTTGTGGGGCACTTCATGTTTTAAGTACGCTTTACATATTTACTTTTGAATGTGTTTTTGAAATCTTCAGTGATAACCCCGGGTAGGTAAGAACGGACATCCTGAAGCCACTTTCATGGGTAAGGAAACTGCTGTCCTCTCTACCTTCTCAACAGCCAGTTGATGGAATCCAGCCCTTCACATGAGGGGCTGAGGCCGGCTTCGGAGCAGCCCAGGGGGCCAGCCCTTTTCTGTATCCAGGTCCCTGACTCACTGCTCATCACCGTGAGTAACAGTCAAGGACAACCCTCTTCCTCCCCTTCCCCCAAGCTTGGGGGACACTTCCTTCCTGAGGCAAAAATGGCCAACCAAGTGGGATACTCTCCAGATAACACTGAAATCAGAATTTGCTCTCCTACAAGATAATCTTGGCTGAGGAGAATGAGCTGAGGTTTTTTTTTTCTCTTCTTTGTTTCGTGTTATCGGGG
>NW_027527920.1:13251638-13251948 GCF_008692635.1 Crocuta crocuta | reverse complement strand
TGGAGGTTACTTTCTAGATGGCCGTAAAGCTTCTGAGAAACGGAGAGGGAAATGACCCCACAGCGCCCCGCCTGGGACCTGCGGCTACCACAGCAGCCACACCCTGCCCACCGCCCGCGCCCGGCGCGTCTGGAATGCAGGGCCTCGCTCCGCTCGCCTCCCAGGCGCCCCTCTCCGAGCTTCCCGGGAGCACTCCGGGGGGATGCCCGACCGCTCCCCCTGCCCCGCACCCCCAACGCCGGGACGCGCCGGGACGCAACCGGTCCCCCTCTCTCCCGTGCCGAGACCACCTTGCTACTGCGCCGCGCTC
>NW_027527920.1:13251287-13251513 GCF_008692635.1 Crocuta crocuta | reverse complement strand
CCAGCCCCCTCTCCCGGACGGCCTCCCGAGGCCGTTCCTGCAGCCCAAGCCTCTCTGCCAGGCCGTCTTTCTCCTTTCCCGCTTCTCCCCGCCCCGCTAGCGCGGCGGCCCGGGGGCCATAGCGGGCGGCAGGGGCGCGCCCCGCTTACCTGGGCCGGGCGCCGAGAGCAGCGAGCGTCCACACTGGTGCAGCAGAGCTGGCTGCCCTGGGTGGGGCTTTTATTGC
>NW_027527920.1:13212878-13251275 GCF_008692635.1 Crocuta crocuta | reverse complement strand
TCCGGTGACTCACCCTCCCCGGCCCGCCCGCCTACTGGGGCGGCCTCGCCCAGGAACGTTCCGGGGCCGCGCCACGCGGGAGCGGCCCCCGCGCCCACGGCCCTGCCCTCCACGAAAGCACCGCTGAGGCTTCCTTGGGGCCCATGTTTCAGCCTCCTTTCTCCTTCCTCCCCTCCTTTTACTTTTTTAGCGCCACGTCGAGTTGCCAGCCCGAGCTTAAGTTAATAAATTAGAAAGTCTTCGTAGGCTCGGAACTTGGTTAAGTCACTTTTTTTTTAAGGCGTCAATGCAATGGAAGCAAGAATTGTTCCAAGAAACATAAATCGAGATTTCCCTGAACAGGGGCCGTTGGCATCCAGCCCCAGCTCTCCGTTACCGTCTGCAAACATATTAGCTTAACCTCTGACCAGCAGTTCCCGGGAGGAGAGTGCGCGGGCGATGCGCCGGGTCCTGCCCTGCAGAGTGGCTCGCCGGGGCCTCGCAGCGCGCAGCCGGGCCCGGAGCCAAGGTTGGGTGGGGGGAGAGGGTGGGAGGCCGAAGCCAGGAGCCAAGATCCCACCCCGCTCCCGCCCCGGGAGGAGCCCGTTTTCTCTCCACGCCTCGCGCGCCCGAGCTCCGCACCCTGCGCGTCCTCGTGGCAGGCCCTCCGGGGCTGGGTGGGGCCAGTGGCTTTGAGCCTCGAGTTCCAACAAAGAAGTTTCTTCCCTTCCCTCTTTATTAACTGCCGCTCTTTCGCTGCCTTTTTGCCGGCTCATCCCGCTTGTTTTTCTCAGTTTTTTGCTTTTTCTCCCCCGCTCTATTTCCACGAGCCACAGTGGCACCATGTAAGCAAACGTGATTTTGTGTGTGACTGTTCCCAATACTCTATGCAAACTTGAGACTAGCAGGAATGTTTGGCTAAGAATCCTGCGGACGTCTCCCTGCACCTTTTTTGCATTACTTCCTTTCACGCATGTCACGGATCTCTTCTCTACTCCTGATGCTTTTGTGTTTTAATCTTCCATCTACCTAAGGTCTATTTTCATTTGAGCATCATTTCACTCGTGGGAATCAGGAAATGATAGGAAAGCCAAGAGACACTGGTTGCCATGCTCACGGTTCACCCAGCAGGCTAGCCACAAAGGGGGTCTCGGGACACTCACCCCTGAGCTCCTGTTACCCAGTTCATTCCCTTGTAATGATACAAAATAGGCCCTATCAGAAGGACAAATAGAAAATAAACCAATTCTGTTGGTACAATTTCTGATTTACATGTTTTAATGATACTACTTTTAAGTCATCTCTACACCCAACAGGGGGCTAGAACTCATGCTCCATGATGTCAGGCTCCACTGACTGAGCCACCCAGGTACCTCCCCCACTTTACATTTATATATAGCTCTTCAATTTATGCTGTAAGCCTTATAGGCAGAAATCGTGTTTATCTGCCTACTCCTTTGAACATTTTGGGACAGAAGGGGAACACACTATAGTGGTGGACTGAATTCTACCTCTTTTCTATTCTTCTCAGGGCCTGGTGCACAGCCGCTTATTACTTGTGTGTGGTGGGCCCTCTACAGAGCCTAAGATTTAATTCAAATCACATGAAATACATTAAAGCCACCAAGTATCCAAAAGAATGGTTGTTGGTTCTTGTTTTTGTTTGTTTGGTTTTGGTTTTTGCTTTGTTTTGGTTTTGCTCATCTTAGTTAGGACTTTAGCAATTTCAAAAAGATCTGTGCAATAATCAGAGTTTGCTTCAAGCTACAGAAATTCACACTGATGTTATCATAAAACTGAAGCTATTAGAAGTCATGGTTTGTTGTTCTGAGAAATGTGAGGCCAATTCTGCCACTGTAATAGAACTTTTGAATCACTTAATGCAAAGATTCTCTTTTTCCTTTCTACTCTCCCCATAGTTGGGAAGGATGTTTACTACAGTGGATCTCAGATGATGTCTACTGCTGTGCATACTGACCTCTAAAGCCTCTATTGTATTCATACTTTGTCTGCTATAGCTCAACCCTGCTAATAGTACCTAACTAGCAATGATAGGCACTCACAAAAAGGATAGAATAATAGAATAGAATTATTCTCACTGTAACAGAATGTTAGGGCAGAGAGTCTTAAGACCAACTTGCCCAATTCTTAATTTTTATAGATGAAGAACCTGGAACCCAAATAAAATCCCCTACCCAGTCCAGAGATTAAATAATGCACTCAAGTTATTTATTGCAGTGTATCATATTACCACCAAAACTTAGTGGTTAAAACATAAATAACCACTTATTTGCTCATGATTTTGCAATTTGGACAGGATTCAGTGGGGAGAGCTTAACTGTTGCACATGATATTGGGTGGGGCAGCTCAGCTAGGGTTGGAAGATCAAAAGTGGCTTGACCCATTTGACTAGTGTCTCAGCTGGGGTTGCTAGTATGTCTGAGAGCAGGCTAGGTCTGTCTCTTGGTTTCATCCTCCAGGTCCTCATCTCTATACCAGGATAGTAAGGGTGCTGTCTTTTCTAGAAGACAAAGCTAAAGGTGCCAGGGCTCTTTGCTTGTAGACTAATTTTTTTTTTTTTAATGTTTTATTTATTTCTAGGAGAGAGAGAGAGAGACAGCGTGGACAGGGGAGGGTCAGAGAGAGAGGGAGTCACAGACTGAAACAGGCTCCAGGCTCTGAGCCGGCAGTCAGCACAGAGCCCGACGCGGGGCTCGAACCCACGAACCGCGAGATCATGACCTGAGCGAAAGTCGGACGCTCAACCGACTAAGCCACCCAGGCGCCCCTAGCTTGTAGACTATACAGAAACAGCAACAAGCTGGATTGGCATCATGGGATGTAGTTGGCTGATCCATGCTTCAATCCATTGTCTGATCAGTTTTGAGCTTTGCCTTCCGGCCTCTTGACTACACTGTCTGAGATGTCTTTCCTTTTCCTTAAGAATGGCCCATATTTGTAGCCGAGTAGCTCTCTCAACCTGCTTCATGCCAGTAGAAACTCAAAGGTCCAGAAACTTTTCACTTTGTCCTGTTTCTGTGTCCAAGCTGGTAGTTCTTTCATTAATAAAAATTATCTTCAAAACTCTGTGGATTTTCTATAAATCTTAGTGAAGTTCATTCCATGCTCCAAAATTTATATCCAATACAATTTTCTCAAAAACATTATGGGTCTTCTGTAAAGCTTAATGAGGTTTAGCTCCTTGCTCCAAAATTCACATGTATAATGGGGGGCCTGGGTGGATCAGTCAGTTAAGCGTCCAACTTCAGTTCAGGTCATGATCTCACAGTTCGTGGGTTCGAGCCCCGGGTCAGGCTCTGTGCTGACAACTAGCTCGGAGCCTGGAGCCTGTTTCATATTCTGTAGCTCCCTCTCTCTCTGACCCTCCCCTGCTCATGCTGTCTCTCTCTCTCTGTCTCAGAAATAAGAAAAACAAAAAACAAAAAAACACCCCAAAAATTCACATGTATTATGCTTTCTAAAAATAGACCTCTCTCTACTTTGTGCTTGTCAGGCTGGGAGCAAAGCACTTAAGATTCCTAGAAGACCTGAGATAGTCTTCAGAGTACCACATTAAATCTCTCTGACATCTTCAAAACAAAAGGTTTTGTAGCCACACATGATTTGATCTTTATTTTGACGCCATTTTTTACTTTGCAAACCTTGCACTGGCTAATGATTCCACTTGAAAACCAAATATCTTTCATCAGTGATTTTTTCCCCTCTTTTTTTTCATTGTGTGGCAAAACATTTTATTTTGTTTTATTTTTATTATTTTTTTTTGCTGCACTTAGTTGGCATATTTATTTTTTAATTTATTTTACATTTTAAATTTACATCTAAGTAAACATATAGTGCAATAATGATTTCAGGAGTAGATTCCTTAATGCCCCTTATCCTCTAAGCCCATGCCTCCTCCTCCCACAACCCCTCCTGTAACCCTCTGTTTGTTGTCCATATTTAAGAGCCTCTTACATTTTGTCCCCCTCCCTGTTTTTATATTATTTTTGCTTCCCTTCCCTTAGGTTCATCTGTTTTGTATCTTAAATTCCACTTATGAGTGAAGTCATATGATATTTGTCTTTCTCTGACTGATTAATTTCACTTAGCATAATACCCTCTAGTTCTATCCATGTTGTTGCAAATGGCAAGATTTTGTTCTTTTTGATTGATGAATAATACTCCATTGTACCAAACCTTCTTTATCCATTCATCTGTCAGTGGACATTTGGGCTCTTTCCATACTTTGGCTATTGTCAGTAGTGCTGCTATAAACATTGGGGTGCATGTGCCCCTTGAAAACAGCACTCCTGTATCCCTTGGATAAATACCTAGTAGTGCAATTGCTGGGTCATAGAGTAGTTCTATTTTTAATTTTCTGAGGAACCTCCATACTGTTTTCCAGAGTGGCTGCACCTGTTTGCATTCCCACCATCGGTGCAAAAGAGATCATCTTTCTCCACATCATTGCTGACATCTGTTGTTGCCTGAGTTGTTAATTTAGGCATTCTGACAGGTGTGAGGTGGGATCGCATGTGGTTTTGATTTGTCTTTCCCTGATGATAAGTGATGCTGATCACTTTTTTAATGTGTCGGTTGGCCATCTTTATGTGTTGGTTGGTTTTCTTTGGAGAAGTGACTATTAATGTCTTTTGCCCATTTCTTCACTGGATTATTTGTTTTTTGGGTGTTAAATTTGGTAAGTTCTTTATAGATTTTGGATACTAACCCTTTATCTGATATGTCGTTTGCAAATATCTTCTCCCATTATGTCAGTTGCCTTTTAGTCTTGCTGATTGTTTCCTTCACTGTGCAGAAGCTTTTATTTTGATGAGGTCCCGATAGTTCGTTGACTTTACCCCCCCTCTTATACTTATCATAAGTGGCAAAAAGATGACCATTGGCATTCTCAGGATTTTGCCTGGAAACCTCCTTGGCTAGATTCAGAGTTCATTAGGTACATTTTCTATCATTGATGTTACCACAGGCAACAGTACTGTTAAACATTCTGCCAATATATAGCCTTTTTTTGCAACCTCCTCACCAGTCTTTCAACATCCACTAACTGTCTACTGTCTGGTTACTGCCTGGTAGTAGTGTCAGTGTCACATATTTTAGGTTTTTGTTACAGCGACACTCCACATCTGAGTACTAATTTGTTTTAGTTACTATTGTTAGGAAATAAACCACCTCTAAATCTTAGAGGCTTAACACCACCACCACCATTTGTTGATGATTCTGCAAAGGGCAGAGTTCACTGGGTCAGCTCATCTATGGTCTATTTAGCAGTGGCTAGTGAGACCCAGTAGAGTCTAGAAGATCCAAAAAGACCTCTCTGCAGCTGTTATTTCTTTAAGCCCTGTTGTATACAATCAGTGTAAAATAATGTCTTGTATTTGAAGACGTGGCCAGAAGAGGAAAAGAGTATTTGTAAAAGCTACCATCCAAATAATAGGAGTTCCAGAAAGAAAAAATAGACAAAACAAAGGGAAGAAAATCATCAAGAAATAACCAAAGACAATTTTCTAGAACTGATGGCCATGAGGTTTTAGATTGAAAAAGCCACAATAAATCAAAAAACAAAAAACAAACAACAAACATCCAAAAAAAAAAACACCCAACAACAAAATAACAAGCCTAACACACAAAGACACATTACCATCAAATATCAGAAAACTGGATGGAAACAGGGAGTTCCTAAAAGATTCCAGAAATATGTAAAGATCATATATGAAGGATAAGAAATAAGAATGGCATTATGTTCAGCACTCAGATCTTGGTTTCTAAATACTATTCTCCAGTAAATGAAAAACTGTTCCTAGGAGAAGGTCAAGTTCCAGAAATGGGGCAGAGAAAACACATGGTGAATTTTGTGTTTAACAACTTATCAAAAGGACACAAAAGCCAATTTGAAGGCGCTCTCCTGGTTAAATTTTGGGATAATCTGAGAATTATATTGAGAAATGATAGGAAGTGACTAGAGTACAATGAATTGTCTAAACTGATAGTTTAAAAAATACACAAAAGATAGGATAAGGAAAGCTCTTATTTACAGAGGAATGCCAACTTATAAATGTATTAGGAAAGAAATATAAATCATTATTTTCCAACTAGAATTCTATACCCATCCCAATTATAAATCAAGGATGCATGCATAGTAAACATTTTTCAAAAATGCTGTCTAACATAAACATGAAAAAATGTTCAACATCACTCATCATCAGGGAAAGACAAATTAAAACCACAATGAGATACCACCTCATACCCGTCAGAATGTTTAAGTTAACAACTCAGGCAACAACAGATATCGGTGAGGATGCAGAGAAAGAGAATCTCTTTGGCACTGATGGTGGGAATGCAAACTGGTGCAGCCACTCTGGAAAACAGTATGGAGTATCCTCAAAAAATTAAAAATAGAACTACCCTATGACCCAGCAATCACACTACTAGGTATTTATCCAAGGGATACAGGAGTGCTCTTTTCTTTTCTTTTTCTTTTTTTTTCTTTTTGAGAGAGAGAGAGAGAGAGACAGCATGAGAAGGGGAGGGTCAGAGAGAGACCCTCCGAATCTGAAACAGACTCCAGGCTCTAAGCTAGCTGTCAGAACAGAGCCCAACGCCGGGCTCGAACCCACAAACCATGAGACCATTACCTGAGCCAAAGTCGGCCGCCCAACCGACTGAGCCACCCAGCCACCCCACAGGAGTGCTGCTCCAAGGGGCACATGCACCCCAATGTTTATAGCAGCACTACTGACAATAGCCAAAGTATGGAAAGAGCCCAAATGTCCACTGACAGATGAATGGATAAAGAAGGTTTGGTATATATATACAATGGAGTATTATTCATCAATCAAAAAGAACAAAATCTTGCCATTTGCAACAACATGGATGGAACTAGAGGGTATTATGCTAAGTGAAATTAATCAGTCAGAGAAAGACAAATATCATATGACTTCACTCATAAGTGGAATTTAAGATACAAAACAGATGAACCTAAGGGAAGGGAAGCAAAAATAATATAAAAACAGGGAGGGGGACAAAATGTAAGAGACTCTTAAATATGGACAACAAACAGAGGGGTTGTGGGAGAGGGATGGGCTACATGGGTAAGGGGCATTAAGGAAGCTGCTTGTTGGGATGAATACTGGGTATTATACATAGGGGATGAATTACTGGAATTTACTCCTGAAATCATTATTGCACTATATGCTAACTCACTTGGATGTAAATAAGGAGGTAAGTAAGTAAATAAATAAATAAATAAATAAATAAATAAATTTTGAAATGCTATTCATACACCTGGACCCTGTGTTTTTTTTCCCTAGGACGGCCACAACAAATTACCACAATCCTCGTGGTTTAAAACAACAGAAATGTATTCTCTTACAGTTCTAGAGGCCAAAAGTATGAAATCAAGGTATCAGCATGGCCCTACTAACTCTGGAGGCTCTGAGAGAGAACCATTCTTTGTTTCTTCCAGCTTCTGGTGGCTGTTAGCATACCCGGTGGCTGCAACACTCCAATATCTACCCCTCTTCACATGGCATTCTCTGTTTCTGTCTTTTCCTCTTCTGTCTCTTTAAAAAAATTTTTTTAAGTTTGTTTATTTATTTTGAGGAAGAGTGCATGTGCATGCACAAGGCAGAAAGCAGGGGAGGGACAGAGAGAGAGGGAGAGAGAATTCCAGGCAGGCTCCACACTGTCAGTACAGAGACCAATGTGGGGCTTGAACTCACAAACCATGACGTCATGACCTGAGCCGATGTCAAATGTTTAACTGACTGAGCCACCCAGATGCCTCACCTACCCCCAGCTCCTGTCTCTTATTAGATCACTTGTCATCAGATTTGGGACCACCTGGATAATTGAGGATGCTCTAATTTTGAGACCTGTAACCTAATTACATCTGCAAACATCCTTTTTCCAGATAAGGAAATAATCACAGATTTTGAGGGTTAGCATATGGACACATATTTTGAACGTCACCATTCATCCCATTCCACATTACACACCCTTTCTTAGGAGGCTCTTGGATGACGTGCTCCACCAAAACAAGAGAATAAAGCAAAAAACAGGAAGCACTGGATCTAGAGAACTAGGGACCGAATGCAAAAATGTGTGAATGGAATTCTCAGAAAGACAAGGAGGAGAGAACTCAGAACAACCATGCAGCAGGTATACAGAGCAAATAGTCTAGACTGGAGAAAAGAACTGAAGGCTCTAGCAAGGATGCTTCAAAGGAGTGGGAGGAAGCAGTTGCCCAATGTGTTTGAAGGCACTAAGAAGAAATTAATAGCTTTACTGAATGGTTTGGGAATGAATTGGTGAGAGTGCCAAGGAAAATTATCAAATAAAAAACTCTAGGAAAGAAAAAAAAATTACTGTATTTTATTGAGTGTTTTTCTCACTCCAAAATTCATATATTGCAATCTAATCCTCCATGTGAAGGCATTTGGAGGTGGGGCCTTTGGGAAGTGGTTATGAAATGAATGCAGAGCACCCTATAGGATCAGTGTCCTTAAAAAGAGGCCACACAGGGCTCCCTCACCCATTCTCCATGTGAAGTCACAGTGAGAAGACAGCCATCTACGGACTAGGAAGTAAGTTCTCACCAGACCTTGATCCTGGACTATCTAGGCTCCAGAAATATGAGAAAATAATTTCTGTTATTTTTATTATAAAGATTTTTAAGAATATTTATTTATTTATTTTGAGACTGGGGAGAGGGACAGAGAGTGAGAGAATGAGAAAGGGAGAGAGAGAGAGAGAAAGACAGCGAGAGAGAGAGAGAGAGAGAGAGAGAGGGAACCCCAAGCTGACTCCATGCTGACAGCACAGAGCCCAATGTGGGGCTTGAGTCCATGAACCGTGATGTCATGACCTGAGCCAAAATCAAGAGTTGGATGCTAAACCAACTGAGCCATCCAGGTGCCCCTTAATTTCTGTTGTTTACAAGCCATACAGTCTATGGTAGTTTGTTGTAACATCCTGAACTTAGACGTAACATATTATATTCTCCAAAGATAACCACAATATTTCCCATCCCATATGCTCTGCTGGAACCTTGCCTCTTCTCCATCAAGAGGAAGAGTATATCCCCATACCGCAGAACCCCTCATGAACTATTTGACAAAGAGACTAACCACAGAAACTACTCTGTGTGACTTCCTAGGCTAGATCATGAATGCATTTCTACCTTACATTCTTGAGATGCTTGCCTTAGAATCCAGCTCTCATTCCATGAGGAAACCCAAGCAAGTAACCTGTGGAGAAGGTCATATGAAGAGGAACCAAGGTCCTCAACTGACAGCCAATACCAACTTGCCGGCTATGTGAGACATCTTGAAAGTGGACCATCTGGTCTCCAGTTAAGCCATCTCAGCTGAAGCTTCATGGATCAGAGACAAGCCTTCCTCACACTGCAGAATATGAGGCTTTACTAGAAAACCTTCAAGTGCTCTTTTAGCTCTAAAACGCATTCCTTAACATGCAAATGTAGTATACTGAGGCACCATAATCATGTAAGTGCACATGGATGTTACTAAACATAAACAGGTTTTATCTACTCATTAAAACAAGCATAATAGATTTCCTAAATGTAAGCAAGTTAACAAAAAATTATATCTCTTTCCAAGCAGATCACTAGATCATTTTTATCAAATGTGATCGGCATTCTTCTTTCTCTACACTCCATTTTCGTCCAAATTGGCAAGACTATCCGTTGTGTAATTGAATATAACCACATACAGTTGTTGCTTTAGTTCACACTCTGGATCATGAGATCACAGCATGTTTTTAGTCCCTAGGTTACTCAAATGTATAGCTATGGTTGAGAAAGAACACTCACTTTAAAGTGAGTCTGTGTGGAATATTATCAAAATAAAAATAAGAGGAAACTGTTGAATATCTCTAATGCTGCAAAGGAATTTAGATTCCTAACTATGTGAACCTGTGATACACTCAGGTAACTAGATAAGGGGATTTACAAAGGGGACACAGAAACGCAGATGCTATCGCTACTGACAGGGTACAAATATTCCTCCCCACTCTGTAAGGGGACATTAGCAAAGAGCAAGCAGTATGGAGCCAGTTTTGTAATCCAAGAGACCAGAAGTGGTGCAGGATGCTATGGAAGATCACCATCAGAATTGGAGTAGATCTAAGCTAGGAACCAAGGCAGGAGCAAAGGACACTACGACGTATTAAAAAATTCCAAAGGACAAGGGCAGACTCTGGACAGGAGATGAAGCCAAGGTTCAGCAGCTGAAACAGCACAGAAGCAAGCAGAAGGGAAGCAAGGAGTGCAGCAGGCAGGCTGCAGGTGGGGCTGAAGTGGCATCTGCCTGCCTCTGTGGCCCAAGGACATGTGATAGCTGGGCGTGGCCGACAGGAAGAGCAGGCACCAATGGTAAATCATTGGTGCCATTTCTTCAAACAACAATGCAGAAGAGGAGGAGGGGAGGAAGACAATGGAGGAGAGCATTCTGAGGGAGGATACTGGGCTATTTTGACACACAGAGAAACAGATTAAGAGGCCTATACTCCTGACCCAGGCATACCTGAAATCTCTTATCATCTCCATCCTAATTTCTGCATCTGGGAACTGCACACTTCAGCCCAGATCATCTGTAAGTTCTTTGCTAGCTCTTAAATTTCTAAGGTCTTGCTAAAACAGAATTTCAAATTCTTTAAGACTCCATTAAAATAATCTTTGGAAGATTCATAATCCAACTTTATTACTCAGGCACTACAATTTTAGTTCAACTTCTTAACACTGGCATCTGGTGTTTCTGGGCCCCTTGGAAAGAATTCCCGATTGTCTTCTAATAGGGTAGATTTCGGGATGGGGTTAGAAGCAAAAGGCGAAGAGAGGGTGAGCCTCTCTAATCAGCTCTAGTTGCAGTTTTTTTTTGTTTTTTTTTGTTTTTTTTTAATGAGAGGTTAGTCTTCCCCAAATCCTAAGGCTCCACTCCCTAATTTGGAGATGAATCAGATGATTTCACTGGTCTTTCCCTTCTCTGGTTCCTATGATTCATCAGCTATAGCAACTAGGGCGGGGTAAAGAAAACAATTCTAATATTCAGGTTATGCTGTAGCTCAAAAGGAAGGAATCTAAGAAAAACTGTTAAGATTGCAACAGAATGAAAAAAAAAAAAGGTAACTCACAATTCTCCTAACTCAGAAACTGTTCCCAGGAGGCATCCCTACCTTGAGTGCCCCATCTTTCCTCTGTAAATATCACTTACATGATTTTTTTGTTCATAAAATGTTTTACACATCTTTTCTATGACATTGGCAAAATGCTTAATGTAGTATAAATAAATATCTGGTTGATTTTGATTGTCCATGTCTCTGAAAAAGCTGCCAGTATCTAACTACAAAAAATAAGGAACTCTCAAGACAAATTCATTCAATTTAACAAACATTGAGTATTCCCTATATGCCAGGCACTAGGGCAGGACTATACCACAGACTCATAATAGAAAAAATAAAAAAAAGGTAACTCCAACCTAAAGGTGTAGCAGAGGTAATAAGTATAATTAGACAAAATGTATCAGAAATGAAATCAAAGTACAGGGAAGCCCAATATGAGAATGACTAGGACAGTTAACCATTAGAGAAAGGAAGTAAGACATTCTGTCTTGGCCAATCCACTCAATTACTCATAGCTATTTGAAGTCATTGTGCAATAGAAGAGGAAATGTAACATATACACATGTATTCTATATCAGTGGACAGTGTCACTGTTGAAGTGTGACTGTTTGCTTTTAAGCAAACCATTCCAGTATAAAAACATGTAAAAAAAGGATAGTTACTAAAGTATATATTTTTTTGATTGATGCCATTAATGTGAAAATTTGAAAATATTTTTGGAACTCCTCTACTTAATTATTTCCCTCAGAGCTGAAGGCAAATCCAGTTCTACTGAGAGGAGCTGAACAGCCAGGGGTCATTCTGAGCTAAGGCTCATGACTAAACGGGCAAAGGAGTAGGAGTTTCACCTGGGGTTAAAAATACAGGAAGCCATGATTAAGCCCTCACTTATTTACACTGTTTGATGGACTCAGCAGTATTGATTTTCTGGTTTTAAAGAAGTCTGATCATTCTGATATGAGGTCTGAAGTGGATATAATATCAGTCCAATAAAGTTTTCAGAGTTTCTGAGATACTAAATATTCAAAATTATGTAACACAATTTAAAAGTCCTTTTTTGGGGGTGCCTGCATGACTCATTTGGCTGAGTATCTAACTCTTGATTTTGGCTCGGGTCATGATTGCAGGGTTGTGGGATCAAGACTCATATCGGCCTACCAAGCCCTGTGTTGGCCTCTGTGCTGGGTGTGGAGTCTGCTTGAGAGTCTCTGTCTCTGTCTCTCAAATTAAAAAGCAAAAATGTACTTTTTTGCTGAAAATGTCCAAAAATATAGTGGAACGAAATGGAATCTTCAGTAATGACATACCTATGGTTGAGGTACTTACACATCAAAAAGATTTTGAAAGGGGTGCCTGGGTGGCTCAGCTGGTTAAGTGTCTGACTTCAGCTCAGGTCATGATCTCACGGTTCGTGGGTTCAAGGCTTGTGTCAGGCTTTGTGCTGACAGCCAGCTCAGAGCCTGGAGCCTGCTTCAGATTCTGTGTCTCCCTCTCTCTCTGACCCTCCCCTGCTCATGCTGCCTCTCTCTCTCAGAAATAAATAAAACATTTAAAAAAATTAAAAAAAAAGATTTTGAAAAACCAATCCTCCACTGGCAAGGGACTAGCCAACCAAGTTGGTTATAGTTTCCAGTGAATGACATTGGCATCATGTTGGTCTCTATCAAAATGGATTCAGTGAACACTGTCAGTCCCTTTCCTCTTTCAGAGCCAGTGGCATTGTAGAGTATTCTGGATAGCTGGAACAAACTTAGATATGACCCCAGACACCTGAAGAGGAAAAAGAGAAGGCACAGAATTAGTGGATGCAGAATCGGTCTATCACTCCTCACAAAGATTGAGTACTCTCATGAAGGGGCACTTACTCTTCCTTCATGAACAGCAATCTGTCTCAGAATCATTAACATTGATTCTGTTAGTTTTTTTTTTAACACATTAGTCTGTTAATAAGTAATGCACGTAATAAAATTATCTGTCCTGTATTGTGAAAAAAAAAAACACCTCAGTCTTCATAGCCTTCTCAGATATCAAACTGAAAAGGAACGAGGGGCAGGAGGCATGTAGAGACCCACATGAGCTGGAAATACTAGTCTATATGTTACTATTTTAACTGATTAAGCCAATTTCCTCATTCAAGTTTACAGTACTCATTTTAAACGTTTAACATTAACATAATTATCATACAAGCATTAAAAAGTTGTGGGGAGGAGCTCATAGCATAACTTACCCTGACCCTCGAGTCTCTAAAGGGAAGGCAACTTAGGTTTCAGTCTGAGCATCTGGGCTTAGCTGCCTGGCTCAGTTTTTCTTTCATATACACCAGAGTTCAAGTTTTAAAAGGTTAGGAAAGAGACCAACTAGGTAAAAGTGGCATTTAAAGAGCCAACCATCCTTTTTTTTCAAGTGACTTTCTTGGGAGGATATCAACCTTTTTTCTAGATTTAGAGTGTACTTCCAAATGATACAATTAGAGTTTAATTCCCCAAAGAACAATTTTTTTGAAAAGGGATACTTATTCTATTTAACTTGGGGCTGTGGAGGAAGGAGAAAGCATGTGACCCAGCTTGTGTGAGGGTCCGCCCTATTTATCACCCCATTTCTTATTTGTCCAACTCTAGGAGATTTAAGATAAGCAACTTCTATCTCATTGGCTTGGCCACATTCTCCCAAACGTGGCGGGTGTCATTTGGTAGTGCAAAACAGAGGTAAAAGATGGCCAAGTAAGATCACTAGAAATTTCAGTTTAGACTGAAAAATAGCCTCCCCTCATGTTCCTGCCTTCAGGCTTCCCTAGGTTTCCTTCTGCCCCCAATGTACCCTACACATTATACCTTGCCATAATTTCCATAATAGAAGTTCAACCGTGCTGCCCATCTCTACTGCCACCCCATTACTAAGCTTTTCTGGTGCACCTGGGTGGCTCAGTTGGTTGAGCATCCAACTTCAGCTCAGGTCATGATCACGTGGTTCACGGGTTCGAGCCCTCCATCAAGGCTCTGTGCTGACAGCTCAGAGCCTGGATGGAGCCTGTTCCAGATTCTGCATCTACCTCTCTCTCTGTCCCTCCCTTACTCACACTCTGTCACTCTCTCTCTCACTCTCTCTCAAAAATAAATATTAAAAAACATTAAAAAGCTTTTCCTTATTCCCCACCTCAAGTCAATGCCAGTCTCCAAGGTAATCAAAGCTTTTTAGTGTCAAGTTCTCCCCAGCATGCCTTCTTAGATCCGTTGAGGCCCTTCACCAAAGGCACCCAGGTCATGTCTTAGCCACACCATTGACCTGCCATTCCAACATGCTATCCATGTTTGTACCTATGAACATTGACTCTACTTTGTCCCTGAGCTTGAAATTTCCCTTCCAGTCTGGCAACCTCCTTTCAAGTTTTAGCTCGAATGACATAGCTCATTGATTTGATCTGATGATACTTCACATTTCATAGTGACTTGCAGTTTTTTTTTTAATTTTTTAAGATTTATTTTTGAGAGACAGAGAGAGACAGAACATGAGCAGAGAAGGGGAAGAGAGAGAGGGAGACACAGGATCCAAAGCAGGCTCCAGGCTCTGCGCTGTCAGCACAGAGCCCAATGCTGGGCTCGAACCCACAGATCGTGAGATCATGACCTGAACTGAAGTTGGACACTTAACTGACTGAACCACCCAGGCGCCCCAGTGAATTGCATTTTAAAAATAACTTTTATATCCATTATTTATATTACTTATTGGAAGGCTAATAGAGCCTATAGAATATGCTGGGAAGCTATAAATATCAGGATTTTACAGATGAAAAGATGGAAACTCAAAGAGGGGAGAGAAGGCCTTAGCAGATGGAGGAGCTGAGACTCTAACTCAGAGCTCCCTCCCTACTTCCACCTCCTCTCCACACCCCATGCCTCTTCCAACTAACTCCAGTTCTGGGCTGCTTACTTCTGAGACTCAACTTCTACTTCTCTCTGAGTTGCAGCTGACAGTCTTAACATTCTACAGACCGCCTCAACTGCTGGATGTGAATTAACTCTAGCACAGGCTCCTGGGAGGCAGAAGGCTTGGCTGACAGCAAACTCGGCTCTCCCTCATATGCAAAATGACATTTTGGCCTTAGGCACTTAGTAAGTTACACAGTCCTTGCTCCTTAAGAGTAAAAGTTTTCAGGCACTAGAGTGTAGCATTAAAAAAAGCCAAAATGAATTAGGGACTGACCCACCACTTTATTAGCCTCCCAACATGCACACATACACAGCGACATTCAAGCCTCACGCACTGTGATTTCAGTTTCCCTCACCCTCTTCTTGAACTCCATGGAACTCATTGTGCAATTCTATGAGGCATTTTGGAATTGGATAGACTAGTGCCAGCTGCCCTTTGTGGCACTTGGGAAATTATAATCTGCATCACTTTTTGTGGGGCAGAGGGCAGACATTATACTTGCAAAATGCATTCCATTATTTATTTTTCACATTAGTAAAACTGCTGTTTGCATTTTGTTAGGATCCATGACTAAATAGTTAAAAATCAAACACAAACTCTGTAAAATACATTCCATATCTTAGTCTTCCAGCAATGTTAACTTTAAACAGGTTGCAATCACTTGATCATTTATTCTGGACTCATTTCTCACTTTGAGCTGCAAACTTCGAGAGCAAATTTAAATAATGTCTCAATAATAAGGCAGTCAGTAAAACTGCTTCTGGACACAATATCCTCCTTGTTTATTTGGAGTCTCTCTAACAGGCTAAAACCAAAAAACCTTACAGTTTATTTCTGGAGACAAAGTTGGGCAAAGGTTTTTGGAGGAATGACATGAAAAACTGTGGATGACTTATATTTACTTGGCATTGGAAACCATTACCTGCAGATGATCAGGCCTCAGATTTGTGTAAAAGTGTAGTCTTTTTTTTTTTTTCTTCCCCTGTATCAGGAAGAAAAATAGATTTGTCCAGACAAGTTTTGGTTGCCAGGTAGAATGTTTTCAAGAGGTTTTGATATATGGCTTCTCTCAAACTGTTTAACTTGAATTTGTTTGTCTTTTGTTGATCTGAAGAGTAACATTGAGTGAGTCAGACAGGAATATACTACCTAAGTAATGCTGTGCTTTTCTTAGTGCATACCAAGAAACACATATTAGTGATTTGTCTCATTACTGATGATACTAATTTAATCTCTTGGTTAAGATAGTTTCTGCCAGATTAATTCAGGATTAAGTACACAAATAAATATATTATACTTAATAATAACTATCTTATAGGGAGATTCTTTAAGACTATGTGAATATTCCTATTTGCCGTCAAATTTGCATCCACCATATTTAGCATCCTTCTTAGCTAAATAATCATTTCTATAATAATTGCAGTTTGATTTTTCTAATTTCATCATTCCCTCTGGATTTATTGGTTGGCAATAAATCTACTGTGGAACACAGTATTTCCTTAGTCCCCATTTATTTATTCCTTTATGCCAGGATGAGCTTGTGAATTACTATTTTACTCAAAGCTTACGTTCCTATCATTTCATGCTCAAATTTTCTGAGACATAAGAACTCCTTTTTCTGAGACATAAGAACTCCTTGAAGCTAGTTCCTGGGTTCTTTTGATGTGCACCCATTACTCTTTGGGCCCTTTTTACTTTCTGGTGCAAGATGGTGCTCCAGATTCATCTTGTATTTTCCCCGCCCAATCTTGGAATTAATGATTTTTCCAAGGAGCTCTGATTTCTTTTAGCGAAGAACAGAATTTAGAAACCAAGATCTGGGTGCTAAGTGTGTTCACTGCTACTAGAGTGTCACTGCTTCTAGGCCCTATGAGCAGAATTAGGACCTATGTATTCATATGCACACAATACACACAGCTGTATCTGTTTCTATCACTCTCCATGTATTAAGTACTCTGAATTCACTCTGATACTTCCAATTCCAGTCCAATACCACAGGGTTTATTTTTGCCTTCCCCTTCCCCATTATTCTCAGTGTATTTATTTGCTCAGTTAATCTGGTATATAACCAAACTCCCAGTCTCTTGGCCCAAATAAAGGGGAACTGGGGGAAAGAAAAGAAAGAAAAGGCCAGCATGGTCCCAGACATGCCAGCCCCAATTTCCTGGTTTATCAGCCCGAGGGTGATACTTTTCTCCTCTAAGTTGTACACCCACATTTTCAGTTTACAGGTTCCATAGGACATCACCTTAATTGTATTGCTGACATTTGGTTGAAAACATAACTAGTTGTCTTTTTACCCCATCCGTATTCTTCCTCTAATATCTTCATTTAAGTCAGTGGTGGCACTCAGGCTAAAAATTTCAGTTGCTTTGAAACTTTCACTTCCTAATTCCACACACACAAGCTATTTCGTGTGCCATGACCTTTAATTCATCTTTGTATTCCCAACATCTAGTGTGTATTACCTCCTTGTGACTATGTTGCATGAGGTAAACATACATTTGGGGGATAGAGTCAACTCTGATAGCTGCTAACTAAATGGCTAAATCTACACCTTTTCCATCCACCTGTAATTTATAGAGTTTCCATCTCCTAACCGTAAGTCTTTCCTCTCTCCAAATAATCCTTTATATATATATATATTTTAAATATTTTTATTTATTTCTAGGAGAGAGAGAGACAGCGTGAGCAGGGGAGGGTCAGAGAGAGAGGGAGATACAGGCTCTGAAACAGGCTCCAGGCTCTGAGCTGGCAGTCAGCACAGAGCCCGACGTGGGGCTCGAACCCACGAACCGCGAGATCATGACCTAAGCGAAAGTCGGACGCTTAACCGACTAAGCCATCCAGGCGCCCCTAATCCTTTATATTTTAAGTATCCTAAAATTCATGTCATCTTGCTCAAAAAGCCTTCAATGTCTCCTCACTGCTTTCAGAATCAAATCAAACTATCTAGAAATAATAATCAATGCTTCCCATATCAAACTATCTAGAAATAATAATCAATGCTTCCCATTCTCAGGGTCTAACTTACCTCCCCACTTCATCTCTCATTTATCTTCTTTTCCCCTCAGGCTTAACACATGAACATATTTTTGAAAATCAGCACTTTTCATATGATTTTCACTCATGATGTAATGCTCTGCATCTTTTTTCATTTTATTTATTTTATGTTTGAGAGAGGGAGAGCATGAGCAAGTGGGGGAGGGACATAGAGAGGTGGGAACAGAGGATCTGGAGCAGACTCTGCGCTGACAGGAGAGAGTCCAATGTGGGGCTCAAACTCACGAACCACTGAGATCATGAAATGATTCAAAGTCAGATGCTCAACTGACTAAGCCACTCAGGTGCCCCTCTGTTTCCTTTTTGTCCATATTAATATTTTACTTGTCTTTCAAACCAAGTGTAAAGATCATTTTTACCATGAGTTTCTCTTATTTCCAAGCACCCCGTTTTCTTATTCCTATGCACTATTGTGCTACTTAAATTCTGCTCTGTATTACAGCTAATTGCATGCATCTATCTCTCCAACTAGATCAGAAAATACCCTTAAGATCCCCCCCCCAAAAACCAACCTTATTTGCCTTTAAATCTCAAGAAACTGGCATAATGTACTACACCCAATAGATGCTCAAAAAAGCATTATGTTAATAATTGGCAATGAAGAATTTCAATGTTCCACCTCACCCTCTAGTTAGTCCTTAATGTTCATAAGCCTGATATTTCCCAGTGATTAGCCACTCTAATGAAACCTCTGGACAGTGATAATAAATCCAAGAAGATAGAGCTTTACATGCAAAAGCATGCAGGCAGGGACTAGATGGGTAACCTGTGTGTTGGTAAAAGCTGGTTATAGTAGATGTCGCATTAAAGCAGTGTGCGGGAGAGAGCCACAATCCCTGGCAGTGCTGTAGCACTGCTTTACTGCAGTGTGTTCTTACGATTAACATGCATATACTCTCCTGTGTTGTACATTTCTGGGTAAGCCAAACCTAGGATAGGGGCTAGAGGAAAGATTACCCCTTCCCCTCCAAGAAATGCATATGCTCAAGAAAAGGGAAGGAGGAATTCAACTCACTAATCAGACTCTTCATGTTTCTTCATTTTCAAAACAGCGATTAATTCACACTGTAGCTTTTCCTCCCATTCCTTAGAGAAATAACCAGGCTCTTCCATGCATGGACAGCAGCAGCTCCTTGCTTGATCCCTTTCTAACAATAGTTCGTATATTGAAAGCCAACGTGTGTGCCAAGGCAAACTACTTACTGTTTGAATCTTCATATTTGATGAGGCAGTCTAAGCTTAGAAATAGACACCTGGGCCTCAACTCCTTCAGTAAGTTTTTCTCAGCAGCTCAGACCCAATCCCCAGATAGATGCTTTCTCTGTCTGCCCTTACATGCCTTGATAATAAGTCTAGACATTAGCCACGGTAATATGGCGAGAATGGATTAAATACATCTCCTTTATTTCTACATACATCTCAATGAGAAATGCAAAAAATCTTGATATCAAATACTTTTTTAATGCTTGTTTTTGTTAAATGCAGTGTGCCTTATTTTAACATTTATTTATAATTTTTTAATGTTTATTTATTTTGAGAGACAGACAGAACGTAAGTAGGGGTGGGGCAGAGAAAGAGGGAGACACAGAATCTGAAGAAGGCTCCAGGCTCTGATCTCTGAGCTGTCTTCAGAGAGCATCAGGAGCCACATGTGGGACAGAGCAGAAAGCAGAGGTATAGTACATAGAGCCTAGAGCCTAGGGAGAATCAACAGCCTGAAGAATCCTTGATGGCTAAAGAATCCTTGAGGTTCGTTATATTTAAGGGGCTTCATCCTACTGAGACCCCTGAAAAGCCACAGACACATCTTCTCCTGGGGAAATTCCTTGGGCCCCTCCATGCTGTCGTTGTGGCAGAAACTTCTTCTTTTACTGAAGTTAAATGGTTTTCCCTGAGGCTCCGTTCATGATGCTCCTCTCATGATCCTCATTTCTACTATGTTATCTTATCAATTTCTCTCAGTCACCACAGACACACTGATCTCCAAATCTGTACTTATGAGAACAAGCTTCTGCATTCAAAACTCAAATTATCAATCCTCTTTGGTATCAACTACCTCTATTAGATACAACATATTGGTAATAAGACATTAAACAGTGTCCTTTCTTTTTTCTCCACTCCAAACTGAATTCTTCTTCTGCATCCCTAAAATATTCATGCATTTGAGGTAGTTAAAAACATGTTCACAAATCCTTTATACAGTCCTCTTTTCAAGAGGTGGAGCTGGAGTGTGCACTTACTGACTTGTATCTCATGAGGATATGGCAGATGTGACAGTATTTGACTAAGACAAAAAGACACTGTGGCTTCCTTTTTGCTCTTTCTCTTGGATAGCTCACTGTAGGGTAAGTCACCTGCTATGTCACAAGGATACTCAAGGAGACCCATGAAGAGGTACAAGCAGTGGGGATAAGGCTTCCTGTTGACAAATAGTGGGGGACTGGCTTCACCTTTTTGAAAGTAGAGCCCCAAGGAAGCCTTGAGATCACTGCAACCCCAGCCAATAGCTTGATTGCAACTTTATGAAAGACCCTGAGCCAGAGACGCCCAGCTAAGCTGCATCTCCTGACCCAAAGAAACTCTAATAAATGTTTGTTGTTTTAACTAAATGTTGGGGTAGTTTATATTGCAGCAATATATCACCAATATTGCATCCAAACCAGAATCCAAGGAATAGATATGATGAAAGGAAATGAACATTTTAACTGAACTCTTTCCACTTACCAACACTTGTCCTCCTCCCTTCTCAGTGACTAACACCACAATGTACCCAGTATCCGAAATGAGAAATTGGGATTTCTGTGGAAGCCATAGTTGATCCTTCTTACCAACTGCTTCACTAAGTTATCATTTTTTCTCCTGTCACTTGAACCTATCCCTACTCTTATTGCTTTAATTCAGGGCCTTTATCAGTTTTCAATTATTGTAACATAGCTTTTCAACTTTTCTCCTTTCCTACAGTCTTTCCCAGCTCTATTCCATTCTCTACACTAATGCCATCAGACCTTTTTCAAAAGCCTATCTGATCATGTTGTTTTTATTAAAATTCACTACTAGTTCCCACATGGCATAGGACAACATTCAAATGACATAGAATGGCACCTCTGTCCCTGTCCTATATAGCTTTTTCTCTCAAATCCCAAGTTCAGAGCCTATAATCTGGCCATCTTTCACCTTTGCGTGTGCTTCTTTCTTTTTTGTCAAAGATCTTTCATTCTATCCTTATAACTCTTTCTCACTTCAAAAAGACTCACCTCAAGCTTCACCTCAGACAACTTTCCTTAATTATCAGGTTCAGGTTATATGGCTTTCTTATGTTACTTTATCAGAGCACTTACCACATAGTTCAATATTATGTCCTCCACCAGAATGTGAACTCTTGGAAAAAATAAAATCTATCCTTGATACCAGACCTTCATTTAGGCATTTATCCAACTTATACCTAGTAAACAACTGTAAGACAGAATATTAGGTTAGGTGTTTGCGAAATAACTGTGAATAAAACAAGTATGTGCCTGCTCTTGCATAGCGTATAGTCTATCCAAGAAGAAAAATAGTAAGTCAAATAAACAAATACTGTGGTATGTGAAAAAAAGAATATGAAAGTAACAATGGGGACCTACTTAAGATTGTGTGGTACACAAATACACTCAGACATTTACTGAACTAAATGTTTTCTAAGAGGTATGTATAAATTATACCTTCACCACGGGTGTAAATGGACCAGGTCCATCGCATCCTTCCCAACACTGACTCTGCTTGACCCCGGGTTGCCACAAACCTTCAGTTTGTCGGGGGAAAAAAGTACTATCTGCAAAGTGCAACAAGGAAAAGTGCAATAAAATGAGGCTTGTACTAAAGATCAAGGAAAAACAGGGATCAAATACACACTATAAACAAGAGGCTTGATTAAGCACAAATGAAAAACTAAGACTAGATTTACATATTGATCATCAGCATTACTCAAATATATGGCTAAGATAATTTCAAGATAATCACTTGTAAAACCACCCATTTTACTAAGTAAAAAGTAATATTAAAAATTGAAAGCCAAGTTTTTCTGGTATTTAGAAGTCTGAAGAAATCATTGTCTAGCTTTTTTTAAAAGAGCAAATTCCAAGGGAATCCCTGCCTCTCCCTCTGTTTGCTGCCAAATGATTCACAACGAAAATATGTCTGGGAAATGGGAGTATGTGACAGAAATAAAAAAAAAAAAAAAAAGCTCTATGTTTTAAAAAGGGAATGGCAGGGGGCGCCTGGGTGGCTCATTCGGTTAAGCATCTGGCTTCAGCTCAGGTTATGATGTCGCAGTTTGTGAGTTCATGCTCTACACTGGGCTCTCTGCTGTCAGCATGGAGCCTGCTTTGAAATCTCTGCCCCTCCCCCGTGCTCTCTCTTTCTCTCTCAAAAATAACATTTAAAAAAAGGGAATGGCAGGATGAGGAAGTTATATATTAAAATACATAAAACAAGTTTACTAATTACTCATTAATTTAAAAATATGTTATAACTGACTAAAAAAATCAAAATAAAACTTAGTAGTTGAGGATAAAAAATATTCAACTGTTACTTAAAATAGTTGAAAAGATTTCTCAGACTAGTTTCTTATACTATTATAAAACACATTTAAAAATCCCCAAAACAAGGCAGATATTACTTTGGATTACAAAACTTGTATTTTACAAATGGTGCACATATTTCTGAAACTTTCAATGCACATTAAAGAACAAAGATACAAAAATTAAATAAGTCTATTCCTTCTTAAGTCCAAATTAAGTAACATCAGATGATGATGAGCTTTTCCAAATTCATCTTTGTAGTCCTAGGAAATTTAATCAGTACAGATACGAAAAATAGCTTATGATTTACCACATATTAACCTTGTCAGTTGAAATACAGATTTTTCTGGAAAACATGATCATCTCTGCTTTCAGTAGCCGATTTTAACACTCAGCTGAAATTTGTCCCGGGGCGGGGGGGAGATAGAGATATTGATCACCAAACCTATAACATGACAGAAGGTTTGCTTTTTTTTTCNTAAACAAACTGATAGTTGACCAACAAGAAAACTGTTAACTTGTGACTTTTCAGAGGCATGGAGTTATTTATTTTTAATTTTTGGCTTCTGCAATGAAATTACATCAAGATTTAAAGATATTAACTTTATTAACTTGCAACAATCATCATTTTAAAAGAGTATATAAAAACTGTCACAATGTGTCAGAAGCAAGGTATATGTTGTTCAAAATTATTTCTGACAGTGGCAAGATTCAGCTTTTTGAGCCAATCTCAACAGATTGGTGATATAATTCAATTATTAACATAACACGCAATGATAAATATTGCTCTTGAAAAAAGCAAATGATTTTCCTATTTACAGTTTTTGGAAAAAGTCTACTATAAAAATATTTGTCTTCTCTATATGTTTCCCTGCCATGATAATGTTAAAACAGATCTAGATTCTCCTCAAACGTCAAGTGGTAAAAGTATAACATTCCGTTTTAGCTGACACATTCCTTTACATAGCCAACATATTTTTTTCAAGGCACTCTAAGAACTCTCAAGGACACTCAAAGAAAAATGTTCATCTTGTCCACTGATATTCTGGGCATATTTTCCCTCAAACTTTTCTACATTGAACATTGTTACAACCAGTTTTTCTTCATTTTCCACGGTAGAGTCCTTAAGTTATTTTTCTCTTATTTGGAGCTTCTCCTTCATTTTCAACTTGCTGAGCAGGCAGACTTTTGGTTTCCATGGAAACTGGATTCCTGCGGCTGCGTGTCGGCATTCTTGTTCCACCAACCTAAGAGAGGAGGCATAGTTTAACATGTTTACAACATATTTACATGCAGTCAACTTCATATTATTTATATTTGTACTAATTACCTTACAATGGTCCTTTATATATTTTTAATCTCCAGCCACCTGGCTGCTTCTAAACAAACTTTAATCTGACACAGTGTAAAGTACTAAACTTTCAAATAGCAATCAGGGAAGGAACAGGTCAGGGCACATAGAGAAAAGTGAAAAGAGAAACTACTCTGCGTGTTAAACCTGGAAGAGAGTCAATGTTAAATTAGAAATGATGGGATGGCAGGCCTTTTGAGCAACATGTTTGCAATAAAGACTCTGAAGGGCAGGAGAAAGGTACAAATGAAAAATAAGAAGGGAGAGACAGGAAATACAAGAAAAAGGCCGGAGGTGGTAAGAGGGGGGGAAATTATAAAATAGAGAAAGAGACAAAGAGTAAGAAAAACAGACAAGTCTACAGAGAAAAAGAGGGAAAATAAATGTGTGTGTGTGGGGGGGGAAGGAAGGCAAAAGAGAAAAAAACCCAAGTAAAAAGGAAACATTGAGAGGCTGAAAGGGAAGATTCTTGCAAAAAAATTAAAAGGGGAAGAAAAAAATGGATGGAGGCCACAGAGGAAAAAAGGAAGAAAAGTGGGAGGAAGAAAGTTTGGTGGGGTGCTGGTTCTGCCTTAAGGTCTACTCCTCCTCAGCACAAGTAGCTGCCCACCCTCACTTACTAGCCCACACAGTCTACAGAAGAGAGAAGACACATTCTTAGGACACAATCCCTTGCTAACTGTGGTCCTGCTGAAGACGAGATCTGGAAATTCTGTCATCTCCTTGGCCACTAAAAGAACATAGTTGTGAAAAGTGGTAATGGACAAAGTCAGGCCTTACAGAAAAGGGTCAAAGCTGTACATCCTAAAACCATTTCCCCAGAACCTGTCCATTTCTGCCTCTATTTTCCCTGGCCACCTTGCACACTTTGTTTCTTCACATCTTGTCCAGTGAATTCCAGACCTGGTGGTGATGGGTGGCATTGTTACTCCAAGCACACTCATATTCCTAAACAGCAGACATATTATTAGCATTGCCCCAAGGGGCTTCTGGATCATTAAGGATGCACCAGACTCCAGCTTCTCTAACCTGGTGTGTTATCTCTTCAGGGGCATTTTTTGGTTTACCGTCAGATGACCAGAAAGGAAAAACTCCAGATGGGATTTGAGTCTGCCAGTGTGTTTGTTTGAATCTGATGAACTTTTCAAATGCACTGATTAGAAAAGGGCTGTGATTTTCAGATTATCTATACCACTCCCCACTCAGCTGATATTTACTATAAGAGTATAGCAACGACCCTAAATTGTATCTACTGTACTGCTGATGAAAGTAAGCATTTTGAAACTTCCAATGTGAGATTTTGTGTGTGTATAAAATGACTATCGTTTACCTAAGCTGTAGAAAGAGAAAAGGGATGGGCACAGAGCCTCTGCAAAAGGACTGGAAGTGGGAGAAGTCAGGAGTAGCATAGGAAGCAAGTGGATCCTCCTATTAAGCTCTCCTCCATGAAGCATTTGAGGCAGACATAGATTCCACTGGGGTATCTCTCAGGGTTAGTACTTAAGGAACTATACAAAGATGAGGACTGAGTTCAAGTAGACTAGGGACTAAAGGACTGTATCAGAGACAGAAATATTTGTTATATGAGTTTTTACGCCATGAAATTTGTGGATGATTTTTGTTTCATGTAGGGTCTTACATCCTCAGGTTTCCTGAAGTTTTAGTCTTTTCCTATTGCTGCTAAGGTCAGAAACCCTGTCTGTGCTTACCTTGACTGGACTAGAAAATTTCATTCCCATGGTCTGTTTAGGAGGAAGTAACAGGGGAAGGTCAGGTAATTCCCACCAAACGTCAAGCTAGATTAGGAAGATGTCTAAGAGATTACCAAAAACTTAAGGGCCTGAAAACATATCAAACCAAGCATTTATTATCTGTCTATTGGACCTAGCAGTTGGGTCTTAGATAATCTCACTAAGGATTTGTCATTGGCATTAATGCATGAAGTGTCTTAAAAATACAAATAATCAAGTGCTCAGTTGTATACATATAATTGAACTATTTCACTTTGTATTTATGTGGCGAAACCCTGAACATATGGAATTGTATCAAAAAGGAATAGGTCACTCCCATGGAGAATTATGTCACGGGTGAGACACTATAATCAGAATTTCCAAATTAAATGGAAATCTTTATCCTAGAAAGTAGTGTTCAATTATAATATTTAAGTTAGAGAAGAAAATTTTGCCTTAGGAAGTTATAAAAATCACTACTCAAATGAAATTTAAACTGGAAATAACCAACAAGAACTGTAGATAAGATGGTTTAAAGTGTTAACAACTTTATCCATTCTTTCGCTTGTAGGAACTAGTTAACCACATATGTTTTCAAGGTCAAAGTTAGCTAAGAATGAGCAAGGAGTTCTCATTTCTAAAAAGATCTTCCCAAACAGTAACATTAGGGTAAAGAACTGAAAAATATAAACAACCTCGTTCACTCTAAATTATAAAAAGATTCTCAGTATTTGCAATCCAGCTAGTTCTAAAAGGACTTGAAAACATTTGCAGATTAATATACTGTAGGGAAAAAAAAAAAAAGAACAGAAGATATCCACAGGATATTCGGGGACACACATATTGAGAAGATTATGGAAGTCGGACAGTAATTTTGACTCAAAGATTTTTGGCAGCAGGGAAGGAAAATACACTCAGTTTTAATTTCCTGAATATTCAGATTCTCTTGTACAGAACAAAACTTTTCCTACAACTAAACCCAAAGTGGAACATCTTACATGATATAAGTGAAGAGTATCTTAGCTTTACAAAAGTTTCAGACAGGGAAAAGTCATTCAACTGGTAGTTCTAGGAATGATTCTATATAGAGAGTAATGTTAATTATAACTTAATAAATACGGAATTAGACAATAGTCTGCAAACACAATTTAGTCCTTACTAGTTCACTGTACATTTAATAAGATGTTGCATTCACTAATGACTAACACTTGCTTTTCAATTTTCTATATCCTACTTATCAATTTTTAATTGTATTACCGTAATGTTATTGTAAATATTCTTTGGCAAACTGTCTCAAATATTTAATGAAATCAAACAGTATACATAAATAAAAATCAGAAAAAAATATAACTTTGCTTTTCATAGGAACAGAGGGATTTAACTATGTGGATACATTACTCATGCTCCCACTGGACAAGCTATCAGAATTTCCTTTAGTTGACTTATAAACCTTACAAAAATAGAAACTTCCACTGATAATGAATGGACTCAGTAAAGTATACAACTTTATCTACTCTTCTTCTGGATACAGTTTTTAGAATAATGTTGTAATTAATGGAGCAAATGTGGACAGGTGGTTAAAATACTATATTGTCAATGAAAGAGATGAATAATAAACAACCTAATGGAATATTTAATTGCTAAAAAGATCTTACCTTTTGTTGTGGTGTGGGGCCTACTGATTTAGGTGGAAAAGTACACGGTATTCTTCCATGGTGGATATGATATGGTAGTAACAGACTGGGATCCAGAGGGACCCAGGGGACTGAGAGACTGGAAGGGACACCAGGAAGGCTGCAGTGCGTTTTATGTAAATTGTAGGCTGTCCTAGTAACTTTTCCATCAGACGTCTTATAGATCAGGAGTGAAGAATCTTCTGCTGCATGAGACAACAAGTAGGAACCCTCCTGCAAGCTAAATCATACAAGGAAATTCAACTCATTGGCTCACTGTGTCAATTTCAATAGCATTTTCTTAATCAGGATCTATTAGTAAAATTGAAAACAACTTGGAAATGGAATACCACCTCTAAAAACACTTATGAACAAATAAGTTTTAAGAAGTCTTATTTTAACTATTTTCATGATTTTTGGGTAATTATTTTAATTCAGGATAAATAATTCCTTTCTTTTTACTGTTATCTCAATCAATTTCTAAGTAATTTAATGGCAGTAAACAGTCTGCCTAATCCATGGATAACATACACTGAGAAGCATGTCATGAGTGTACATACACAGTATTCCTATACAAGCCATTTTAATTCATTCAACAAACATAGAGCCTTTGTATCCAGTAATACAAAGGCTAAGAGATACGAAAGTGAATGTGACATAGTTTAAAATAAAGTGGAAGAAAAAAATGGAACAATCACAATAAAATATGAGGTGCTATGAGAATAAAAATAACAACAGCAGCTGATAGGTACTGAATGTTTATCACTAGCTAACTCTTTTACTGCTTAAAACCATTTTATTATTAAATCCTCCACAACAAATCTTCAAGGCATAATTTTAATTATTCACTCCATATTAGAGCTAAATAGAAATTAGAGATACTAAACAATCTGCCCTAAGTTCTGAGTTCAGGGCTTAGATATAAACTCAGGGGGTTGAACTCCATAGGTCATATCCTTAATCATGATCCTCTACTGCTTCAATAATCACTTCTGTCAAATATCAAATCTACATTTTCCTTTTCTCCTTGGAAAGCTATAAGGAATTCAGTGTATCAACATAAAGAGCTAAAAGGCTATGCTTTCTTGGGATTTTATATTTCTCTAGCTCAAAGGTGCTAAGGAGTCTTTTAGTTCTTTCGCTTATCATTTAAAATAAGGATTAATCATACTTTAAATTCATCTGCCTAAAAACCTGAGAAGTTACATTCCACTAGTTTCTTTTTAGAAATTAAAAAACAATTTTTTAAATATTTAAGTTTGAGAGAGACAGAGCACGAGGAGGGAAGGAGCAGAGAGAGACAGAGACACAGAATTGTTCTGAGCTGTCAGCACAGAGTCTGATGTGGGGTCACACTCACAAACCATGAGATCATGACCTGAGCTGAAATCAGATGCTTAACTGACTGAGCCACCCAGGTGTTCCGCTTCCATTAATTTTAATTTTCTATTTTTACATTTATTTATTTTTGAGAGACAGAGAGAGACTGAGCACAAGTGGGGTAGGGGAAGAGAGAGAAGGAGACACTGAATCTGAAGCAGGCTCCAGGCTCTGAGGTGTCAGTACAGAGCTCAATGCGGGGCTCGAACCCACGGACTAAAAGATCACGACCTGAGCTGAAGTCGGATGTTTAATCGACTGAGCCACCCAGGTGCTCCCCCCACCATTAATTTTTTAAGAAGGAAAGTAATTGGTGTTGACAAAGGAAGTTCAGAGAATTATTTTCTTATCCTCTGGAAAACTTTTTTCCCCAATCACTTCCACATTTTCATATAAAGAAAAGAATGATAAATTGATATGGTAGTAAAAATAAGTAACATTTCAAAGATTGAGCTTTTATCAATGAAAATCATTTATCTTAACTACCTTCACTAAAAATGAAGAAAGCTCTGGTTTGCAGAGAATTCATGGAGAATGCAATACTTCAAGGAAGAGTATCTTAAAAGTAACCATCCAGTGCAATGTACATGGATGGATACGAGCTATGGTAGGCAGAATAATGACCTCCCAAAGATGCCTACACCTTAAACCCTGGAATCTGTGAATATGTTACATCACATGGCAAAGCAGAATTAAGGTGGAATTAAACTTCCTAATCTGTTGATTTTAAAATGGTAAGATTTTCCTGGATTATGTTAGTGGGCCCACTGTAATGATTAAGTCCTTCAGTGTAGAAGAGGGAGGCAGGAGGGACTCAGTAAGGACATATAACTATGAAAGAAGTCAGAACAATGTGATGTGAGGTCTCAACCTGCCTTTGAAACTTTGAAAAAGGAAAAGGTCAATAAGCCAAGGAGTGGTGGCCTCTAGAACTTACAAAGGTCCAGGACAGAGACCATACCCAGAGACTACAGAGAAAAAAAAATCACTCCTGCTGACACCTTGATTTTAGCTCAGAGACCTGTTAGACTTACAGAATTGAAAGATAATAAATATGTATTGTTTTACAAAATGAATTTTGTGGGAATTTGCTATAGCTGCAGTAGAAAATGAATACACAAACTAAGATATCGATAGTAAAATTCCAAAAGGCATTTGACAAATGTCATGTATAAGGTACTGTGCTTCACATGAAGAACACAATACATGAAATAAAATTCCTGCCACAGAATCACAGAATGGAAAAGTACATAGGAAATTACTGAACGCAACACCATCATTTTATAAATAAGGAAACTAACATAATAAGTTGCATAATAAGTAGAAGACTTAGAAGTTTGAGATTGTTCACTTTTGGTTCAGACTCTTGAATTGTTTTTTAGTGTATCTTTTGGTAAGGGCATAATAGGTGTGCAAATGTTCACATAACAAAACAGTCTGATAAAAAGAATCAGGTGGGGAATCCATATTTAAGATTTCTCAAGGACTTAATGAGTTTTGAACACCAGCACTATATTGCTTCCTTATCCTGAATATATAAACAATATAACTCGGCTAGGCTCCTTAATGGCCCTGGGAATATCCACATCCTAATCTCCAAAATTTTAGAATGTTACTTTCAATGACTTTCCAAATGTGATTTAGGTGCAATGTGACAAAGGAAACAGAAATGTGAGCGATGTGCTTTGAAGATGGAGAAAGAGGCCACAAGTCAAGGAATATGACTATCACCTTAGAACCTCCAAAAAGACTCAGCTTTGCTGACAAGAGTTTAGACCAGTAAAAAGGATTCTGGATTTCTGACCTCCAAAACTGGAAAACAGTAAGTCTGTGCTGTTTTAAGGCAGTAAATTTGTGGTAATTTGTTACAGTGACAATAGGAAACCAATACAAGAGAGACAGAAAAATGTTTAATTGTTAGCAAGCCATATACTATTATATTGCCCTTTTATTTATTTTTTCACAATTTCAATCTTGACAGAAGAGAACAAATACTGCATTTCTGGGTTATTTTCTATCTACCCCTGATAGTATATATTCCAAGTTTCTACAAATTTTCACCCAAGAAAATCATACATAATTAATGCAAAATGTCCAAAAAATACTTACCTACTCAATTTCTTTAGAATGTGTTGGAGGATGTTAAATAAACTTGAAATCCTATTAAATAGAAGAAATTCATGTAAAGTTAAATGATAAAAAAAAAGGTATTCTTAATAACTGTAGCTTCTCAGAAAGAGAAACACCCTCACTAACAAAGAATAAAAACATGAAATAATGGAAAACACAGAATGTCAAAATTATTTGATTAAATTAAAATGTTTACAGAAGTCTTTAGAAGAACTAATCTGCAAAGAGTTTGCCTTTTAGAGAAGAAGGTGGATTAGCTTCCACAGTAACTGAGAGGGATTTTAAATGTGTGATGCCAGAGAAGTCACTGAGTAGTGGCTAAAGTAGATTAGTTAAAGGGAAATGAAATATATTTCTTTAGTATCTTTTCTAGACCTAAATTCACTCCCTCTATTAGTTATTTAAAAATGGGTTTCATTGGGAATGGTGGGGCAGGCAGTGAATAATGTATAGAATACCTTTTTTTATTCATGTAAAGAAAAAAAATTACCCCTCAAAAGAAGCAATCCTTATAACAGAAGTGGACATTTTTGAGAACAAGCAGAGAATTCAAGATTGAATCTGAAACTCTTCAAAAACTGTGTCAAGCCCCAAAGCGGGAAACAGTCTAAGTCTGGACAGTTCTCATCCTACTGGCAAATCAAACATCTTCACTATCAAGGCTGTCACTCTAGCTCCGCTGTGTGCTCTGGAGCAAGTCACTCCAAGCCCCAGCTTCCTCACACGTCAAATGGTTTTCATACTACCACCAGTCCTTCCTAGAAAGCTGTGACATATAAATTAGACCATGTTCATAAGTTATTTTCCTTTGCATTTAGGTACGTGCATTCCTGAGCACAGTAAACTCCTTTCAATCTGATGTACAGTCATCCAGGGTACAGGGGAAACTTTTAGAAGTCAGGATGTCTAAATGAAGGTATAGAATCCTTGGAGCTAAGAGTCTAGGAATGTACTCTTCTTTTTTTATCCCTGAAAAGGGGTGACATGTGCTTGCGTGCACCTCCCAGATGCTGGGCTACTACTCTTGCTCTAGCCTCCTCTGTCTGAAGTAGAAAGACTGGTGCCACTGGTATTCTATTTAATTTGAAAATACAGATGATTAATATAGATGGATCACAAACTAGATTAGGGGAAGCCTCAATGTATAAAAGGTTTAAAAGTCTTGAAAAGAAATGATTTAAACTTAACCAATATTAGAGATAAATATCAGTGATATTAACAAGTTGTTAAAATCCCACCACAAAGTAAACTTTCTTACTTGAGTGCTGAGAGTTTTTCTTTTAATTCTTCTGAGGTAATTTCTTCTAGCAGAAAAAGTTTTGAAGTAAATGCATCAATATGGCCTAAAATAAAATATCAATTAAAAAGAACAATTGTGGTATTGAAAAACAAAAAAAGTTATCCAGTCTCCTTAAATATGTTTTTACAAAATGGTAACAACTGTAAAGAAACCTTCCATTCTAAAAAGAGAATTATACATTTTATTATTAAGTAAAGCTGCATTTTAAAATGACACAAAAGTCAGATTATAAAAAAAACCCCACAATTAGTTCTAAAGTATTTGCTGAATATAGAGTTTACACATATGCACACCAAAAAATAACCTCTAAGACCCAAATTTAAGAATAAAAACTGATAAGGGGTGCCTGGGTGGCTCAGTTAGTTGGTTAAGCATCTGATTCTTGATTTCAGCTCAGGTCATGATCTCACGGTTCATGAGACTGAGCTCTGCGTCAGGCTCTGTGCTGACAGTGTGGAGTCTGCTTGGGATTCTCTGCCTCCATCTGTCTCTGCCCCTCACCCACTTGCACAAAGCCACTTTTTCTCTCAAAATAAATAAACATTAAAAAAACCCAACTGCTAAAATGTTGGTGTTTCTATTTCCTATTAGTTAAAGGTGCATTTCATAGAGATTAAATTTTTAGAGAAATATGTACCTATTATCAAAGCAAGTGGATGGTCAGATTTATAGTTTGGGTATGCTCTCCACATTTCTAACACACACCTGGTTATTAAGATAAAAATTAGATTATAAAAAGCCAGTTTAATTATTTACAATAGCCAAGATATGGAAACCTAAGCATACATCAACAGATGAATGGATAAAAATGTGGTATATATAAAAAAATGGAATATTACTCAGCCATGAGAAAGAAGGAAAGTCTGCTGTTTACAATATAGACAGACTAAAGGGCATTATGCTAAGGAAAATACAACAGAGGAAAAAATATTATGGGGAGTCTAAAAATAAAAGTCAAACTCATAGAAAGAGAGTAAGAAAGCGGTTTCTAGAGGCTGGGGGAGGAATAGAGAATGGTGGTAAAATGCTACAAACTTTCAGCCATACTGTCTGAAAATCTAATATATAATGTGTAATGTGGTGACTATAGATGATGAGACTATATTGTATGATCAAAATTTGCTAAGAGAGTAGAACTTAAATGTAATCATCAAAGAAAAGAAAAAAACATAAATATGTGAAGATGGAGTTAATTAACTGGATGGGAACAGTCCTTTCACAATGTACATGTGTATCAAATCATCATGATGTACACTTTAAACACCTTACAGCTTGACTTGTCAATCATACTGCAATAAAGCTAAAAAAATCTGGCTATTAAAGCACACCATAAGATTTCCCATGATTAAAAAAAAAGTCTGCTTAAGATCTTACTTTCTTACAAACATTCTATTCCAGAATTCTATGAAACAAAGTAGCAAAAGAAGAAACTTCCATTTTAAAAAGGAACGTGTATGTTCTACAACAAAATAAGTTGAGACAGGACACTTAAGGTTTTGAAATGTACCAAGGAAGGATGATATAAAAGATAGTCCTGAGTTAAATGTACATAATCAAGTCAATACAAAAACCCTGCTATTGTACCAGAGTTAAAAACAACAATTAGTATGACAAGAGTGTAACACCCATCAATGCTGAAAATACCATTTTTTGTTTTTATTTTTTAATTTGCAATATTTAGTTATCAAAACACATTACCCAGAAGCTGATGTCAATCATCGGGACAATAAAAAATGCACATGTCATTTTTATATATAGCCCCCTGTCATTTGCTTTGTGCTCATAAAAAGAATTAGAAACATTTTACCAGATGCTTTTCCTTAAAACAATGAATCCATTTTTCCCACTTCCACTTGTTATTCCCTATGCCAAGTTTTAGTTTCACCTCTGCATTTCTAACACTCATTATACAGCGGCGTTTCTAATAACAGAGATACATTTTAATGTTTTACTTACTGTAGAAAGGGAATCTTAAATATAATAAAATATATTCAAACATTTACTAAACACACCTTTGAGGAGATTAACAAGTCTTATCTTCAAGATAAGTAAATCTCAGTAAAAATTATGTGTTATAGTACATGTCAAATATGGTCAAAGATGACTATATAGAGAACGCCATTCTAAGTGCCACATGGCCTACTTCCTCAAGGAGTTTACAATCCTTTCAATATAAGAGCATTTTCCCCTGTAGGCCTCAAATGACTCATATGTGTACTTGAGATATTCATCTCCTCATCCCTTGGGGCAGCGGAGGAAGGCTTGGGATGGAAAGTTTCTTGGCCGCTGCCCTACAGCCATGAGCAATCACTTTTGTACATCACAGTGTGCTATCCAAGTATTGTTTGTGTGTCAAGGTTGGGGAAACACTGCTTTACAGAGTACAAATAAAGCCTTTATATAATACAATTAAAGGCTTTATATACATGTATCAAACCATACATATACACAAACACACCTATACGTGCATACATACAGGCAGTCCTGCTTTGCATGCAGTATGGGATGATATAAAAAACCATACAAACTGAAACCAAGCAAGCAATTTTAATCATCAGGGGAAAAATTACAGATGTTCCACAACCATTAAAATTTTTGTCAAAACATTATGAATTCTCCATCAATTGTAAATGTATATAGGGAAAGGAAAAAGACAGTAAAGCTAGTGTTTATTTGTCTACTGGAATTTACTGGAATTTAAAACATTAAAAACACTGAAGATTCTTTTATTTATAGGAAACTTATCAAGAGCAGTTTGAACACTGCTTGCTTGCCACCTTCTTTTGGTACAACTTATGATAGAAAGCAAGTATCTCTTCTATGCCGTGAACTGTCATACTCCTTTCTAAGTGAGGATCAGCTTCCAACATGGTATCTTCTGTGCTTTCAATGTCAGGAAACATCTCCAAGAGTTCCTTTAATGTAAAATCTTATGCTGGTGTCACTTTTTCATCCTTCATATCAAAACCACTTTCCTCATTTATGTCCGCAAGTTAGCCTCCGCTACGTTCCTGCAGCGACATATCTGCGGTCTCTTGAACGGCAGCAGCGCCGACACTGCCACGGTCGGCTATTTCTCCTGCAACTCCACTGACGTTCAATTCGGACTGCACTTCCAGCAGTATCACTGTTTATTTCTGGGCTGTGCTTTAATCACTGTTGGCCAACTCTCTCTTTGATTATCCACTTGTGTAAAATGTCATGAGTTTATCACTGGGAGACAAGGAAGGAACACAACAACACACTTTGTTTTCTGTGTATGAACTCAGACACAGGTACACAGTGACTACTGACAGACTTTGGAAAAAGTGAAATCACCAGTCATGCTGTGGATCTGTGTGGACTGGAGAGTCAGCAGTGGAGTATGTACTTTACATAATTAGTTACAGTAAATATACCATAGTAACTGAAACTGGTGTATCTTAGAACTGTGCAAAGCCAGGCCTGCCTTTTGTCAATTATATAGAATTGATATATATAAAGGATTTGAAGTTGTGATAAGATTATTTCAGCAATTTTCTTTAAGGACTATCTCTTAATGTTTTTATGGGGCTTGAGGATAAAAATAATCATCCAGTTGAGGGGAAGAGAACATGTTCATGGTAGAGCAAAGCAGACAAACATTAAAAAAAAAAAAAAGTACATTTATTCTACCTGAAAAAGAGACTGAGCTACAGTAGTGGTTCTCAAGGTACAGTCCCCATACCAGCAGCATCAGCAGCACCTGAGACCATGCTAGAAATGTCTGAGGTCCCCTTCCAGACCTACTAAATCAGAAACTGTAGGGTCAGGGCCAGAAATCTCTACTCTCATAAGCCATAATAGTGATTCTGAGGAACAGTCAAATCTGAAAATCACTCAACTCCTGTCCTACAAACCAAGGCGCTCTTCAGTTAAAGAAAGTAACTCAGATCTTATATCACTGTCTTGTAAGGTTAAGTTTTATCTGAATCGCTCAATCATGCAGATAAAACTCTACCCTCACTTTTTTCTCCAAAAGATCTAATGTACCATTCCCCAATTTTGATTTCTGAGGAGAAATCTTAAATTTCCTCAAAATCTTGAGATCGCAGGGCTGGATGGGGAAAAAATGACAACAAAATGCTAAGTTAATTAGACGAGTGGCTAGCAGTGGTCTAAAGGAAAACTCAGGCCACATTTGAGAAAGGACTGTGGTGCGTGAGTGCATGGGAAAGAGAATATGAGCATTTGGAAGGTTTCTAACCAAGACTTTAAGAATCCAGTTTCTAAAACACAGTAAAATCAGTTGTGTTAATTTATACTGATTAACATAGTCACACAAAATATTTCACTTTTGTTACATCTAACACCTACACTCCCTCCCCCATTTCTTTCCTAGCCCTTTTTAATTTTTTGCTAAAGTTATTAACACTTAAAAACTGAATGAATTCTGGTCCTGCCAACTGATAAACTCTGTATCTATGAATAAGCTACTTAATTATTCTGAACTTTACTTTTCTCTTATGCTTATAGCAGTGGTCTACACACATCAAAAACTGTTCATTAATAGCTCTTAAAACAGACCAAAATTTCTTCTGAAAAGTTAAAATAATATACAATGTATGATTATGCTTTGTTTTGAGAAATCTTGGTTTAATGATGTGTGATACAACTATGTGAAGGATGTATTAAAAGTTCAATTCATTTTACTACAGGTTTTAATGGCTGTGATAGCTAAAAAAAAGATACAATGATACAAAGATCTAAATGCAATAAATGGCTCATTGTAGAGTGACACTGCTTGTCTTTAACACCATATACCAAGTGCACAAAAGTTTTTGTCTGAATTCTACTAGTAAAAGTCCATCTTCCCTGTTCTTAATCAGTTTTTCTTTTTTTTTTTTTAATCAGTTTTTCTTACAAACATTATGATAGGGTCTGCATTCCTATACTTGAGGCTCTCTGGAAGATTTTAAAAGAGATTATTTTTTTTCTAATCTGATTCCAAGTTTTTAAAGTATAAAGATATATAAGTGTTTTATTTGTTTTTGTTTAAAATAAGTGACAACTCAGGGTGCCCAGGTGGCTCAGTCAGTTAAGCAATCAACTCTTGATTTTGGCTCAGGTAATGATCTCACTGTTCATGGGTTTGAGCCCTGCATTGGACTCTGCACTCACCATGGAACTTGCTTGGGATTTTCTCTCTTTCTCTCTCTGCCTAACCCCTGCTCTCTCTCAAAATAAATAAAACATTAAAAAAAAAGTAACATCTTTCATTTTTGGCAACAAAATCATACTTAACATACCCATGGATACTGTATGTCACAACTCTGAGGGTAGCTGTTCACAAGGAAGGGATTGAACAAAGTGGCTCTCTAGAAGTGTGCTATGTGGAGATAATGAAGATACTATATGTGACCGGACTGTATGACAACATAGAGAGAGAGTATCACTTATCAATCCACATATCTATTAATATGAGTAATGCTTAATTTGTATTTAGAAAACAGATAAATAAGAGCTATAATATTCTCTTCCTATTATATTCTCATCCCAGTGGTTTATCTTATGCCTATCTAGGGACAGTAAAAAAAACAAAGGATACAAATTCAATGGTTTATTTTCTACCATTTCTATTTCCATTGACTTTTGCTGTTACTTCAACCAGTAATAAAGGCAACCTCATTCAATCTAAACATAATTGAGGATCTCCATGTGCCAGATACTGCTCTAGGAGCTTGAGATATGATCAATAAACAAGAAGCTCAAAGACAGGCAACTGATATAATTAAAGTACAAGGTTTATTAGTGGCAACCAGGAAAAGGGATTGGGAATAGATTTGTGGGTAAGGAGTAAATGAAGCCAACAACCAGAAGAAGAAAGAAACCTAGAGATGTGAGCCTGGCCTTTGTGGTTGCTTTTCTCTAGAAAAAGCAATGAAAGGCTAAGAAATGAACCAGGGCTTTCCACAGTCTCTCAGGATTAGAGGAACAACAAGTGGATTTCAGGATCTATCAATGAATTGAACACCTAAACTCCCAAGTTGGGATCATGTGTAAAAAGGGGTCTCCGGGTGTGGAGATTCTTTAAATGAACTCATCGGATTTAGCATATAGCTGTACTCATGGATAAGACTTATTACAGCAAAAGGATACAAAGCCAAAAAAAAAAAAAAAAAAAAAAAAA
>NW_027527920.1:13053793-13212681 GCF_008692635.1 Crocuta crocuta | reverse complement strand
AAAAAAAAAAAAAAAAAACAAAAAAAAAAAAAAAAAAAAAAAAAGAGCAAAAGTAAAAGGTGTATGGAGTGAGGTCCAGAAGAAACCAGTTGAAATCTTTGAGTCTCTCCCGAGTTTCTGTTGCGGATGATGAAAAAATTCTGGAAGTGGACAGTGGTTGATGGCTGCACAACACAGTGAATGTACTTCATACCACTGAATTGTACACTAAAAATGTATTCTGAATTGTACACTACGATGGTTAAGAGGTAAATTCCAAGTTATTCCAGAATATGTATATTTACCACAATTAAAAGTTAAAAAAAAAAAGAATCCCTTCCTACTGAAGTCACATAGGATGCACCTTAATTCTTCCAGCAACAATTTTTTTTTTTTTTTTTTGTATATTGGAAAAGCTCATTAGAGACTCAGCATTCAAGGTTTTTATTGGGGGGAGGGTTCATAATGTAGGTGCCCTCTGCCTAGGATATACCAAAATTCAACTCTCAAAGGAAAGCAGATGTTCAGAATAAGCCATATTGTTTGTACAATGTGTGTACTATAACCTATTCTTATTAGCTAGAGAAAGTCTTCTGTCAGTATAGGGAATGGTTTACTAGCTAAGTTCCCAGGTATCAGCTAAGGGCCAGCCTTGCAAGAAGGTCTTTCCAATGATTGGTAGTATCAGTCCTGCTACTTCAACTCTTACCTGCACAGACCCTGAATAGCAATACCCTATTGGTATTAAAGTCAAGCTTTAAACGGTCTAAATCCCTATAACTGAATTAGGGTAGATTGCAAGTATCTTGTCTAAAGGCATCTGGGTGGCTCTGTCTGTTGAGTGTCTGAGTCTTGATTTTAGCTCAGGTCATGATCCCAGGGTCATGGGATCAAGCCTTGTGTTGGGCTCCATGGTGAGTGTGGAGCTTGTTTGAGATTCTCGATCTCTCTCTCTCTCCCCCCCTCTCCCTCTCCTTCTCTCTCTCTTTTTTTCCCTCTCTCCAACTCATATGTTCTCTCTCTCAAATTAAAAAAAATGGAAAAAAATGTAATCTTGTCTAGAGGAAGATACATTTTAGCTTTCTCATTCTCTCTACATTTTTTCGTATATAATAGCTGGCCCTTGATAAAGAAGAGCTTGGCATACAATGAAACAACATGAAGGAAGGAAGGAAGGAAAGAAGGAAGGAAGGAAGGAAGGGAAAGAAAGAAAGAAAGAAAGAAAGAAAGAAAGAAAGAAAGAAAGAAAGAAAGAAAGAAAAGAAAAGAAAAGAAAAAAATATTGTGAGATGAATTGTGTCCCCTGCAAAAGATATGCTGAAGCCCTAATCCACAGGACCTTCCTTGGAAACAGGATCATAGTAGATGTAATTAAAGATTAAGATGAGGTCATACTAAGATGAGTAGGGCAGGCCTGTAATCCAAATGACTGATGTCCATATAAGAAGAGGAGACACAGAGGAAGAAGATGCCACTTGATGAGAGAAACAAGAGACGAGGGTGATGCATCTACAATCCAAAGATGCCAACAACTGCTGGCAAAACCAGATGATAGAAAAGGCATTCTATCTTCTGAAGGATTCTCTCCTACAGGTTTCAGAGGGAACATGGCTCAGTGACACCTTGATTTTGGATTTCTAGCCTCCTGAGCTGCGAAACAAGAAATGTCTGTGTTTTAAGCCACTTAGTTTGTGGTACTTTGTTACAGCAGTCCTAGGAAACGAATACACAAAAAATAATAGAAAAGATACACAGGAAATCTAGAAAACAGAGGTACTGGATGCAGACTTTAAAATAGTTTTGCCTAATATGATAAAGGAAAGATTGAGAATTTCTATAGAAAACTATAATCTGTTAAAAAAAAAAAAAAAGAACCAAAAGCAGGGGCACCTGAGTACTTCAGTCAGTTGAGTGTGTGACTCTTGATTTTCGCTCAGGTTATGATCTTGGGTCATGAGACTGAACCCCATGTTGGGCTCCACACTGAGTGTATAAACTGCTTAAGAGTCCCTCTGCCTTCCTCTGCCCCCTCCCCTGCTCAGGCACAAGCTCTCTCTCCCTCTCTCTCAAAAAAAAAGAACCAAATGGAAAATCTAAAACTGAAGAATACACTAACTGAAATTAAGGACTCAAGTAATGGGTTAAACAGTGTATTAGGGACAGGTGAAGAGGGAATTAATGAACTAGAAAAAAATATCAAACATGATGCATGAAGAGTCAAAAGGAAAGGTAAATAAAGAACAATATGTAAAGGATATTAGGGTTACAATAAGATAATATAATACAACTAAAACATCAGAGGAAAAAGAGAGACAATGGAAAAGCAGGGATGTTTGGTGACATAATGACAAAATTGTCCAAAAATGTTCAGTCACCGAGTCACATATTCAAGGCGCAACATGAACCCCAAAAGGAATATTTATAAAGAAAATCTAACCTAAGCACATTGTGGGAAAACTGTTAAGAATCAGGGGGGAAGATAAAATTTCAAGTGTGCCACAGAAAAGAGATGTAACTTTCAAAGGAACAAAAAATTAAGATGAACAGCTGACTTTCCAAGAATAAAGGTGAAATAATAATAATGATAAACCTTTTAGATGAATAAAAACTGGGAGTCTCTCTCACCAATATATCTGTAATAAAGGTAATACTAAAAGGTATTCTTCAGACAGAGGAAAATGATACTAGTTTGAATCTTAGAAATATGAGAAGAAATGCATTAAAATCAGATAAATACATGAATAAATGTAAACGGATAGCAAATGTATACACTAATAACAATGTATAGAAATGTAAAATACTATTGTCTGAAAAAAGACTAGAGTACCTTTTAATGGAGATAAGTCAGGGATGCACCTTAAATTATTAAAGCAGCATCCTCCAACTGAACTTTCTGTGATGCTTGGAAATACATGCACTGTCCCATATAGTAACTGGATGCAGGTTTCAAGGACTTGATATATGGCTGGTATGAGTGAGAAACTGAGTTTTAAATTTTACTTAATTTTAATAAATTTAAAACAGTCACCTGTGGCTAGGAGCTACTATATTAGCACACCTCAAGAGTAACCTTTAAAAGAGTAGGAAAAGAGAAAAGAAAAAAAAAAGAGTAATAAAAGAATACATACTTATGTTAACATAGAACTATCCCTGTTAATAAAGGGGAATAAATGGAATAAAAATATATTCAATTCACAAGAAGGCACTAGGACAAAAAAAGGTCCCTAAACGAATGAGTCAAATAGAAGACATACATAAATTCAAGTTTATTAGTAATGTGTGGTAATTACTACAGGTACTACAAACATTAAAGGATATGAAGATATTATAAAGACCTTTATGCCAGTACTTTTGAAAATTTAAAACTGAAAACATTTCTTAAAAGCATACACACCCCACAAATTACAAAACTGATGCAAGAAATTAAACATGTGAATGGCTCTAAAACTAATTTAAAAGGAGAATTGATAATTAGAAGCTTCTCAAAAAGGAAAACTTTAGGCTCACATGCCTCCTAGGTAAAATTTACCATTTATAGAAGTAATGCCAATTTTATAGAAATTCTAACAGATAAGAAGAGGAAATACACCTGAGCTCATTTTATGACATAAATATAACCTTAATACCAACATCTAGGCAAGATATTACAAGCCAGTCTCACTCATAAACACAGATGGCAGAATTAATATTAAATTAAATCTACCAATATATAAAAAGAGTAATATATTATGAGCAAGCTGGGTTTATGCCAGGAACACAAGGCTGGATTCACATTTTCTTTCTAAGCTAATTTATTTATTCTGAGAGAGTCAGTGTGAGTGAGGGAGGGGCAGAGAGAGGGAGAGACAGAGGATCCCAAGCAGGCTCCACACTGTCAGCATGGAGCTGCTGGCCTGGACCCACGAAACCATGAGATCATGACCTGCACCTAGACCAAGAGTTGGGCACTTAACCGAATGAGCCACCCAGGGGGCCCAGCTTTGGATTAACATTTTTAAGTTAATCAAAGGATACATCACATTAGTAGAATGAAAAAGTCATACCATCATGCCAATAAATGCAAAGAAAATAACTGATAAATTTTCTTTTACCCATTCATGACTAAAATTCTTAAACTAGGAATAGTAAGGAACTTTATTTTAAGAAAAGGTATCTACAAAAACCTATGCAAATATCAAACACAATGGTGAAATGTTGAAAACTTCCCCTTTTAAGATTAGAAATAAGGCAAAAATGCCCATTATTCACCCTCTAATCAAGTGCTAGGTAATGAAGGCAAGGAAAAATAGATATAAAGATTGGAAAGAAGAAATAAAATGGTCATTATCTGCAGAAGATATAATTGGTTACTTAAAACATCTAAGTCATTAGAATGAGTAAGTTTAGCAAAGTTATTAGATAGAAGATCAATATACAAAATCAATATGCAAATAAAGTTTATATTTTAGTAACAAACCATAAGTAAAATGTCAGAAATACCATTTATAATAGCTTAAAAATACCAAATACCAAGAAAATGCACTTGAAAGATACACAAGATCTCTACATACAAAATCATAAAATACCTGAGAAATTCAAGATATAAATAGAGAAATATACACAGTTCATAGGTTAGAAGATATGTTATCGTGAAGCTACCAATTTGCTCCACATTGAGTCAATGCACTTGCTAACAAAAATCCCAATCTTCTTGTTGTTGTTGGTAGGAACTGACAAGCTGATTCCAAAATTTGTAAACACAAAGGGCCAAGAATAGCCAAGAAACTCCTGAAGGAAAACAAATCGACAAGATTCACTTTACAAAATAGAACATTTTATAAAGCTAGAGTAATTTAAACAGTGTTAATTGTCTAGCTAGGGTAGCTAGAAAAATTAAGTAATTACTCCAGCTGGAGTACTTAAAACAGGTACTGAACTGTCTGAAGGATACAGAGGGAGTTAGAATTAGATTCACATATATGATTTATAATACAAGTAGCATTGGAGAGCAGCAGAAAGCAGAAAGGGTGGTCTTTTCGATAAACAGTACTAAAAATTGAAAATATCTTGATATTCCATGTAAAAATAAATTCCACATAAACTGTATATCTAAATATAAGGGGTAGAAAAAAAATAAAGATTCTAGAAGTAATACAGGAGAGTATCTTCATGATCTTGCTGGGGGGGAGGTTTAAATTGGCAAAAGAAAGCACTAATCATAAAGGAAATATTAAGTTCAAAAGATACCATTAATATATTGAAAAGACAAGTAACAGAATGGGGGAAAATATTTTTAACATTTAAAACTAACAAAGAGGGCCAAAGAAACAAAAACTTCACAATAGAAAAATGAGCAAGAGGCTTGAAAAGGCAATTCATAAAACTAAACATCCAAAGGATAAATCAAGTGAGAAAGTGTCCATGTTCATAAACAACCAAAGAAAGGCAAAGTAAAACAATAATGAAATAGCATCTCTCTACCAGCATGGCTAAAATTAAGTAAATTGAGAAGTCCAAGTGTGGGCAAGGATGTGAAAGAAATTGGAACCCTCACATATTGCTAATATAAGTGTAAGTTGTCTAACTTTCGGAAAACTTTCTCAAATTATGTACTGAATGTGAATGTATGCCTAACTTAGTAATTCACTCCTTGGTATATGCTGAACAGCAATACGTGTTCAGTGCACTAATAGACATTTACAAGAATGTTTAGAGTTGCATTAAAATGGAAACAACCCAAAGAGGTTCCTAAAGTTAAATCGATAAACTGCAGTATATTCTTAGAAAGGAATATGTCAAAACAACAAAACTACTGTTACATACGGTAACAGTATGGATAAAATTTTACATAACATGGATAAATTTCAAAAACTACGTTAATTGAAAGAAGGCATAAATAAAAGACTACTATTTTATGGCTCCATTTGTATAGAGTGGGAAAACGAAACTATCACATGAGAATAATGATTACCATTGGAGAAGAGGAAGAAGGCAATGACTGGGAAGGGTTATTTGGGGGTCTTCAGGGCACTGGTAGTTTTCAGCTTCTTGATCTGCAAACTAGTTAGAGGTATTGGGTTTGTTATAATTCCTTGATTTGTACATTTATATTCTTTCCATTTTCTGAAAGTGTATTATACTTAAAAAGTTAAAAATGGAAGAGAAAAACAAATCAAATCAATGATGTATTTTACAACTATTCTATTTTCTTAGAACAGAAAGAGTACTATGTAGACATTTAAAAATTATGTGTAAGTATAGAGAAGTTACTGCTGTTTGCTTTAGTCTGCTTTTAATTTTTGGATAAGAAATCCTTTAACTCTTGTATTTTAAAGATGATTTTCCATAGTTTCACCTAATTCTAGGTTAAGAGCTTTTTCCTCAGTACAAAATTACACAAAATATTCCTTGTCTTGTAGTATCTATTTTCATCAAGGAGAAGTCTACTTTTGGGTGATATATTAGGTAATAATTATAATAAAAAAGGTTTGTATATATAGTCCCTGAAGTAAGTCGAATCAAATATTATTATATCCATTATGTATAAGTGAAAAACCTCAGGCAAACAATTATAAAATATATAGTAATTATACACACATATCTTCTGACTCCCACATTTAGCATGATTTCTACTATTCCATTATAATGGAGTCAGAGGAGATAGGGATATAAATTCTGAATTTCCCAGAAACTGTGTACAGAGAAAACCTTAGTTTCTTCCTCTGTAAAACAAAGATAAACATCATCTATTTTACAGAATAGAGAGGATTAGCAGTAATGGATATATAGTCATTGACCCACATTACATATTTCATAAATGAGGGCTCTATTATATTCTTTTGTTCTATACACACATATACACACACACACACACACACATATACTTAATAGTTTCTAAGGATAATTTTGGATCTTTTCAAGTGTATCAGATAATATATAACTTGGTTTGTGGTTGGTAGATATGTAATAAACCAAAGAAGAAAAAAAATACCCAACAATATTCTATAAGCTGTACTTTGGGAGGCTAGGAGGCATGTAGTGAGAAAAACTGACATATTAACAGGAAGGATGAAAGAACAGAATATTTGAAAAGAAACACATTACTGCTTTTAAGGGTATATTGTAACTTGTATGTAGTAACTCATTTCCAGTTTAGTCTGTTAATTGGATGTCAAAAGGCAATAATAATAAATACTTCTGAAGTGAGATATCCTAAGTATTTTACACACATCTCGTTTAACTCTTGACCATCTGTAGACGGACACTCTTCTTAAAACCAAAACCACTAAGTCTACATTTCATTAGGTATAACTATAAAGAGACTAAGTAATGAGTCACACAAACTACTTTCATATCTGATATATAACTTATTTTAATTATATTCAGTTGTTCTAGACACCACAATAACAAAAATGACTGTTGCTTTCTGTATTTATCCTATTTCCAGAAAGTAATTATAAGAAAAACTTACTTAGGAGCCCTTTCTCCTATACTCCCTGATGCAACATTTCTTCTGAAAATTAAAAGAGTAATATAGCAACATTAAATAACAACAACAAACAACCCTCTAACCCACAGATGCTTTTAAAACAACACTTTAAAACATATTCACCCCCACATAAAAAACCAAATCCATCCTCAAGCCCCAAAAAACCCACAACCACATAACATAAGTTTCTCATCAAACAAATGTCAAAAAAAACCAAATATACCATCCCATTAAATTAAAATGAATGGCTTACAAGTGGGTAAGAGTTACTGAGGATAAAGAGCACATAGGACAATAATTACTTAGGACTTCAAAGAATACTTTAAATGAAGTAGACCATATAGACGATGGCAGTTTTATCTGTGAGAGTACATCAAAAATCAAACAAACAAAAAAAACAGCACTTCAAATTGTTTTGTCATGAGTTTCTCTTCTTTCAGTACTTTAAATAGGATTTAAGTGCTAAGTTTTTGTTTCATCTTTTCCTAAAATGGATGCGGCTAGTGATTGCTTTCAAGTAGCTTACATGAAGGCTGTTGGTATGGTTTCATGGCAAGAGGTCTTTAGGAAGAACCTTGCAATTGCAATTACTAGCTGAAAACTAAAACAAAGAACTTTGGGTACTGAGTATGAAATAGGAGGAGGGGGTGGTGTATCACCAAGTAGTACATTTAGCCATTTGTGTTTTTGAGTTAAGCAGAGAGAGCAAATTAATTATCTTATTAATACTCTTATACAGTAAAGACAAAACACTGACTAACCAAAATATGGAATAAATTTTCAGATAAGTAACTTTTTTTTTTTTGATTAAGCAAGAAAAACACACTCGTAACAGCTGTTTCACACCAGGAATTATGCTAAGCACTATGAGAATACAAAGCTTCATCAGACAGTGACCTTAAACTACTTACTGTCTAATGGGAAGATATGATAGGTGTCAAAAGGAACAACACAGTAGAAAGTAACAAGTCATCATAAGAGTGGTTAAAAAAAAAAAAAAAAAAAAGACCCTACCTTGAAAGATCAAAGGAAGGAAATGACTCCACAGAAGGGCAGCTTGAGATATTTGGGATGGACTGAGACACATGGGATGGATTAAAACATAGGAGATGAGACATTCCACTGGGAGGGAGCAATATCAATAGTGACTGGTAGGTGATCCTTCATGTAAAGTATGTTAACTGCACGTGAACCCAGATAACACAAATCAAATCCCTAACCATCGCCCTCAAATAGCAAAACAGAAACAGAGTAAAAAAATATTATTTGAAAAAATTCAAGTGTCATTATATTTCAAGAAATTTTCAAAAAATGTTCTCACCAACAATTTAAAAGAAGCTTATTAGAAAACACCTCTACAGTTTATTATATTGTAAAATAAACTAAGTATTTTAAAAATAAAATATGTTGACATTCAACTACAACTAAACAATAAGTAAGAGGGAAAAGAAAACATTTAATCTCACTAGTCACACCCCCACCACTTAACTCTGCAGCAGGAATGATGCTTTAGTAGAAAAGAATGTTAACACAACAAGAAAACTGAAAACAAAGAGTAGAGAATGGAAGTCTTTATAATTGATTAATAAAAGTATGTATTTACAAAGGAATTAAAAAGGAGAACAAAGCCTCCTGTGTAACTTACCAACATAAAACGAGCAGTTGGAATGCAATAAACTTTCAGTCCATAAGCGACAAAGTTCACTTTCAGTTAGAGCTTCAACTCCATAACAAGCTTGATATTCCACTTTGGGTAGTACATAAACTGGAAATTGCTGAAATGCAAGGTTATACTTTTTCAAAGCTCCATTAATTTACTTTTCATAGCAAATACATATCCCTATATAGTTCTGCTGCTTCCAAAATACTTTCATGTAATCTTATTTCATCCTTTCGTATATAGTAGAATTCGGGATGGACAGATAAGATATCCTGAACTAACAGCTACCCGCCCTCCCACCTCAACCCCAAATCCACATACCTCACCACATATGCACACATTCTAATCAGGAAATGTAATTTAGAATTTATTGGTCAGGACACTAAATAGATTAAGTAAAATAACTGTGGCAATTTTTGGTCTAAATGACGATATGCAAAGAAATACACGATTATGAAATAGTATGTTAGTCCTATTCACTGTGCTCATGTTATCTCATTTCTGTCAAAGAATATTCTACTCTTGATAGTAGTCTCTTCACTTCCAGCTGCAGAAGAAGAAATACACGATTCAAAAGATTTATTCAAAGTGAAAAGGCTAGTTAGTACTTTTGAAATTACACTAAGCTGTCACTATTCATATACTTGAAAATATTTCATAAATGTTTCAGAATTCCTGATTTTCAGAAAGTGGCAAATTTAGTGAACTTGGAACAATGATGGTGGAAAGAACAATTCAAATCCAGTAAAATTTTGTTAACAGTAAGCTTGGTTCATATGATTACCTTTGAATGTTGTAAAGCTCTTTAAAGTTGTGTTTTCTGGATTTCAAAGTGCATATGCATAACCCGGGGAATAATTTTGTTAAAATGGAAAATCTGAGGTGAAGAACAAGGTTTTTCTTTTTTTCTTTTTTAAATTGCAGTATAATTAACAGTGTTTTATTAGTTTTGAGTGCACAATATTTCAATAATTCTATACCTTAGGTTTTGCATATTTAATAAGCTATTGTTCCAGGGGCCAAACCTCAAATACAAGGCTTCTACATATCTTCACAATTAAAAACAAATTAAACTGTGATAAAGATAATTTTACTGCTAAAAGCATTTTATTATATAATAATTCTTCAGCAATTGGTAATCCACATTTACAGTTGCAACAATAAGCTAGAGATAAGGAAGTGGAGGTCAAGAGCGTTTAAGAAATTTGCTTAGGGACACAGTTTACAGCAGAGTTGAATAATTGATAAAGAAGATACTCTTTTTGGATCATGAGATTTTCCTTGATAATACTTCCATATCTTTAAAACTAAGTCCTGAATCTGGTTTTAATTTCTATATGTATTCTACTGCCATCTCCAGGAAGCCAAGGGAAAGAAAAGTCTGAATATTTTATGGTATTATTCCAAAATTAAAGTGAAATTTTAAATACAAAGTTTTCAAACTATAAAAATTAAATTTACTAGTGCACCTGGATGGCTCAGTCAGTTGAGTGTATGACTCTTGATTTTGGCTCCGGTCATGATCTCATAGTTTGTGTGTTTGATCCCTGTACTGGGCTCTGTGCTGATGGTGTGGAGCCTGCTTGGGATTCTCTCTCCCTCTCCCTCTGCCCCTCCTCTACTCATGCGCATGCATGCACTCTCTCAAAATAAATAGGTAAATTAAGAAGAAATTGAATTTGCTATTCCTTTCTCCCTTGAATAGTAACTCCTGTTCTCCCCAACTGAAAGCTTTTCTTCGTTGTCTTCCAATTACTCATATAAACTTTTTAAACTTTTAGATAAATTTCGAAATAGGTATTTCATAGCTAGTATGAGGTTGAAGAGACTTCTAAGTATTTTACTTTTAAATTTTTTANAGCCAGGGAGGGTCAGAGAGAGAGGGAGATACAGACTCTGAAATTAGCTCCAGGCTCTGAGCTGGCAGTCAGCACAGAGCCCGACGCGGGGCTCGAACCCACGAACCGTGAGATCATGACCTAAGCGAAAGTCGGACGCTTAACCGACTAAGCCACCCAGGTGCCCCTAAACAAGTTGGGTTTTAAGTAGTAAATATTAATGAGAATGCTTTCTTACCTAAAGTTTAAATAGCGCTACTTTAAAATTTCTCAAAATTGATTAAATTCCCCGACAATTTCTTCCTTAATAACACCCTCTTCTCTCTTATCCCTCAATTCTTGTTTATATAATACTTGTTTACTGTGTTTCTAGGATATAAAACATTTGGGAGAAACAGATAAGTAAGACATGATTGCAAGGGAAATGCACTGTAGTAGGGATTTAAACCATGTGTACTAAACTATTATAAAAAGTACAATATGATAAACATTCACTGAAAATTTTAAAATTTTACTCTGGGTCTGACATAATAAAAAATACATGGCTCCTATTTACATATTATTTGGGGCTCGACTGTTTTGATATATTGTGATGAAGAGTAAATTCTGTCCCATAAGATTGTGTCTCAACATTTACAAATTGCATTTTAGTCAAGTGAATGACCATGTCCTTAACAGGTTGTCTATTTAAAGAATTAATTCAGTACCCAATATATCCCTAAGCTACTCTTTCTTAAGAGATACTGGCCATCAATAGTTTCTAACTGCTGTGAGCTGGCAGATCAACACAAAGTGGCATGGGTTCGCAGAGTAGAAAATGAAAGAAACGGGGTTAGCTCCCAAATAAATCAGAGAGATAGCAAGTAAAAATTAGAAAAATAAAGCACTGAAAATACAGTCCACAGCACTGACACATATTTAAGACATTCATGCTATGACGATTAAATTGATCACAGCTAAATATACATGAGATGGAAAATAATTAGCAAATAAAGTAAAATCTTTTAATTTAGAGAACATTAGCCTTTATTTAGAAGCAGACTAAAATAAAATCTTTAGTAGTCTGTCATTCCTTGACTTTCTCTTATAAAAAACACTACTATATAATTCAAAACCATTTGGTTTCTAAAATTTCATGTGTGAACCACTGATGAAAACCAAATTAGGAAAAGAATTAAAAAATTTATTCAGTCTTCCTTCTATTTAACAAAGGATAACAGTATCATCAAGCAAAAGATCCTCCAATTCCAATGGATTCTAGTGGACAAAGATCTTAGATCCTGATGGGTTAGTTTTAGAGTTTTTTCTTGACAGACTCTGCTATTGGCAGTTTGGAAAGGTTAGCATTTCCTCTCCCTTTCTTTTCTTTCTTTTTCTTTCTCCTTCCCTACTTCCTTCCTTTCTTTCTCTAGTTATTTCTTAATATGACAAAGTAGTAATCAGGGACTTGATCCACAAGGTTCAATGCTGAAACATCACTAGTTTTGATCACCTGATTCCTAGCCCCAACTATAATGACATTCTAAAGTGATCACTGAGGATTCTTACTGGGTAGTAGGTTAGAAAGCAAGAGACAAAGACATCAAAATTAATACACACACACACACACACACACACACTGACAAATGTATACAACAGAAAAAATTCTCTTACATTACTATAATCAGTTATAATGCAGAGGCTCCTCTTTACCAGAATTCAGTGGTCACACACACAAAAATCTAATCTGAACAAGAACTTCAAGCATCAAATACAGAAAACTGTTTAAAGAACCAATTACTCAAACTTAGTAAGAATTTTATAACTGAAAAAAAATTTTTACATAAAACCCNAAGAAAACCCCCCCCCCCCCCCCAAAAAAAAAAGAACAGAGAAAAAAGAAGACATTTGGCCTTCTAACAACTCTGGGAAGACTTCAAATGTGTGTGAAACCCCATCTTTCAAGATGTGGGACTTCTAAAATGAGTCAAGAAGATCCCCAAAGTAAGAGAGAAATGGGCTAATAAGTTATAATGGAATTCCAAATTCACAGAAGGCTGGAATATATATGTGCCAACCTAGGTCAAATTCATGACGGTGCCATTTTTTTCATCAAGTTTATAAATTCCATGCAAGAATGTTACCAGCATTCATGAATTTTATATTTAACACTTTCCATTTTCCCTTATTAAAAGTGCTTTCTATATTTTACTAAAAAAACAACAAACAAAAAGACCCAGCTCAATCTGGAAAAATTCTATAGTGACCAGCAATTTAAAATGAAACTTCATAACAAGGACATGTTAAATATTTGTTGATTACCTACTTATACTACCACATCCTAAGTCCCCAAGTGACAACTTACTCTTCTGATTTTCTTCCGTTTTTTAGAACGTGGTCTGGTCTCTATCTTCTGGACACTGCATCGCACAAGTAACAACAGGTCTTGCAGGCTAAATAACTTGTAAACAAAATTTCCTTCCTGAGGAGCTACATATTCTGTTGTATCTTCAACATAGTCCTGAAGTTCATATGGCAATCCTTTAAAAATAATTATATTTCTCATTTTTATTTTAAAATACATTAGTTCTTTATCCATAATTCAAAATAAAACAATTCCATTATCTATTTTTAGGTTTCTGTCAACTTTAACTTTCTATGTCTTCTGAGTTGAACATTCACGGTAGTACTATTTCTGTTTACTTTTACGGGAACTGCAGCCAAGAGCTGAAGTCACAGCTTTAACTACTACCTTCGCTAACCCAAGGCAAAGTTTAAATTAGTGAAACAACATATGAAGCAAGAAGAAAAAAAAGCTGTAAAATAAAAAGTGATGTTTCTCCTAATCCAGGCAGAGCTGAGGTGCAGCTTTATATCTATCTCCGAATGTGAAAAAGTATAAAACTCTGGTCTAATACACCATGAATTTGTAAATTCTGAACTTATAAATGTTGACAATTATTTTTGATCATTTCCCCTTCATTCATTCTAGTGAGCCGTATCACCTGAAGCTACAGTAGCCACTGTACATGATGGATAACCAGTAGACTGAAAAATGAAATCTCAAAGACCAGGTAAAGATTATGAGACAGTTGGGGTGCCTGGGGGGCTCAGTCACTTGAGGATCTGACTTGATTTTGGCTCAGGTCATGATCCTACAGTTGTGAGACCAAGCTGCATGTGTCAGACTCCGTGCTGGGGGTGGAGTCTGCTTAAGATAGTCTCTCTCTCTCTCAATCTCTCCTATCTTCTGTCCCTCCCCCGTACTCTCTCAAAAAAAAATTATGAGACAGGTTATAACAAAGAAAATGTGAGGGAATGAGGGAGAAAAACTGAAGGATAAGGAAGAAGCAAAAGAGTTAATATAAAGGTCTTTGTAAATATTTACTTACGTCCTTTTGGCTTCTGAAACGCAGAAGGCCATACAGATTTTGGCCAACTAGAGGCATCTGAAGGAGCAGAGGACTGCTCAGAAGCCGGAGGTTGTTTAGAATTTTCCAAATTCATTAAGGGCAATTCAGGTATTTTCCTGGAAATTGGCTTTAAGAGTTCATCCTGCATTTTTAAAATTTCTCCAACTGGATCAAATTTTTTATATACTCGTTTGATAGGTTTTTTTAAAACACACGACTCTTCAGGACTACAAGTAGCATTGGTCTGGTTTCCTACAGAAGCCTGTGCGGAGGAAGAATTAGAGCTAGCTGGTTTAGAACTTAACTTAGAATTCACATCAGCTGTCTTTGTATTACTATTATTTTGACACTCTGTGTCAATAATTAAACAGTCTTCATCTGTATCACTATTGCAAAGAATTACATCTTCACTTCTCACTGCTTCTGGGGTGACAGTCTTTTCCTTTGAATTGTCTGTGTTCTCCAGAACATTTGGTTTTTCTGGGGCATATACTGTATTAGTAGCTAAATCAGTTTTATTAGAGGTTTCAATTTCTGTAGAACTTTCTAACTGTAAGGAATCAGACATTTTCAAGTCACTATCTTGCACCAAAGACTTGTCAGGATTTGATGTGTCACCACATGGTACAAATCCCTGATCATCTTTATTTGTGCACTCTTCAGGGCCACTGTCCATACAGGTCACCAGCTGTTTCTCCTTTTGCAACTGTTCCATCAGAATCTGAGATAAACTTCTAGAATGAGCAGACATGTCCGGTGCACGTGATGCCACAGATGTGGTTGCAGTGCTGGGAGCTGTGGGAGTATCTGCTGTGTTGGGTGCTGTGGAAGTGCCTGCTGGACTTGGTGACTTAGATGGTTTGGTGGTATTTACTCCAAAAGTTTCAAGTTCTGTGACGTCACCATCAAAATCCAGGTCCAAATTTTCAAGGGTCTCAATTTTTCGGCACTCATTAACTTCATAAGACATCTTAAGAAAATATATTGGTTAACTATTAGTAGATATTCCAGGACAGCCCTCACCTATCTCTTAATGCCCCTACCCCCCACATAGATAGTTCATGCTCTTCACAGTCTTTATGTATTTATTTATTTATTTATTTATTTATGTCTGTCTGTATTTTATTTTGAGAGACAGAGACAGAGAGTGAGTGGGGGAGGGTCAAAGAGAGAGGGAGACACAGAATCCGAAGCAGGCTCCAGGCTCTGAGCTGTCAGCACAGAGCCCGACGCGGGGCTCGAAACCTCAGACTGTGAGATCATGACCTGAGCCAAAGTCAGATGCTTAACTGACTAAGCCACCCAGATGCCCCTCTTCATGCTCTTTAAAAGCAGAAGGAAATGTCTAATGGCTTTGAAAGGTTCTTACTTAAGATGCTGATAAACTACAAGCAACTAATTGACTCAACCTTACTTCCCCAATGATATGTTGATGAAACACAGAAAAATTTGCCAGCTTGTAACAGCAAAGGAAAGGGGGAATACTCGTGAACCTGCACATTCCAAAAGGAATTTCCACTAATCACTCACACACACACACACACACACACACACACACCCACACCCCAAATGTGGGGCCAAATAGAAATCCGAAGGATTTTCACTACTTTCCACTGTATACACTGTACTGAGCTGACCAGGAGGAAAGTCTGTTTGCCACTGTGAGGAAGCTGCTTTCTAATGCAGCTGGGGAAGGTTCACCAGCCTCCAATGCATTCCTAACATCAACAGTGACTTTCTACACCTACTCAGAGAAAACAACTCTTAGTAATATGGGCAGGAAATGATTTTATTGTATTCTGGGACATGAACCTATTGAGGTTGTAGTTTTTCATGTCCTGTTTTGGGAATGGAAGAACTACAGACAGCTTTAATTTATCTGAGAATAAACTGTCCTCTCCCCAAGCAGCAATAGATCTCTCCTCAATTGTGTCAAAGGACTTTAGATAAATACCATAAAAATCTGGTTTGAAGCTATACATAGCCATACAGTTGAGGATCTGAGAGAGAAATATTCTGACAGTAATCACATAGTAAGAAAGAACAACCTATATAAATTATTCAACCTCTGTGAACCTCAACTTCTTCATCTCTAAATAGTGATGATAGTAGGGTCATTTTGGATTTGTTCTAAGGATTAAATGAGAACTTGTATATAGAAAGTTTCTTACCGTAGTCCCTGGCACATAAGGAGCTTCTCAGTAAATAGTAGCTCTTATTAAAATAGGGTACCAGATTTAGTAAAAAAATAAATAAAAGTAAACCATATGCTATTTACACGAGACATTCTTACAGAGAAAGGTTAAAAACAAAACAATGGGACATAACATCAAGAAATAGAGTTAAGAGAAAGCAATACTAAGTACTCGATAAAGCAGAATTCATGGCAAAAAACATTAGCTAGAAAAAGGAATCCTATGTTAAAAAAAGATGAAATCCATTAATAATGGTTTTTGAGATGCCAAATAACTTTAAAATATGGAGTCAAAATTGAAAAATAAAAGGAAAATCTGACAGAAATACAAATGCACTTGGTCAACAATATACTATATCTAAGCAAAAACAGTTGTATAGAAAGTACATATAATATTAAATGAAGAATGTATGAATGACTGAAAACATAAACACAGACTACAAAGATATACCTTTTCCCTCCCAAGAATCCAAGGGGCATTTCCAAAGATGGACTATAAATTAACATACAAAGAAAACATCAATATAGTACAAAGCAGAATCTACAAAGATCTAACTCTCTGTTTAGAATGAAATAAAATTAGAAATCATTAAGAAAAATGCAAGCCAACAACCATAAACCCAGGCACTTGACATTTAAAACCACTCCCAGTTGTTGGATAAAAGAAGAAGTTAAAATAATTGCGGAATAGTCAAAAAGCAACAAAAAATAGAACACTGGACATTAAAAATCAGAAATATCATTCACAGCCTTTTCAAGATATAGAAAAATAACACTATGATAATCATAATAATAAAGTGAAGAAACTTAATAACTATAAAGCCAAAAATCAATGAACTGGAAAACAATGGTCTCATCTCTAATAGAATAAACTTAGATAAAATTTTAAATTTCATTTATCCGTAAATACTTTGGTATGTAGCTGTAAAAGGATTCTTCTCTAAAACATATCACTAATCCCATCAGTAAAAATTTTATAATTCCTTAATAAAATAGCTAATCACTGTTAAAATTTCCCAGTCCACTAAATGTCTTTTTACAATCGTTTATTGGAATCAGGATCAAGATCCCTACAACTGTATTTGGTTGACTTATCTGTCAATTTTAATTTGTTAAATGCCTCTCCCCCATATTCTGCCAACTTCCAAATCACCATTTATAGAAAAAAAACCGAATTAGTTATCCTATAAAAATTTCTAATTCNTTGTTAAATGCCTCTCCCCCATATTCTGCCAACTTCCAAATCACCAGATATTTACAGAAAAAAAAAAACCAAATTAGTTATCCTATAAAAATTTCTAATTCTGTATTTTAAGTTCTGCATCTTGCTGATGTCATGTAAGACATTCTTCTATCCCTTAAGTTTCCTATTAAAACAACCTCGTAGCTTGATTAGATTCAGGCATAGTTTTTTTTTTTTAATTAAAAAAATGTTTATTTTTGAGAGAGAGAAGTCGGGAGCCCACAAGCAGGCACAGCAGGGGAGGGGCAGAGAGTAGGGGAGAGGGAAGCTCAAGCAGGCTCTGCAAGGCAGCACAGAGCCTCACATGGAGCTCCAACTCACCAAACATGAGGTCATGACCTGAGCTGAAATCAGGAGTCAGATGATTAAACGAATGAGTCTCCTAGGTGCCCCTCAGGCAGTTTTTGTTGTTAACTGAATATGGTACTATTTGTGTACTTTCTACTTCAATCAGGAGNACCTGAGCTGAAATCAGGAGTCAGATGATTAAACGAATGAGTCTCCTAGGTGCCCCGCAGGCAGTTTTTGTTGTTAACTGAATATGGCACTATTGTGTACTTTCTACTTCAATCAGGAAGCTAATAATGTCTGGTTGTCTTTCTTCTTGTGATATTACAACGGATCTATTGAATCATCAAATGTCCTCAACTTTACTATGAAATCCCTCAGTGATCTCATGATTTTAGCAGCCATCATTGATGATCACTGTTTACAAATTTATTTTGAGAGAGAGAGTGAGAAAGAGAAAGAGATGGAGAGAGAGAACCCCAAGCAGGCTTGGTGCTGTCAGCACAGAACTCCGCACTGGGCTCAAACCCACTATTTGTGAGATTGTGACCTAAGCCAAAATCAAGTTGGATGCTCAACTGACTGAGCCACCCAGGTGCCCTGATAATCACTGTTTAGATTCACTACTTCATTAGGAAGTGCGAAATGGTGACAATATTCTATCATTACCCTAAAATACAGTTTGTACTAGAAAGGCAAGACAAATATCTGGTATTTTTTTTTATTATCAGTTTTTAGCATGACTTTATGCACTAACACCCTCCAAAACTATTACTTTTTTTAAAGTATCATTATGAATTCATGGGTTTTAACATATTTTGTATGTTTTAATCCATTGCAGCCATTTTTTCATGTCAAACTGACACATCTGGTCAACAGGACACCCGTCACGTGGCCCTGGCATCCTTCTGATACTATTCCAATAGTATTACAGAGCGTTTACTTCTTTGACTGGCATTTACTATCTCTTGTATCTCCAAAATTCTTGCTTCCTAATATAAACATAATTACTTCTTTACTTTATCATATTATCTAACATGTTCAAAATCACAAAAGTAGTATCACTACTAAGAACATGGTTACTAGGTGCAGTTTAAGATTTTTTTGGTAGTTCTTTTTGAACTTGGGATATAAATCTTTTGGAATGTATAGTAAAATTAATGAGCTTCAAATCATTTAAAATAATTCACTGAGTAGTTAAACCTCTATCTCAATATACAGTGGATTAATTTGTTTCATTTCAGCTTAGGGTAGCTTTTATAACATTCTAAAAATTTGTTTTCTAGACACATAAAACATTTATGACTCAAAAGTCAAAATTGTAAAATAAATTACATTTGAGAAATCTAGTTGATATCTCTGCTTCCTCTACTTTGTCCATCCTTCTCTCACAGTTTTAGGTTTATCTTTATTATGCAAGGTTTTTATTCTTTTTAATATACGCAAGTAAGTTTATGTGTGTATATACTTGTATTTCCCCTTTCATAAATAAAAAGTAGTATACTACACAAAATGTTTTCTTCCTTGCCTTTTTCACTTAACAACAGATCTTAGGTATTACTCTGTAGCTGCTTATGTATAGCTTCTTCATCCTTTCAATAGCTGCATAGAATGCTGCTGAGGACGTACAATTTATTTAGTCAAAACCCTATTAAGGGGCATGTGGATTATTTCCAATCTTTTGCTACTACAAACAGTGCTGGAATGAATATCTTGCATATACATTTTGCTCTTTTCCTAGTGTACTTTTTAAAGATTTTATGTTTAAGTAACCTCTACACCCAAAGTGAGGTTCAAATTTATAACCCCAAGATCAAGAGACATATGCTCTACCAACTGAGCCAGCCAGGCGCTGCCCCTCCCTGTGTACTTCTGAGCTACATTTCTAGAACTTAGATTCCTATGACAAAGGATGAACCCATTTCATGTTTTGGGGGTACATCTTTCTTCAGATGACTATAGAAATGTTATAGCAATTATCTTTTTTTCTTGAATACCTTTGTAAGAGCTTCCATCAACAGTCTTCTTCTGTTGCTCATCTTTAAATTGGATGGATTGTCCTGTTCCTAAGGGAGGGCAATCCTGTGTCAGGGCAGGCCAGATCAGCTTTCTGAGCTTCGGGGCTCTAAGCTCATGCTCCACTGGTACCACAAAGTATCTATGAATGTATGTATGTATGTGTATAAGTTTGTGTGTTTGTGTGTGTGTGTTCAAATCTTAAGTACATTTTGAAATCTGCTTTCTCTATTCCCCTCTCCCTCAGTTATAGGAAAACTTCTTTCTTTACCCTTAATGTCTTTGTTACGCTTAATATGGACTCTACTACTAGCCTGAACAAAGGCTTTTGTCTTGGAAAGAACTTTACTTGGTTAGATTCTGGAGTTTTTAGGGTCCAGGTTATCCCAGAACTCTCTTAATTTCTTGAGTGCCCCTTGTACTCACCTACAGATTAGGGCCTATCCACATTATTTTCACTTTTGTTTTCCTTCATTCCCTCTTGCATCTTTTACCACACTCCTTCTGTCTGGGATTATTTTCCTTGAGCCTGAAGAAAATCCAATAGAGGGAATCTGCTAATAGCAAACTCAGTTTTTATCTGGAAATATCTTTGGTTTTTTAATTTAAGGATATTTTTACAGGTTAGATAATTTTAGTGTAGGGGTTATTTTAGCACAATATATTGTTCCAGTGTCTTCTGGTTTCCCTTGCTGTTACTGACAAATTACTTGCCAGTCTAACTCTCAGTCCTGTACAGGTAATGTGCCTTTTGTTTTTCTGGTGGTTTTCAAGAGTTTTTTCTTTGTTTCCAACTATTGCCTTGGTCCAGTTATCTCTTTTACATTGAATAGAGGTACACATGTTAAATGGTCTCACTATTTCTTCTATAGTTTTTGCCCTATTCTATTTTCTTTTTGTTGTCTGTATTTTATTATGGATAGTCTTTTCAGACTCATCTTCCAGTTTATCAGTTCTCCTTTTGGCTTCATCCATGTGCTAATACCTACTTACAAAATTCTTAACTCCACTTACTCTATTTTTCAGTTTAAAATATTTTCTTTAGTTCTTTTTCAAATCTACTCTTTTAAAAGTTTCTAGTTCCTCACTGAAAATTTTAAGCCTGGCTTTAGTTTCCTTGAACTCTGTATATTAAACAGAGTTGGCTAATAATTTGTGACTGATAATTGTAGGGTATATTTTTGAGTCTATTTCTTTGGTCATTGTTTCTGATGGTTCTTGCTCACAGTATCTACTCTCCTCATGAGTTCAGTTATCTTTAAATGTGTTCTTGATGTTTTATTTAAAAAGTTAATTGTAGAAATAATTTGAGGCTAAGAATGATATTACGTTTTATTAAGAATTATTTTCATTTGCTCTTACTAGGTGTCTAGAGACACTAGCAATCCAAAAGCATTTGAATACAAGTTCAAGGCCTGAAAACTCAGACTACAATCTCTGAGAAAGTGAATTTATTTCTAGTTCCCTCTTACTCCTGGGGTGTAGCCCTGTAGGGTTCAAGCCCTTGGTAGAAAAATAAACTCTGACTCTTTCCCCTTCTTTTCCCCTAGTCCTGTGATGCTGCCAAAACATACTTCATTTTTTGCTGCCTCTTCAAAACTGGAAAGTACCATTCAGGGCAAAAATGACTCTGAGTGACAGACTTACCTCTCTGGATTTTGGTCTTCTCTAGTATCTCAGCCCTGTAATTCCTCACTATCTTGTTAGCTCTTTGATGATGTTAAGAAAGAAAATTTTATATTCTGTCCAGCTTTATTAGTTATGATCAGTGATGAGAAAGGTCCAATATACTTGGTTTGTCATCAGAGAAAGTTGTTACTTTTTTTTCCTTCTTAACCTACTTCATATTTCTTCAGAGCACCTGTTACTACCGGACACTCAGCTCACACCAAGTATAAGGTCAATTTTAAAATGTGTAAAAAGAGGGGCACCTGGGTGGCTCTGTCCGTTAAACATCTGACTTAGGCTCAGGTTGTGATGTCATAGCTCGTGAGTTTGAACCCCATGTTGGGCTCTGTGCTGACAGCTCAGAGTCTGGATCCCATTTCAGATTCTGTGTCTCCCTCTCTGTCTTCCCCTCCCTGCTCATGCTCTTTCCTTCAAAAATAAACATTAAGCAAATATTTTAAAAATGTATAAAAATAAAACTTAAGAAATGTTGGCGGTGCTTAATGACATTACACCATAAATATATTAAAGGCAAATGTCAGAGAAAAACAAACACAAAAGACAAAAGGCCAATACCCTTAAGATAGTATAAGCTCTTAGGTAAAAATAAAGGTATTATTTATACCTTTATTTATTTAGTTATAAAGTAAAAAAATTTTTTTGTTTTCTAATTTTGTTTGGTCTCTCACTTTATTCAGGTTTCTGTTCATATTTCCTGTATTTGGAAAAGCCTTCTTTAGCATCAATTTAAAATAGTCCCATTCTCATCTCTTTCCCTTTAACCTACTTTGTTTTTCTGCCTAGTATTTATCACAATCTGCTTGTTTGCTATCCTTTCATTATCTACATCCTCCATCACTAATTTAAGCTGTGAGAAAAAAAGACTTTTTATTCAATGCTGTATCCTCAGTGCATAGAAACAGAATGTCTTACTTTAAAAATCACGGAAATACATTTTTTAATATACAAAACAATAAAAATACTATTTATGGAGTGGCAAGCACTGTCCTAAATGTTTTACATGTATTAACTCATTTAATCCCAAATAATCTTGGGAGTTAGGTACTATCATGAAACCCATTTTACAGATGAGCAAACCAGATACAGAGAGAAATTACAAAGCTTGCCTAAAGTGAAATTGCTAATGAGTATACTGAAAAGAATTAACAATTTGGCCAAATACTCTTCTGCACCAATCAAACTCATCTATTCCTTTTCATACTTAAAATCTTGAATATGAATGAAGCCAATTAAATAAAACCACTATCATGATTACCACCACCACTAAGATTTTAGTACATATATACTAAAGACTGTGCTCAGCATTTTACATATAATATCAAACTTAATCCTTGCAACAATCTTGTGAAGTAGGTATTATCATCTCTTCTTTACAAAAGGAGAAAACTTAGGCTGAGGGAAGTTAAGTTAGTTGATTAAAATCTAGCTTGACCTGGGGTTCAATTTCAAGTTTCAATGTAATGCCTGTATTTTTAAATATTAAAGACCTGCAGTAAAACTTTATGTTTCAAAAGGATAAACAAGTACATTTCATTAAAAAAAAATATAGCAAGCATTACATACATCCATTTCAGACATATAATCTTCTGGTTTGTCCATAAATACTGCAGAAACTGGAACAGATGTGTTTTTGGACATCATGAATTTTAATGGAACTTCATGGTAGATTTGATTTCTCTCTCTCATTGTCATTTTCTTTTGGGGAAGTGGTGAATTAAATTAAATTACTTTAACAGGTTTTGAACCTTAAAACAGAAACAGAAGAGAGTGATTAGTTTCTAATAGTTATATTTAAAACAAACAAACAAACAAACAAACAAAAAGCAGGATATCGGGCAGAAAGATCACCAAACAAAGCAAACTGGATAGGAAAGTGGTAACACATGTCTCATGCATTTGCCATTCTTGAGCTTGTGATCTTTACTGATAGGAAGCCGAGAGAATTTGGCTAGAAAAACGTTCTCTAACAAATTTTTAAAAAGATTTTCTGCTTTTTATTGTTATGCTTTTACTGCCATTATTATTCAGTTCTTACAAGACTATACTTCCAAAAAGTGACAGTTTTTACCACAGAGAATACATTACATTTAGCTCTAATCTGTATTTTGCTCATCATAGTTCTGTATTTACTACTATTGTTACATAAAATAATATTAATTTTAGACGATATTAACTTGATTGTCCAAAGAAAGGCTATCCTATGCTTACAAGTACAGACCTATTTTCATTCTGAATTCCAGTACCAGACATGTAAATAAGTCCTAGAAACTGACCCATTTGAGGCTACCTAATAACTGTTCTGCATACCTTTCATTTCAGTGAAAGACAGAAGAACCACATTATTTCATGTATTTTTGGCTACCCTAATCCATAATTATTTTTCTCTTTCACAACCCAAAGTGAATACAGGTTCTGTAGACCTAAGAACTCCTGTATGGGTATAAATTCTAAAGTAGCACTATTTAAAGTTCTACTAAATGTAAATGTAAAATTCACATTCTCCTTAAACCAAAACTTAAGATTTTGTACTTTGACAAATGACCACCTATGTTTAGACAGCTGAAATAGAACTGTTCCAACTCCTCTTCTGAGAGCATTACTTGATATGGCAAATCACAAACCTGCAACAGGTATTACTTGAATACACACTGGAATTTCCCACTGTTCCCTGTAGTTTGGTCCATGGTTATTTAATAAGGTAAATAATGATTGACTAGTTAGAGCTATCTGGGGGTGATATCTTGAAACAAGCTTCTCTGCATTTGGATCTTTACTAATATCCTGAAAAACAAAATACAGCTTGTTACTTGATTATATTTATTGGAAATTTCTTTGATGAAGTGCTAAAAAGAAGGGAGACATTCCAGAAAGGGGCTGAAGAACAATAAGATCGTATGTACTTTATGAGGCACAGAAGATTACTTAGGAGAACCCAAAAACACTTTCCTACTTACAGAATGCATAGCTGCAGCTGTTTTTTCTGGTGTTTCAGTGGTAGATATGTTATCTTTTGAGAGCTGCAACTTTGCAGGCATTGAGGGAAATACCGTTTTTACATATTTTACACTGCCCTAAGTAAGAAAAAAGGGAAGGCCTTATTGCAATATCTTAGGTATTTTTCCCCTAAGAAAAGTATCTTTTCATCATATAAACCCCCAACTTAAAATTCTTCACTCTACTTTAGGAACCTTCTCAAAGCCAAGACTTCCATGATTTTGCTGGACAACCTGCATATATAGGTTTTTCTTTTCAAAAAATGTCCAAGACAGGGTGCCATGCAATCTTCCTTGCCACTTTAAATTCTAACCTCTCATGAGGTACAAATAGAACAGAAACTCTAAAATATCCTCTCTACCCATACTTACTTTCAATAATTGTGAATACAATCCTTTAAAAGAAAAAAGGTTATCTTCTTTGTATTTAGGAACATTAAAAAAGATGGGAATGAAGAGAAAATCAAGAAATAAAGCTGGTAGTGATATTTTTAAAAATAACAAGGACTGCTATCCATAAAATAAAAAAGACACATTTGTATTGCTTATTTTAAAAGTTGTATCTGATTACTGTTCAAGATTTAAACATAAATATTGTCTATGTGACATACAGGTGATGTTTCAGACAAAAATAAGTTTATACTTTCATTGGTAAACCTTACCAATGCAAGAAGAGTTTTTTCTAACTTTAATCCCATCTCTATTCTGAATGGGAAGAATCCCATTAAGCTGGTGACTTCATGGAGAGTGTAGAACTCTGGATACTTTTTCACTTGTTCAGTGCAAGCTTTCAGAATTTGCTAGGAAATAAAAATTAAGAGACTTTCATTTGTATCATACATCTGTAATAACAGGACAAAAATAATTTAGTTACATGTGACTATATAATTATTCATTGAAAATATTAAGTTTATCTCATTAATGAAACTTTTAATAATTCAAGTATAATATATATTCCTTTAATCTCTTATTTTTCACAATTCGTTTTTTTTTTTTAAATTGTGNACTTTCATTTGTATCATACATCTGTAATAACAGGACAAAAATAATTTAGTTACATGTGACTATATAATTATTCATTGAAAATATTAAGTTCATCTCATTAATGAAACTTTTAATAATTCAAGCATAATATATATTCCTTTAATCTCTTATTTTTCACAATTCGTTTTAACCTAATTTCTTAAAAGTTGATATTTAATAATATTAAAATTAGCAAATGTATTCAAATTTAAAATTAAATAGAAAAGATGCATCATATTTTCTGTGCTATTTAACAAACTGTCAAAGAAATAAAGCCACATGAAAATATCAGCACACTTTTCCTCCAATAAAAGCAGTTACATGACTAATTAGAAATAACTAAGTTTAATAAACTAACAATTCCCAAGCACAATGAATTAACAAAGCAGTTATCTTACAGGCCATTATAATCTACGGCCTAAAAAAATAAGTAACCGGGGTGCCTGGATGGCTCATTCAGTTAAGCATCTGACTCTTGATCTCAAGCTCAGGTCATAATCTCACAGTTTATGGGTTCGAGCCTCGCATCAGGCTCTGCGCTGAGAGCACAGAACCTGCTTGGGATTCCATCTCTCCTTCTCTCTGCCCCTCCCCACCCCTCTCTCTCAAAATAAAGAAATAAACTTTAAAAAATAAATAACATAAGTTATAACTAATTAAATGATGGAGTATTTTCTTCTCTCTAAACTTTTCAAAATACTAATAACTTACCAGGAAATATAATCAAGAAGGAAATAAAATTTACAGCTTTACTCAAGCAGAATCTATGACGCTTGTGGTAACATGTAAATAACTCAAAGATGCACAGCACTTTTGGGTGGGAGTGGGGTTATAAAAACATGTACATAGAAGTGCCTGGGTGGCTAAGTTGGTTAAGGGTCCAACTTCAGCTCAGATCATGATCTCATGGTTCATGAGTTTGAGCCCCAGACTAAGCTGTCTGCTATCAGGGGAGAGCCCATTTTAGATCCTTTGTCCCCTTCTCTCTCTGCCCCTCTCCTGCTCTCATACATACTCACACACTCTCAAAAATAAATATTTTTTTAAAACCCATAAAACATATGTACATCATCTTTTAAGAAACATATTTTTTCTCCTCCTGTTAACGAACCTAATCTGAACCTTTTAGAATATATTTTACATCATAAGAGTAATTAGCAATAAGTATATCTTTGTCATATCTTTATATCCTCTTTTCCTTCAGACATCTATAAAATGTGTCAAGTTACAAATCAATAACTTTACTCCAGTCTATCTTTTCATCTAGTTTCATATCCCCTTCTACCCTTATTTAATTCTTACTGCTCCATCTTTCAATTTGTCCCCCTCCACCCATGCTTTTCAATGCTGACTTTGGTATTTTCTTCAGGATATACTTGTAACTAAGGCAGATGTGGGTTAATATGGAAAAATTCTGTTTGTTTTTAAAAATCCTAGTCAACTACAAAATCAAATCTGCATAAAATCTTTGTTCTTCATTTATATTAACTTCCATCCCTAAGATTCCCATCTTAGCGCAGTCATTATAAGAAGCTGAACATACATGCAAAGGAAAGCAATATAGAAGAACTATATGACACAGAAACTATTCTAGTTGGATAATAGCTGGCACATCTTTTTGGTAAAACTGCTGGATGTTATAGTGCTTTTACAGTTTCACTTAATTCAGTATTAGGGCAAGAGAAAAAGTCACAGGAAAATCTAACACAGTTTAACTCCTATATGGAGGTTATATTACTATATATTATTGTTGCTGTTGTTGTTATTATTACTATCTGAGAGAGAGAGATAGAGACAACAAGCTGGAGAGAGGGACAGAGAAAGAAAATCTTAAGCAGGCTCCATGCTCAGCAGAGCCTCACATAGGGTTCAATCCCACCATGGGATCATGACCTGAACTGAAATCAAGAGTTGGGCACTTAACAACTGAGACACCCAGGTGCCTCATTTTTTTAAAGCTTTTTTTTTTTTTTTTTTTAGTAATCTCCACACCCAATGTGGGGCTCAAACTCACAATTCTGAGACAAGAATCACATGCTCTTCCAACTGAGCCAGTTGAGGTGTCCCCATTACTATAGATTATTAGAGGTATTTCACAACTGGTAGGTATTAAGCAACTAAAGGATCATTGATACATTTAAGATTTTTAAAAAAAAACTTTTAATGTTTTCTTCATTTCTGAGAGAGAGAGGGAGGGAGGGAGAGAGAGAGAGAGAGAGAGACAGCATGACAGGGGAGGATCAGAGAGAGAGGGAGATACAGAACCTGAAGCAGGCTCTAGGCTCCGAGCTAGCTGTCAACACAGAACCCGATGCAGGGCTCGAACCGCCAGATCATGACCTGAGCCGAAGCCGGACGCTTAACTGATTGAGCCACCCAGGTGCCCTTAAGATGTTTTAACCTAATAATTTATTTGTCTTTGAAAAGCAGCTGTGAGGCTAAGAGATTTAGGCTATTTCCCATCACCCAACCTCTGAATGTTATTTAACACTCAAAATATCTTGAAACTAAATACACCAAAAGCATACACCTGTACACAATACAGATTTATCATTACAAAGAAAAGTGAAAATGACTCGGTTCCCTTATTTTGGGCCAGAAAGGAAGAATGTAGTAACATATATGTTTGAAACTTAAACATTTTATGGACACTACTTCTGGCAGTATGGTAGGGTAGGTACTTTGAAGAGACTTCTACCCAAAACCCACTAGATACTAGATAAATCACAGCTAATAATAATTTTTAGGCATTACTAGACTTGGTACAAAGCAAAAAAATCTCATGGACCATAAGTAAATAAATAACCTCCAAATGCCTAGAATGAGAAGAAACAGGAGTGAGTAGTAAGAAAATACATGAACACTGAGGTGGTCTGAGGGCAAAAGCCTCCTCCTGTGGCAAGATCAGGTGAGGAGCTGAACACGCGACTCTTACACTTAAGTCTTACAAAATAGAGATTTGAAGAGATATTTGTCCATCCATGTTCATAGAAGAATTACTCACAACTTCAAAATGGCACAAGTAATCCAAGTGTCCATCAATGGATGAATGGATAAGCTAAATGTCCAAATACTTACAACGGAATATGTATTCAGCCTTAAAAAAAGATTAAGAAACATGCTGTAACATGGGTGAATCCTAAAGACATTACACTGAGTAAGATAAGCCAGTCACTTATATGGGGTTATATGGGGTTGCCTAGAGAAGACCAATTTCAGAGACAGAAAGGAGAATGGTGGTTGCCACAAAGTGGGAGGAAGGGGGAGCTGAGAGTTACTGTTTAATGGATGTGATAAAATAAGAAATAATAAATACGTATTTGGTCTTTGTCTTGGTTCCTGACACAGGGCACCTAAGACTTCGGAATTTCCTGAGTGATAAGAAGGAATGTCTTTTGCATGCTACTGAGATGACTCATGGTCCCTAGATAACTCTGGGGAGGGAGATATTTGCCAGAAAGACCAAGGCTGATTAGAGGGCTAGAGATCGACCTACTCACCAATAAGCAATAATTTAATCAATCATGCCTAGGAAAAGAAACCTCCATAAAAACTCCTAAACATTGGGGTTCAGAGAGCTCCAAGGTTGGTGAACACATGGAGGTACTGGGAGGGTGGTGTGCCTGGAGAGGGCGCAGAAGCTCTGTTTCTCTTCCTGCGTTTCTTACCATATGCATCTCTCTCTTCCATTTACAATAAACTAGAGTTAGTAAGTGCTTACCTGAGTTCTGTAGCAAATTACTGAACTAGAGGAAGAGGTCATGGGACCCTAGGTCTACTGTCCAGAGTTGGGAGTACTGGTTGGTGTGGGGGAAAAAAAAATTCACATAGTTGGTATCACAAGTGTTGTTACAGCAGGAACAGTTCAAAAATAGGTACAGACTCTCAGTTTTGTAAGATGAAAAGATTTCTGGAGATTGACTGTATAACAATATGAATGTACTTAATACTACTCAACTGTATACTTAAGATAGTAAATTGTGTGCTGTGTGTATTTTATAAGTAAAAATTAATTTTAAAAAAGGGAAGAAATTCTGACACATTCTACAACATGGCTGAATCTTGAAGAAGCAACATTCTAAGTAAAATAAGCCAATCACAAAAGGACAAATACTATATACCTTTGTGAGGTACCTAGAAAATTCAAATGTCAAATTCATAGCGCAAAGAAGTAGAATGGTGGTTGCCAGGGACAGGGGAGAAGAGGGAACAATGAATTATTTAATGGGAACAGAGTTTCAGCTTGGGAAGATGATAAAGTTCTAGAGATGGATGGTAGAATTACAATCACAACAATATATAAAAGCATTTTATGCTATTCAACTATCCTTAAAAATGATTAGAGGCACCTGGGTGGCTCAGGCATTGGTTGGTTAAGTGACTGACTCTTGATTTTGGCTCAGGTCATGATCTCACTGTTCCTGAGTTTGAGCCCCACATTAGGCTCCTGCTTGGGATTCTCTCTCTGCTCTTCTCCCGCTCACACACACTTGAGTGCATGCACACACACTCTCTCAAAATTAAAAAAAAAAAAAAAAAAAGGTTAAAATGGTAGCTTTTATGTTATGTTTATTTTACCACAGTTAAAATGTGGAGGGGCGGAGGGAGAGAGAAGGAGGGAGGGTGAGAGGAAGAAGGAGAGAGAAAGAAAAATGGAAGACAGACTGGGGGTTGACCTAGGGAATATGGGCACCTCAGAAAGACAGAGTTGAGAAAATGAAGGAGAAGCAATAAATGAAAATGGCTGAGAATTTTTCAGAACCAAAGAAGGACAGGAATCTACAGATACAAGAAACATAATGAACCAACCATGATTTAAACACACATATACTGTAATGAAACTGTAAAACGCCGAAAATAAAGAATAGTGGAGAGAGAAAGAGAGATTCCCTAAAGGAACTGACAGAGACAGAATCCCAAGCAGGCTCCAAGCTGTCAGCACAGATCCCAACACGGGGTTTGATCTCATAAACCATGAGCATAACCTGAGCTGAAATCAAGAGTTAGCACTTAATCGAGTAAGCCACCCAGATGCCCCCAGGAACACACTTTTCAATAACAATAACATTCACCAGAAACAGAATTATTGTTGTTAGATTGGGAAACAGAACAGTCAAGTTAGATTTATGTATGGAGTAAAACCATCTAATGAGAAGAACAAAATAAAAATATTTTCAGATAAACAAAACAAGATTGTTTATCACCAAGAGACCTTCATCAAAGGAACATCTTGAACAGATAGCATTTGAGGAACAATGAAGAGGATCTCAGAATGTAGATATGAAAAGAAGAAATGGAAAGTCAAAAAATTACCAAATTTGTAGATAAAACAAATATTGTCCATATAAAATAATAATGTAGATAGGTTTAAATAAGAAACATTGAACAACATCAGTTAGGAGCGATGTGATGAAAGTCAAAATGTTCTATGGTTTCTGCAGACATACAGACTGTAAGACTGAATAGAACCAGGAAATTGACCCATGAATCAATAGTGAAAAGATAATTCAATAAGGGAAAAAATTCATTGTAAACATTCAGGTGTAACCATTAAGAGAACAGAAAAACCATGAATAAATTCCAAATTAATAAGAGGAAAAGAAGGAGAAAAAAAGTCAATCTCTTCAAAAGAAGTAAAAATAGAAAGAACTTTAGAAAAAGATAAATAGAAATCACAAACAAGTCTGTGTACATCAATTATCATAATGAATATAAATGAATAATCTTTACAGTTAAAAGACAAGAGATGTCAAGAGTTTATTCAAAAAGAAAAAGAAAAACACAATCTAGCTAAATACTATTTTAAAAAATATTTGTAAAATACACATTCTACAGATTAAAAAACCCCATTAAAATCCCACCTAGCTCTACTGTAGAATCTGACAAGTGGATTCCAAAATTTATATGGAAATGCAAAGGATTAAAAAGGGCCAAAACAATTTTTAAAAAGAACAAAGTTGCAGGACTTACCTGACACGGTTTCAAAACTTACTAGAAGACTAGGTGGTGCTGGCATAAAGACAGATATATAGATTAATGAAATAAAATAAAGTCAGGAAATTGACCCACTTATCGATGGTGACAAGGCAATTCAGTGATGGAAAAAAATTGCTTTTTCAACCAGAAGTGCTAGGCAGTTTCTCATCATTGACAGTTTCAACATTTTGGACCAGATGCTTCTTTGTGGTGGGGGGGCCATCCTATGTACTGAAGGATATTTAGCAACATTCTTGGGTCTACCCACTAGATGCCACAAGTACTTCTTCCTCAGTTGTGACAACCAAAAATGTCTCCAGACATTACCAAATGTCTTCTGGAGGCTAAATCACGCTTAGGTGAAAATCATTAGGCTAGAACTAGATATCCATTCAAAAGAAGAATAAATGGTGATCCAAACATCAAATATTGCACCGAAAAAACTTGAACATTCACATTCAAACTATAAATCCTTTAGGTCAGGGTTTCTCAACACAAGTATTACTGTCATTCTGGGCTGGATAATTTTTTGTTGTGGAGATGTCACATGCACTTTAGTATGCTTAGCAGCATCCCTGACCTCTAGTCAGTAGATACCGGTAGCATTCTGCCAGCTGTGACAACCAAAGATGTCTTCTGATATAGCTAGAGTCCATAGGGGTAAACAAGTAAAAGTCACCCTAGATGAGAACTACTTGGGGTCAGCAAAGATTTCTATGCTAGAACACATACAAGCACCAACCATAAAACATTTTAAAAAGTGAGACTTCATTAAAATTCTGTTCTTTGAGAGACAGTTAAAAACATTAAAAAACATGTCACAAACTGAGAGAAAACCACATATATAAGAGACCTGTATTCAGAATATATAAAGAACTTTCACAACTCAATAAAAATAAAAACCAATAAAATCAGCAAAAGATTTTAAAACATCATTGCTCATTAGGAAAACTAAAACCACACTGAAACACCACTACATACCATAAAGTTGTTAAAATTTAAAAAGATTACCAATACTAAGTGTTAGCAAAAGTACACAGCAACTGAAACTTTTTTTTTTTTTTTAAGAGAGAGACAGCAGGAGCAGGTGAAGGGGGCAGAGGAAGAGAGAGACAATCTTACGCAGGCTCCATGCTCAGCGCAGAGCCCTATTCAGGGCTCAATCTCACGACCCTGGAATCATGACCTGAGCCAAAATCAAGAGTTGGGACGCTCAACCAACTGAGCCATCCAGGCACCGCAATGGAACTCTTACACACTGCTGATGAGTGTAAAATGGTACATCCATGATGAAAAAGTTTGTCTGTTTCTAATAAAATTTAACTACACTTGCCATACGATCCAGAAATTCTACTCCTAGTTCTTTAATCCCCCAAAATGAAAACAATGTTCCTAAAAATCCCTGTACAAGAATGTTCAGAGTAGTTTTATTTATAATTGCCCCAAACTGGAAATAACATATGCCCATCAACAGCTGAACTGATAAACCAATTTTGGTATAATCATACAATAAAACAAAAAGGAATAAAAAAGAGCACATTATGCATATTTGTGTCAATATGGATGAGTCTCAAACAATGCTGAATGAAAGAAGCCTGACACAAGAATACACTGTGTGCAATTCAGTTTTTATGAAACTCTAGAAAAACTGAATCTAATCCATGCTGACAGAAAGCATACTGGTGGTTCCCTGGGCCATGGACAGAAAGAGGCATAGAGATCTTGTGACTGTGATGGAAATATACCACATTATGATTGTGGTCATGATCATACAGGCATATACATCTGTGAAAACTCAGTGACATGTATGTAAAATGGATCCTTATGATATGTAATTATACCTCAATAAAATTGAATTAAAAAAAAAGGAAGAGCTTATTTAGTATATAATGACTATATGCTCTAACAATATAGATACAGCACAATCTTTTTTTTAAAAAAAGTAGAGGGGCGCCTGGGTGGCTCAGTCGGCTGAGCATCCGACACAGGTCATGATCTCACGGTTCGTGGGTTCGAGCCCTGCGTGGGGCTGGCAGCTAGCTCAGAGCCTGGAGCCAGCTTCAGGTTCTGTATCTCCCTCTCTCTTTGACCTTCCCCTGATCATGCTCTCTCTCTCTCTCTCTCAGAAATAAATAAAACATAAAAAATTAAAAAAAAAAAAAAGTAGAGGAAAACAGGGAGATCATACAAAAAAATTTTGTACAGAACAAGCCTCATAGGTTACCACAGTGACTCAAAAACACTCAAAAGCCATGGGGCGCTTGGATGGCTCAGTCGGTTTGGCCTCCTACCTCAGCTTAGGTCATGATCTCGTGGTACGTTGAGTTCAAGCCACGTGTTGGGCTCTGTGCTGACAACTCAGAGCCTGAAGCCTGCTTTGGATTCTGTGTCTCCCTCTCTCTCTGCCCTTCCCCCCCCCCGTCTCTCTCTGTGTCTCAAAAATGAATAAACGTTAAAAAATTGAAACAAAGAGGACTCAAAAGCCAGTATGAAGAACTGTCACTGGCTAAAGATGGTATTGTTTGAGCTTTGAAAAAGTAACTGCAGTGGACTAAAACCCATCAAACATGTTTAATTCTATGATTTAATAATAATATTTTTAAAAAAGAAAACACCAATCAACTTTGAAGAATAAGAAGGAATTTTTTGAAACTGGCATATAAGGGGAAAGAATCAAGTATTTTTTTTCTGCTACATGAACTGAGGAACCAAAGAGATAAGGGAAAGCATATCTTAACAAAATTATTCCAACTAATAAATAATAATAAGTGACACAACTAGAATTCTACAATCCTTGCAAAGCCCAGTGAATGAACGGACTAGGCACTGAGCACAAATTGCTGCAAACACCACAAAAAAGAAACAACCAGACATTATGTCCCACCTGATTAAAGAATACAAAATCTATGTGTTGAGTCCCTTTGGCCATGACTAATTCTGATCAAGCTTCCAGATCCCAATGACAATTTGTAAGAAATACAGAGAAAAGAGGAACATGTTGAACATCACTTCTAATAAACAATCAAAATCTAGACTGTGGGAACTTTGTAAGTCAAATGACCCAAGTTCTTGAAAAGTTCAAGGAAAAGAAAGGAACTGGGGAGGAACTTGTAGATTAAGAGTCCATTTTTATCAAATAAAAGTGTCCAACATATATAACCCATCACAATTTTTTTTGTTTTGAATATACAAAGAACTCTCACACATCAATAACAAAAAGAAAATCCAACAGAATAAATGGCAAAACTAAAACAGTTGATTCATAAGAAATGACCAATTAGCATATGAAAATATAGTCTTATTTTATTTTATTTTTTATTTTTTTAAATGTTTTATTTATTTCTAGGAGAGAGAGAGAGAGAGACAGCGTAAGCAGGGGAGGGTCAGAGAGAGAGGGAGTCACAGACTGAAACAGGCTCCAGGCTCTGAGCTGGCAGTCAGCACAGAGCCTGACGCGGGGCTCGAACCCACGAACCGCGAGATCATGACCTAAGAGAAAGTCGGACGCTTAACTGACTAAGCCACCCAGGCGCCCCTACAGTCTTATTTTATATATACGTATACGTATACGTATATATATATACACACACGTATATGTATATGTATATATATATACACACACACTCTAGATTGTTTAAAACTGAAATGGGAGTGCCTGGGTGGCTCAGTCGGTGGAGCATCTGACTTCGGCTCAGGTCATGATCTCACAGTTTATGACTTCGAGCCTGACACCTGGCTCTGTGCTGACAGGTCAGAACCTGGAGACTACTTTGGATTCTGTGTCTCCCTCTCTCTCTTCCCCTCCCCCACTCACATTCTGTCTCTCTCTCAAAAATAAATACACATTTAAAAAATAAAAAAAAAATGAAATGACGATAAGTATCAACTTCAGGATACAGAGCAACAAAACTCTCAAAACTGCTGGGCACACTATAAAGTGGTATAATCCTTTGGAAAACAGTTTGACATTACTTACTAAAGTTGAAATATGCATACTTATGACCCAACAATTTCATTCCTGGGTATATACCCAGTAGAAATGTGTGCACATGTGCACCAAGAGCCATGTTTGAGAATTTTCATAGAAGCACTGCTCAGAATAGCTCCAAATAGGAAACAACTCAAATTGTGATCAATAGAATATACTGTAGTTTATTCATACAATTAACAATGCACAGAAATGAAAATTATTGAACTAGAACTACACACATACACGAATCTCACAAACATAATGAGTGAAAGAAGAATTCTGTTCACTTAAAACTTCAAAAAAAAAAAGGCAAAAGTGAGCTTACAGAAGTACCAAAATAAAGGGTATGGAAATTATCAATACCAAACTTATGTCAGTGATTACTTCTTAAAGAGGGAGAATGTTACCATCAGGAGGAATACACAAGGAGCTTCTGGGTTACTGGAAATGTTTTATTTCTTGACTTGGAAGAGCGCTACATAGGTGTTCACTATATAATTATGTTAAGCTGTGTATATTTGTTCTATATACCTTCCCATAAGTATACTGTGTTTCATAACATAAAATTAAAATTTTAAAACAGTAAAAAAATCAGAAAAATATCAGTGAGCCTTGAGGGTGGAGATATAAAATGGAAATCAGACAAAATATGCTGCCAAGTCAATCTGACTAAAAACAAGACTTAATGCTGATTGTTAGCTATCAAATAACATACTCTGTTAATAAACATTTTTATATTCACTTAAATAATTGAGAACTTACTGTGTGTCAGGCATTATTCTAGTCATTGGGAACAGCAGTGCACAAAAAAGTATTTATATGCAAGTGTTGTGGAGAAAGACAATAAAAAAGAATAAATATGGTAAAAGGGAACTCTGAAAGTGATGTTACGTTTTTAGGGTAATTAGTGATATCCTCATTGATACTTGGCATCTGAATAGAGAGCGACTGAGATCAAGACACTAATCTACGCACTTATCTGGGGTACAGCTTCCAGAAAGATGGGAAAAGCCAAAGACCTTAAGGCAGGACCATGCTTGGAGTATTCAAGTAAAACAAAGAGGCCAGTAGGCCAAAGTAGAACAACTGAGAGGGAAGAATATAAAAGATGAAGCAGGCTGGCGTGGGGGTGTTGAGAGGCTGTGATCATGTAGGGCATTGTAGAACTTTGTAAAGACCCTCTCTTTCTGAGTGAACTGAGAAACCATTTTAAACCAATGACATAAGAGGATGTGACTTATGTTTTAAAACCATCATTCTGGTCCTTTCAAAGGCACCATTAAAATAGGAAAAGCTACAATTCCTTTTCTGTGTGGAAAAATATGATACTTGGTTTGAGTATATCATATATAGGTTCAGAGAAAATAAACAGGTAATGCTTCCTTTTATTTAGAGGAATCATTCTTTTAGTTCATATTAATAGCGAAATTTTTTTCACCTTAAAAAGTGTTCAAAAAATGGTTAAACTAATATCCTCCGCTGTCCCCCAATTTACAGTGACCAGTTTGGTTTTTTTTTTTAAATTGCGGTAAAATACACAGAAAACTTACCATCTTAAACCAATTTTTACATGTAGAGTTCAATAGTGTTAAGGTTATCGCACTGTTGTGTATAATGACTAGTTTTAAAGGCTTTAAAAAAGTCAGACTGGTGTTGATGTTTTTAGATAAACTCTAATACAATAATATATATTATTAATAAAAACAAATATAAATATACTACAGAATATGATTTTGAGATGCTGGTATTTCCATTACTAAAACACATGATGAGTAAAAGACATACTATACACAATTTGTTTTCTAAATTGGTGATATTTCCATATGATTTTGGCAGGATCATCACACATTTTAAAATGATGTTATTGCCTACTACTTGGCAGTTTAAATAAATGTTATTTTTTTTTTTAATTTTTACCTCTGTGAAGAGACGAGCATCATCAGAAAGCATATTATAATCCTGTGCACATTTCTTTGCAGAATTCTGCAAAAACTTTAGGAATTCAGTAACTTCTTCATTCACATGTTTTTTCATATCCTGATTTTTAAAAAAGTAGACATGTCTTGGAATAAGAAGCTTAATTAAAAACAATCACCTCTCAATCGCTGCTCTAATAATCTGTATATAAAGACTAATTAAAGTATCACATCCAAAGCAAAAATCAGAGCAATAGTAAATATTATGTAATAACGGCAAACTTGTTATTAAAAACTTCACATTGTATATAAATGTTAAAACACTATGTTGAACACTTGAAACTAATACAATATTGCATGTCAACTACACTTCAATTTAAAGTGTAAAATGCATAAAATAAAAAAAGCAAATGACTGTTGCACTACTTATTTAGGAATCATTAAGTTTTTTTCATAAAATGCTCTAAATTAGCATTAAAAAAAGACAAATATCCAAATGGGAAAACGTGCAAACAACATGAAAAGGCAAGTTATAAAAAACAAAGAAAAAAAGAAATGGCTTATAAGCACACAAAGACTTACTTTCATTAGCAAACACTATAATATAAAACAAGAAATCACCATTTTTCTATATCAAATTAGAAGCAAAAACATAATGTCCAGCATAAGTGAAGACACATACTTAAAAATAAAAAACTTTCATACAATAGTGGTATCAATTGGTTTAAACTTTTTGCAGAACAATTTACTCAGGTATAAATACAGATCGAAGCCTTAAAACACATATAGTTTTGATCTGGCTATTATATTTTTAAGAATTTATCTTAAGGAAATAATTATAAATGTGAACAAAGAGTTTGCAACAAATATGTTCAATACAGCATCATTTATATAATTGAGAACTTGAAACTGCTAATTAAAGAAATGTAAAAAAACTTACAATTGGTTGTGAGCGTTATAAAATTGTATTGCTAGTCCTTAAGAGGAACTGAAGTATGCTCAGAACCAAAGGAAAATGCTTACTATAAAAGAACCCACAAAAGAACGAAAGCACCAAAGCTCTGTCAATTAAACTCCTTAAATTTTCCATTTTTGTTAAAAATTACTGTACCTAAAAAAAAGCAAAGTTAAAATATTTTTTACTGAAGCTGAAGAATAGCATACATACCAAATACTGCAAGTAGTCATTTTTATTTATTCCAACAGCTTTGGAATTTGCAGGAACTTTTGCGTATTTAACCAACAAGTCCACATAACTCCTCTGTTCTCTCTGTGAGAAACGAGAGAAACGAGGATAAGGAACTCTTGGTTTTGGAAGAAGAACCATTCCAACTGTGGTTTTAACTTTTTCCTTTGCTTGAGTTGCTGAACTAACTGCCGGCTCATTTTCTACAGAACTTGCTGAGGCATTCAAATTTTCTCCTATACGTCTGGAAAAAAAAATACAATTTACAAATATGTGCTTTTCACATGAAGATTACTATCATGGAACTTCATGATTCTCAATCACCAGGGAGAATATAGTGTGATTAACATAGTAAATTCTGGATTATTATCTAACTCTGCCACCTGCATTTTTATGTTTAGCCAATCGGTGTAAATTAAGTATTCTGCAGGAGAGGATCACATTACAAGTTTACCTTCAAATATCTGATGGAGAGGGAGAGGCAAACTCCTTAGACAAGTTATTCAATTTGGAACTATTTTCCCTTTATTAAGAGGGGTAATTGCTCGTCAATTATATATGCAGGTATTTCGTGTTTACATTTTATTCATTTTATTACAATGTAAGTTGTTTTTATTTTTTTTATTTTAGTTTTTGAGAGAGAGTGTAAGCAGGGGACAGCAGGAGAGGGAGAGAGACAGAATTTTAGGCAGGCTCCCTGTTCAGCATGGAGCCCACCTCAGGGCTTGACCATACAACTGTCAGATCACAACCTGAACCGAAAAGAAAACAGGAGCTGGATGTTCAACCCACTGAGCCACCCAGGCGCCCTAACAATGCAAGCTGTTTTTAAAATCTTAAATTCTTCAGTAAGCGACATCCATTAATATGATGAGCAAAAGCCACTAAAAGCAGGATATAATGGAGGTCACAAATTCACAAATTCACTGAAATTCTAAATTTTCTAGTTTCCTTTGCTTTAATTATCTCAAGATTTAAAAAGAAAATTGCAGCACTGTGTACCATATTTTCTGGAAGCAACAGTGGTTTTAGAAAAGTTGTATGATTCTCTTATCACTAGTACATGGCTGAATCCATGGAAATGTCTTTATGCCCTGAATGAATGCAAAAGAGAAAATCTGGCGTATCTATGATGAAATGCACTAGATGAGACAGTAGTAACTATAGAACCTGTTATTGTAATTATGAAACGATATCCCCAATTTCTAAAAAATCACCTTTCTGCCCCAGTGAGGTATATTAACCTGAAGCTCTTATCTTGTTCATAATCTGTCTCTATTCCTAGTATTCAACTGTAGTAACCTACATTTTAAAAAAATATTTGTTTATTTATTTATTTCGAGAAACAGAGAGAGAGAATATCCCAAGCAAGCTTGGCGCTGTGGGCATGGAGCCTGATTCTAGGCTCAATGTTACAAACTATGAGATCATGACCTAAGGCGTGATCAAAAGTTGGATGCTTAATCGACTGAACCACCCATGTGCCCCAGTACTCTACATTTTTAATAAGAGAGTTTTAAAGTACAGAAATATACACACACACAACTACACTTCCTTAGCCTCTACAATTCTAATCTCCACAGCAGTAACTGTTCTCCATGATTTAATTCCAAATTAAACAACAATAACACAAGAGGAAGGGAAACTAATGAGAAGGATGGATATTCATTGATTCATTCTTCATCCCCCCATTCATTAATATTTATTGAGTGACTATCATGTGCTAGGCTTACACTGGACACTGGAGTACAATACAGTCTCTACTCTCTAAAACTGTGCAATCAAGTGGATCAGACTTGAGGAAGATAATCAGATAATGGGGAAGACAGATAACTAAATATGTACATTAATACAATGTAACTATGGAGATCTCAGGTTTCCAAACTGGGAACATACTGAATAGGTGATAGAGAAGAATCCTAAGAAGAATGAGATAAGGGATTGAGAGGGGGAAAGAAGAGACCCATTAATTTCTTCAGGGAATTTTAGAAGCCTGTGGCTACATCTGGGTTGTTATAAAAGAAGGCATGTAGAGGGAGGTGAACACTAGATGCCTAAAATGTAACATATGAGAGAGAAACTATACAACTTTCAAAGGTTCCTTCAGGCTTTCTCTGATCATATACAAACAAACCTGGTCTGTTATTACTTATCCTACCAACACATTTTATTCTCATTTATTTTTATGATTCTTCTATGGCACAGTTTATAGTAACCTCTCTTAAATCTAACCTTGTTCATTTTATTTTATTTTTTCAATGTTTTATTTATTTCTAGGAGAGAGAGAGAGAGACAGCGTGAGCAGGGGAGGGTCAGAGAGAGAGGGAATCACAGACTGAAACAGGCTCCAGGCTCTGAGCTGGCAGTCAGCACAGAGCCCGACGCGGGGCTCGAACCCACGAACCGCGAGATCATGACCTAAGGGAAAGTCGGACGCTTAACCGACTAAGCCACCCAGGCGCCCCTAACCTTGTTCATTTTAGCTGGTGCATCTACTTCATTATATTTTCCAGTGCAGTAGTATCTACACATTTACATATTAAAATATATAATATAAATTCTTTGATTTCACATTTTATATCTTGGACATTACTTTTAAGTATAATGTCTGAGGCTAATTCCATTTCAGGCTAGTAAAGGAGGTATCTCATTTCTTATAAATATTTGTTATGAAAAGTGGGAGGGTGGTGTCCTGATAAGGCTGAGAATTATCAATCTAGATTTGTGTCTGGATGAAAGGTGAGCCCTATCTAAAACCACTGCTAATTTGTTTTAAATCAGCTTTATAAGACTAAAGCAAATACAGTAAAAATGCAAAGATTCTTAGGAAAAAAAATAAAGCAAAATATTCAAGACTACTCTTTTAGGGCTAAACTAAAGATGGAAAACTAATCAAAAGAGGTGGTTGGTGAATGGGAAAAGGATTTTGGAAATTAAAATACAGATGCTTGGATTGGCTCTGAAAATAATACAGGTGAAAGAAGACATACTTAGCTACTAAAGTTTCTCCAACAACTGTATAAAAATAAGCATATTTTAAGTTAACAAAATGAATATTAACTGCTGATCTTGGGAGAAATGTATTACAGCAAAGTGATTTCTCACTAGAAAATGTCTTGAGAGCTATTCAAACCTAACGGTATTGTGTCCGCAACTCTTAACAATACTGCTTCACAGCTGTCTTTCTGAATACGAGAACATGTCTGTCCTTGTGGCACAAACTGGCAAATTTAATTAAGCTGCTGCAGCAACAAGATGCTGACTCAGATATGCCAGAGTAGGAATGTCAAGAAACTGTAGCAGTTTAAATTGGCTACATTCAGCAAAGAATGAAATGGCAGCACATCAAGATCATTTCCGTGTACAGTGCTGTCAAAATCTTCATCAGGGTGCAAGCCAAAAGCATCTGACAGGGTTTCTCTATCCACATTTACAGCATTATATTTTATTTCAGTTGATGGTTTGAAGTTTTTCCCCTTCATTTTGTCAACTACCTAGTCTCTTTTTTTACTTAAAGTTTCTATGAAGAGAAAGCAGAATTCAAACTTTTACTTTCCTATGCTTTAAGTCTTTGGTTTGGGTGGCTTCTTAAAGTAGCATTTGGAAATGGTGCTTCTAGCTTCCATCTAAAGTCTACCTGTACCTCCTGGATTGATTTACCTTTCTATATTCAAAATGTTAAAATTTCATAATTTTTTAAATGTGAAGCTACTTTCCCCCTTGCTGGTTTAAAGCTCAATTACAAATATCTACAATCAGAAACTTTGATTTAAAAAAAAGGTAAGTGTTTACCTTTCAGTGGAGGGAGAAGGGATGGATAAAAATCTCATATTACTGAAAGCAGAGTAATGAGAGGTAGCAATATTTTCCTAATATGATGGGAAAAGGCAAAACACAAAATTATGGCTAATAAATTTATTTTTACATTTTTTTCTGCTTTTTCCATCAAGAAAACAGTTGTAAATTACTGTGACAAAACTTAGTAAAATTTAACACGAGCAAAAAAGACTATAAACATGAAATCAATGCCTTGTGTCTTTATTTTTTCTGTGCTGGAAGGTAAGTTATACTAAAAAATTATTTTGTGCTATACAGAATCTAAGGAAAAACAAGCATATCCTAAGAAGAAAATATTTTAGCAGGTATACCCAAACTGCCAGCAAGATATCCTTTCTCTTACATAATTCAGACTATAACCCATACCTAGGATATGCTGACTAGAACCAAACTTGAAAAGGACCATTAAAATATGGTGCATCTGGGTGGCTCAGTTGGTTAAGTGTCCAATTCTTAATTTTCGCTCAGGGCTCTGTGCTTGGGATTCTCTCTCTCCGCCTCTACCCTGCTCATGCTCACTAGTGCTCTCTCTCTCTCTCAAAATAAATAAACTTCAAAAAAAAAAGAGAAACCATTAAAATAATTAAGAAACAGGATAAAGAAGATGAATATTAAAAATTTTTAGTCTGAAAAGATGAAGGCTGAGATAAATACATAAAATGGTGAGAAGTTTTTTTTTTTAAAGTAAAAATATATGTTCATTTTACCTTTAAGAAAAGGTAAAGATATACATCTTTACCCTCCTTTTCCAGGACTAGAATTGGTAGGCATTCTTTGATTCAAATAAACAAAGTCAATTCTTTATTTAAATTGATAAGTTTTAAGAAATTGAAACAATGAAATTAAGTTATACTCAAGAAATGGTACAAGTTGAATAACAAAAATAGCTTAAAAAATCCATAGATACATTTATACAGGATTTACTCAACTTTCTATAGATGATATTAGTAAAGGCATTATAAGTATGTTTGGCAAGAATGTTGCCTTTAAAACTGCCTCTTTAAACTCCTCTATGACCCAGCAACAGCACTGCTAGGAATTTACCCAAGGGATACAGGAGTGCTGATGCATAGGGGCACATGTACCCCAATGTTCATAGCAGCACTTTCAACAACAGCCGAATCATGTTCACAGCTTAAATGTCCATCAACTGACGAATGGATCAACAAGATGTGGTTCATCTATGCAATGGAATACTACATGGCAATGAGAATGGATGAAATCTGGCCATTTGTAGCAACATGGATGGAACTCCAGGGTGTTATGCTAAGTGAAATAAGTCAGGCAGAGAAGGACAGATACCATATGTTTTCACTCATATATGGAATAGGACAAACTTAACAGAGGACCATGGGAGTAGAGAAGGGAAAAAAATAGTTAAGGAAAAGAGGGAGGCAAATCATAAGAGATTCTTAAATACTCAGAACAAACTGAGGGTTGATGAGAGTGGAGGAGAGGGGAAAATGGGTGATGGGCATGGAGGAGGGCACTTGTTGGGATGAGCACTGGGTGTTACATGGAAACCAACTTGACAATAAACTATTTAAAAAAATATTGAAATTGCCTCTTCAATACAACATCTGCTTGCTTTTATGTGAATTTATTTATTCATCTGATCATCAAAAAAGCATTTTTTAAATGTTTTTAATGGCAATCTGGCAGTATCTATCAAAATAAAAAACACATACATACCCTCCTCTTATAGAAATTTATCCTACTTATATCAGCACATGTATAAAAAGGATGATCATTGTTTATCATAGGAAAGGGATGGAAATACCTAAATTAATATCATTGGGGTCAATTAATTGATTCCATAGTCACCCTTAAAGGTTCAGATTCCAAAAGCTGCGTTGAGAGTACAAAATCAGTATTTCTTAAAATCTTCAGAGTCTGATGAGCCAGTATAGTAAGGCTTAGGCAGAAGAGACTGAGAAATATCACTATCACCAGAAAACTAGGAGACTGAGATGTCTTCATAGTCAAGAGCCTAGTGATGATCCTGAGGAGGAGTTTTAGTAGACTAGTGAGGGTGGAAGCCAGATGACAGTGGGATGTTCAGTGAAAGCAAATGCAGTGGGATGTGCAGTGAAGTGTTTTATTCTGCTTTATTCATCATTCTCCTAATGTGTCTTTTGACTGGAGAGTTTAATCCACTTAACGTATTATTGATAGGGAAGGACTTATTATCGCCATTTTGTTAAACGTTCTCTGTATGTCTTACAGATTTTTGTCCCACTTTTCCTCCCAGCAAACACATACAAGTTTTTAAAGAAGTCTAAGTACAAATGAGAGAAGAGGTAAGAAAGTAACATGGAATCCAGGGATTGAGGCAGGATGAACTTGAACACCTTTTAACACTGAAAGATGAAAATACAGGAGTAAAAGGAAATGCTAATTGACAGAAAGGGTACTGAGAAGGCAGAACAGATGGGGACCCATTCCATATACAGGCTGGAAATATGCTTCCTCCACTGCAGAATGAGTGAAGAAAAGATGAAAGTAAATACTGAGCTCCTCTAGAGAAACTCCCCAATTCCTCACTTGGCATATTTACACCCATTCTAGTAAACTCAATTACTTGCTTTCAAGATTCATCCACAATAGAGTAGAAACAGCCAATCACAAAGGAAAGAAGATCTGTTACAGGCAGGCAAGCAGTGAGAAGGGAAAATGATCACTCAATAGGCATGTTCATAGCAGAGAGGAATTTGGCAGTATCTATTAAAATATAAAATGCATATGCCATCTGACCAAACAATTTGATTCTATGAATTTATCTTATAAAAATTATTACAAGAACTTCATCAACATATTGCTTATAATTACAAAAAAAAGAAGAGCATATTTTGCAAATTCGGACTACCTAAATGAATTAAAAGTATATCTATATAACGAAGTATTATGCAACAATTAAGATTAAGACATATGTAGAGGCATGGAAAGCTACACAAAATATTATTTTCAATGAAAAAAGCAAACTGCAAAACAGTTTCTTAGTATTTTACATTATTTACAATGTGATCCCATTTTTGGTTTTATATCTATGTGGAGAAAGATCTGAAAAAATTTACACACACACACACGCACACACACGCACACCAAAGACTTGCCACCCTTGGGTACTGGGTTCTTCCATTTTCTAATTTTTACAATTCCCGAATTTGGATGTTTAATAGTGAACACATTTGTTACTTTTCCGGCAGTTGAAGTTTTATAATCAAATAGGAAAACAATCAAATAAATATATTACCTGTTAGACAAAACACATAGTTCTTTTAAACTTGGAGCCATGGAATGATCTTTATAATTTTCTTGAGAGAAAAATGTCTTAAGGCCATTTTTGGGGGAAACATCCCTGTGAAACAAAGTAATTTACTTACATTTGATAATTCAGAATCTCATGCGAGACTAAGCAGCATACTGGTTCAATTGTAGTTTACAACTTATCGCCCCCTATACCCCTTTCCAAGACAATCATCTCTTAATAATTTCAATTTCATGTACTAGAAGATTGAGTTTAGATGTGTTACTTGGATAGCTTTTAGCCTAGGCTCATTCTGAAATTCTCCAGTTCAAATAATCAGCCTTGCTCTTTTAATCCCCAATTAAATGTCAGAGATACTTAAGAGTCAAAGAACAGACTAAGGTATAATAAGAGTCTGTCAGGGGCAGGGCTCACCTCAGGCTCTGTGGCACAACATTAAGATGTTTGGTTGCTGAAAGAAAATGGTTCTCAACTTAGTTTTGTTTCATGCATTATTGTGCCAGGCCAAAAGACACTACAAAGACTGAATATCCTACCTATTTCCATCAACTTGGCAAATGTGATAAATGTGATAAATGGGGTGCCTCTGCTAAAACCACTGCAAGGTCTTATATGATTTTCTGTAACATCATAATTGGACACTAAGCTATTATAGTCAATGCTTTCCATATAGGAGGTATCTAATAAATGCTGGCTGAAGGAATGAAAAAGTTAAAAACAATGAGAACCATAATCTATAAAGGACAAAGATTATGAGGATTCTGTGGAAAAGGGCTACAATCCTGTGCAAAGGCTCACATTTGGTTTCACAATGTCAATGGCATTTTAAGAGCATCTGTGCTGCACCTGAAGACATTCTTTATGGCAAGGAGCATAAAATGTACATACCTCCTAAAACTTACAATAGAACAGTCTATCAAATAACTTCTGGCTGGCCCATTCCCAAAATAGGAAATTTTACCATGTTTGCTCCACACTTATTTCTTACTGTTTTTAACAGTGTTTATCAATAAAACCACTGTGATTAAAATACAAATGATAAAAATTAGGATGTCTTACTTGCCATCTACCAGTGTAGGTTCTTAAGACTTGTTATGATACTCTGTCTCTGAAACCTCATTAAATTATAAGGATTTTGTCTATCATACAAGAATAAAGTCAGAGGCTCAGGGACAGTGAACTCCTTTAAGGAAGGGAGTACTGTTTGCAATAAAAAAAATTACTGAGCACATGATTGACTCTTCTGAGTCAGGTACTATTTTAATCATCTCTGTAATCTCTTGTAACTTTAGTATTCTCTTTGGCTAGCAAAGAGTGGATGCTCAGTAAATGTGTGTTAAATTGATCTGAAGCAGCTATGTGTTAGATCCTTACAAAACCACACTTGGCAAGTCTGCTATCTGTGAAGTTCTCATATACTTCTAAAACAGTCTATGCATTTACATAATCACTTGATACAGACTCTAATATAACAAAATGAAGGCTTGTCTGTTCTTAAAAGAGATTTTTCTATTACTTGTACAGATATGGGCGAGGTTCTTGGACACAAAAAAATTCTAGCCTCTTGCCTTCACTGAGAGACCAACAATAAATACAGGATGAAGCAACATCTAGTAGCAATCTGAATGATGAACTATTGGCATTTTCAGGAAAGGAAGTGCCATCAGTTGTAACTCAAAAGGGCTCAGTATATAAGACCCGGGTACATTCTGAGCCATTACACTTGCGTCTTCTTTCTGTTTCCTCTAAATCTCTCCAGGCCAGAAACCTTCCTTTCCAGCCACCAGTCCACTTCACTCCTCTTTAGAACATAAGCAGATGTAACTCACCAGTTCAGCCTGGGTTCACCCATGGCCATCATGGAGCTCATATTTCTAGATGTCTGCTTCACTCAAGCTCACAATTCTGCTGCCTGGCAGTGCACGCTCCCCCGGAGGTAGGATTTCTCCAGAATCTACACTCAACAGAGGAAAAACCAAAGGTCAGGATCAAAAGCAGGTGACTGGCTGGCCAGGGGCTGTTAACTTAGGTGTAGCGAGAACCTTTAACACATACCCTCAACTGGCAGGGACACCTAAAGAGAATGCAGGAGACAGATGAATATTCCCAAGGTTCTTTGTAACAGAACAGCAATGGTCATGTAGGAGTCCTTCTCCATTTAACTTAACTCCAGTAACGGAACTCTCAGGACACTCACCGAGGAAACAGTCAAAACAGAATGGTGTTCTCATTGCTTACACACTAAATCGCTTACAGCATGGCACTGTAAGTCTTAACTCAGCTCCCCTCCGCTCCTCAGTGCCCAAATAAATCTTGCTTCCGTTTTCCCAAACATACACGGTTATGGGGCAGATTCTGGCAAGCAAAGCTGCAGAGAAACTCCCTGGAAATCAAGAACCTTTCCAAAAGAACCTCACTTTAGAGGAGACTGAGGTCCAGGTGACTTAAGTGACATTTCACGGGACCATACAGAGGAATCACAAGAGATGCAAATCTGGACTGACCACTCTATGTTCACTGCTTCTCCTGTCATTCGGAACGCACTGATAAAGTGGCATGTGAGAAACTAGCAGTCAAATCTGAGTCGGTCTCTTGATACCTGACGGGCCTGACCTGCTCCCACGTAATCCACCTCTCACACTATGACCCGTTGTGGGGCTGAGGAGGGAGAGTCGATGAAGGCCAAAGGAATGGCTGAGGGAAAGGGGGCCGGAAGGAGAAACAGGGTTCCAGTAAGGCAAGTAAAGAGGCGAGCAAAGCCAGGGGTGGGGGCCGCGCCAAAACCTGGAGCAAAGGGTCCTAGCCCGGCCCAGGGGGCCGCCATATTCCCTCCTCCCGCCCTCACGAGTGCCCGCCTGCAGGGCAGCGCCCTCCCTTCCGCGTCTCTGCTGCAAAGCATCCTTTCCGCCCACCTCTTGGTCCGCGGCGGCTCTGACCCGGGCCGCGGCCCCCACTCCACACACGCTCCACCCCACTCCTTACTCTGTCGCGCGCGCTCTCGGAAGGCCTTATTTAAAGGACGTGGCTGCGCCGTCTCGGCCCTGCGTAATGACGTATGCAAAGACGCAAGGGGCGGGGCCTGAGTATTCCTCACTCTCGCGTTCGCGGTGTTTTGGCTGGAAATTGTTAGGTTCGGTACGTCGCTGCTCGCTTGAAGGGAGAGGCGGGGGCTGTGTGTTGTCTTAGAAAGTTCTCGGCCCTGAAGGGATGATAAAAAGAGGAGAGGCGACAAGTTCAGTACTAGAAGTACCCAAACAGACTTGGCTGTGACCTTAGGCTAATGTCTCAGCTTCCTGACCCTGTCTCCTCATCGGTAAAGGGGAGATACTATTAACACGTACTTAGTATTTTTGAAAGGGTTACATGAAGTAACGGATGAAGCTGTGCTCAAGCACGGTACTTGGCACAGAATAGCACCTCCACTTCCCACCCCACTTTAGATGTCGGATTCCACCAGTAGCCATTCTGGCTCTCCCACTAATTTTATTCTCATTCATTAAGGAAAGATTTATTGAGTACTTAACAATTGTGCTTCGTTACGTATAGGTCTAAGACCGAATACCAGTTTTTTTCCTAGAGCTTTTGGGAATTGTATTCACATTAAATAATTATGAAACAAAATAGAAAGTAGTAAGCTATGTAAGAGAAATTGTGTCAGTTCAAAGAGGGAGAGAAATTACTAGTGAGAAGAATAGAAAGCAGCTTTTAGTAGCTAATACCTTTTGAATACTTACATGTCAGTTACCACATTGGGCACTTGACATGTCAGCTTATTTGAAGATTTTGAAGTATGTGCATGATGAGAAAAGGCATTCTAGAAAGAGACCAGCACAAGGAACTGCATAAATCTATCGCATGAACAGAGTCCAGGTTGTATGCTAACAGGAAAACATACTCTAAATTTTACAATGATTTATGATATTATGTAAAGTTATGTTTAGAGAGAAATTATACTTCTATTAAGAATCTCCCTTGAATCCAGTGACCCTTAGGTAATTTATTTTGTCTGGACTGCAAGGACTATGAAGACTAGTAGAGAAAACGGGTTTGAAAAATAGACTGGGACCAGGCCACACAAGAACATATAAGCTAAACTAAGGATCCTGACTTTATTGTATAAGAAATGAAATGCGGGTTGGGTGGGGGTGTTTATCATCAGAAGAATGACACAGTCAGAGCTTCTATGTTTCAGGAAAGTTTACCTAGCAGTGTATTAAATGAGTTGTAGCGAAGAAGCAGGTTAGGAGACAGGGCTTATGAATACTTGCAAATCAGCCAGAGCAATGAATGGCACTGTGCAGGTAACACTTGTTAGGTGAGTGATGTTGACAGCTTGTGCTAGGACAGAGATGGACATCAAGGCAATGTAGAACTTCAAGCGTTGGGTACTATCTCCTAAAGCATGCAGTCAGAGAGAGTTGGGAATCCTGTCCTACTATACAGCAGCTGCGTAATAAACTGCTCAAGAATAGTTCATTCATTTATGCTGCTGTTATCAGCACATAATAGTGTGATATGGTAACATCACCATACATGGCCTGTATTGAGATTACAGATTATCATCAAAGAGTATGCTCTGGTTCAGTCTATGTGATTTCTGGTGGTTGCAAGATAGCATATAGAATCAGGAATTTTAGAGCCAGAATGAACTTTGGAGATTATCCAGTCTAACTTCTTACTTTCCTGATAAGGAAATTGAGGCTCAGGTTGTCAAATGACTTTTCCAACATTATATGATCAGTGATAAAGTGGATCCTAAAAATCAGGTCTTATAACTTTTGCCATTACAATATGTTAAATGTATGTATCCTTTCTTCTTTATGCTCTACTTGTAAATCAGAAGCAGTTTAGTGAAATGAACATGGATTTTGGAGTCTAGCTGATAGAGGTTTTATCTCATTTTTCTTGCTTACTGGCAGTGTGATCCTAGACATGTTGAGTCTCCTCTTTGAGCCTTGGTTTCCTCATCTGGTAATGAAGACTTTTAATTTTTTCTTTTTTATGTTTTATTTATTTCTAGGAGAGAGAGAGAGAGACAGCGTGAACAGGGGAGGGTCAGAGAGAGGGAGTCACAGACTGAAACAGGCTCCAGGCTCTGAGCTGGCAGTCAGCACAGAGCCCGACGCGGGGCTCGAACCCACGAACCGCGAGATCATGACCTAAGCGAAAGTCGGACGCTTAACCGACTAAGCCACCCAGGCGCCCCGTGGTAATGAAGACTTTTAATATCCTCCCCTACAGAACTGTTGTGAGGATTAGAAGTAAAATATAAAAAATACACTACAAAGAGTAAGTGTTCAACATAAAACAGCCATCAGTATATGCTTTTTCTGCCCTACGAATCCCCCACAGTGGGGGTAGAGGCGCCTGGGTGGCTCAGTTGGTTAAGAGACTGACTTTGGCTTAGGTCATGATCTCACGGTTCATGAGTTCGAGCCCTGCATTGGGCTGTATGCTGGCCGTGCTAAGCTTGCTGGGGATTCCCTCTCTCTCTTTGTCTCTCTCTCTTTGCCCCACCTCTGCTTGTACTTTCTCTCTCTCTCAAAATAAAAACATAAACTTAAAAAAAAACACAGTGTAGGTGGCATTTTAAACAAATGGATTATAAATTATAAGACAAATTATGTTTTATATATAAACAAATATATGTTTTTATATATATTAATTTATATATATATATAAATTATAAGACAAATTANAGGGTCTTCATGCTATGTTAGAGGAGTAGGACTTTGGATTTTATGCTCTGGGTGATGAGAAAACCAGTGTGTGTGTGTAGGAGGTTTAAAATAGCTTTATTGAGGTATAATCTATAGATCATAAAATTCACCTGTTTTATTTGTATCATTCACTGAGTTTTAGTAAATGTATGGTGTTTTGCAACTGTCAGTGAACTCTGCCAAGTTTTAAAGCATTCCATTACTCTGATAAATCCTTTGTGCCCCTTTGCTCTCTTCCCACTCTTCAGCCCCAAGCAAACACTAATCTGCTTTCCATCTCTATAGATTTGCCTTTTCCAGACAAAAAAATTATACAATATGGATTCTTTCTCTTGGCAAAATAATTTCAAGTTCATCCATGTTGTAGTAGGTGTTAGTAGTTTTGTTGCTTGATTGTAGTGTGTTTACAGATATGACCCAGTTTGCTTACCCATGCAACAGTTGACAGACATTAGATGGTTTCCACTTTTTGGCTATTATGAGTAATGTTAGGAGCATTTGTATACCAGCCTCTGTGTGAAGTTTGTATTTTCATTTCTCTTGGGCAGATACCAAGGAGTGGAATTGTTGGGCTATATGCTAAGTTTATGTTTAACTTTTTAAGACCCTACCAAACTGTTTTCCAAAGTGATCATGCCATTTTATTCAATGGATTTTTTAGGCAGAAGAAAGATTCGGTTTTCCATTTTTGCTAAGCCAAAAAACAAACAAACTCAGAAGTTGAATGAGAAGTCAGTTTCATATTAAAAGTATTTAGCAGTGCTACTTATTTTGAGTTTATAAGATGTTTCATTGGACCGAATTTCAAAAAGAACTCTTAAAAGGGCAACCACTTGGCTAAGTGCAGTTATTACAGTTGCTTCTAGATGTATATTTCTTCTTGCAGACCAAGGGACATAGAAATATGCATGATCATCTATTTTTTATTAGTTCCAAGTCATTTTCCTACCCTTCAGCTAACGAGCTTCCTTTGCCTGATTTGTGATGAACTTAGCTTTGGAGAGTTTATTGCCTGGTAAGTACTTCACTCAGGAAATTGCTTCATGAACGTACAATCATCCGGAAGGACCTTTCGAGAGGGGAGTCCAGAAACAGTTCTCTAGCAAAGAGATTTTAATCTAGTAATTGATTCAGGACTATTGGGGGGAAATACCATTGCCAGTAGTAGTTTGTTCAAATTGGGCTTTTCAGCCAAAAAAAAAAAAAAAAGGTATTTCAAGTGGGGAGGGAATTATCATTCTGAAAACCAGCTTCGTGCTCTGGCTCAAGATATCCTGTTTCAGAAGAGAATGGCTAAAGAGTTCAAAATTTCCCACTCAGAAGACGATATTTTGTGAAGTATATTTTGTTGTGTTCTGTATTGCATGGTTCCTGTGCTAAAATAAACAAACAAATAAATAGAAAACCCAGAACTAACTGTTCATCTGAATGCTGGTCTTTCCTAGGGAGCATCTAACCCTCCCACAGAGAGGAGTTGATGACAGATCATTTCAAGTAAGATAACTAAGCAATTATTTATATTTGTCTTTAGAATACAGTATGTATTTTATTGGACGGATAAAGAAAGAATGGTAGAAAAGGTGGGTGTGAGATTTGTTAGGAGGTTATGATTATAATTTTGGGTAAGGCTAATATTGAAATTAGTTTTTGTTCTCTAAGCACAACACAGGTAATAGTTGAAGCAACTTCTCCTTCACAAAGAGGAAGTCATCTTGGAATTAAACCATTGTTTGAGAAGCCCATCCACTGAATAAACAACAAATGGATTGTTGAGACATGCCTATATTTTACTGGAGTCAATAGTTCTCCTCCTGAGGGGGGAAAAAAATCCAGAGGTAAAGTCAATGTATTAAGGCTAGTTTATCTCTTTCCAATATCAGAGATAAATGACATTAGGAAAAACAACAAAACAAAACAGGATTTTTCTCCAGCTTACAACTGGTGGTATAGTGAAATTACAGAGTGCCTGTTAACCTGGCAGTAGGCTTCTGCCACTATGGAGAGTCTAGATTTGTATTAAAGACAAGTTGAGGATCCATCAGTGTGATTCTTCTGGGATCCATGAGTGTTCTCTTGACAAAAATTCCCTGCTTGCTCCTATGTTCCTGAAATCCCTTAGGCAAGAATGCTTTTATTTTTCTAGTCTCTGGTGACTTACATGATATTAACGGTCTCTTTTATGGCTTTGAATACCACTGGGCCCCATCTTCAGTTTCTTGTTCAAAAGGGGAAGTCAACATCCTGAGCTGCATCTCAGCAGGTCAGCGGTTACCCTCCCCAGCTCACGAGCATAGTCTTTTCACATACCGGTCACGAGAAACCAAAGCCTGCTCTGCACTGGTCCATTTGATCCCAGTGCACACTAAAAGTGGAAGTCTAATTTTGAGGGGCTAGACTGATCTTGCCTCATGAGACAAAGCTTAGTAGTAATAGTACCAACCAAGACACACTGTGGTCAGGTCTTATTATGATTATTACTTTTGTTTTTTCTCGAAGAGTTTATTAACCAGACATTTGTTTTCCTTTCTGATTCTCCCATGAGATCCTTATATACAAGAGGTAAGAAATCTCTCTTATGCTTCCGTTCTGGTATCCCTCTGGAAGCTGGGCAAGTTAATACATGATGGGAGGGGAGTGTAAACCATTGTTTTTATCAGAGGGAGCTTAGGCATGGGTTTGGCCAAAGGCCTGGATGTGACAGATTTCATAATTTGAACTCCTGAATGTGCATTCTTAATTTCCTGAGATACTAGAAAGTGGTCTACAAATATTTCATATGCGTAATCTTTATCTCCCTTTTCTCTGAGGCAGTTGGAAATAAAAGCAGGATTGGGGACTGTCACATGAAACAACTTTTGGGGTCAGTTCAAATATTTATTTTACAGAGTGCAAGAGACACTTAGGTATTGTAGTATGCAGGTAGAGGAAAATACCAACGTTGTTGCCTTTATTCTGACATCAGGATAGTTTATAATTTGAATGTCCTTGACATTCTTACTTTCAAAATATTTTATTTAAGAGAGCTGTGAGAGAGTGAGTGGGGCAGAAGGGCACAGGGAGAGAATCTCAAGCAGGCTCCACACTCAGCCTGGAGTCCCACACAGGGCTTGATCCCATGACCTTAAGATAATGACCTGAGCCGAAATCAGGAGTTGGACTCTCAATGACTGAGACACCCAGGTGCCCCCACTTTCAAAATAAATTATAATCAGGGTTTTTGCATGATTAAAATATTGTGATACTTAGTTAATGTTAAATTTATTAGTTTACTCCTATAGAATCTACTCAAGCAGTGGTCGGGCTGGGGTAGGGCAAAGATAGTTCAGGTAAAGGCAGATTTTTGTCTTTGGCATCATTTCTGACATTCCACTGTAATGATTTCTAAAGCAAAGATGACAAAGTTTGGTGCGCATTCAGGATTTCTCTCCTCCCAGACATCAGGGCAGACACTACTAATCAGTCAGAGCACTCTTCTTTGAGACAGCAAACAGCCCGAGAATCCTCAATGCTGCATTTCTGGTAGCTATGACCAATCAATAGATGAGTTAAAATTACTTTCTTTGACCTCTTTGATCCAAAGGGGAGCTTGATCCTTCTATAGATTTTCCCGCAGCAAATGGAAATTATTTTTTTAAAAAAGGACTATACTACAGACTCGTACTGCTCAAATTTTAATTTGCAAACCAATCACCTAGGGATCTTGTAAAAATGCAGACTCTGATTTAGTAGATCTGGGAAGGTACCTAGAATTCTGCATTTCTAATAAGGTCAAGGTTGCATGCAATGCCAGTGCTAATGGTATGGAGACGGCACTTTGAGTAGCAAGGTTCTCCTGGCCCATTGTCTGGAGACAAAATGTGATCTAGAAAACTCAGTGCAACTCAATAACCAAGAAAAAAGAAGAAAAACAAGGCAAGTGTTCCATTAGAAGCTGAAGTTTTATTATAGGATAACAGTACATAAAGCACATCTAAAATTGATGTGTTCAATGCACTTTTAATAAAGGTAATGTAATATTAAAGGTACAGTTTCTAAGTACAATATAACAACATTCATATTAGAATGAAAATTGGAGTATTTAAAAGACAACATTAAATCTCTCTCTTTTTTTTTACAGCTTGTATTTACAAAATGAATCAAAATATTTTTTTTAAATTGAGGACTCAATAAAATAACAAACAGCTGGAAATAAGCAGACTACTGTAAGAGTGAATTGAAAAGAAAACCCAATGTAAGTGAAAAGTTGGATGATCCTCTAAAAAGATCATTAGCAAAGTTTTAGTACAATACTATTTTTAGGATTCCCATAAATGGCTTGCATTTTTAGTGTGGCAGAAAAGGAGTTTTTACATACTGTACACAAAACAGACAGCATATATTTATAGGTACAGTATTACTGTTTCCAAACTTGCATGTATATTTACAGAAGGCTGAGTTTGTTACTCACAGAGTTTTGTGACATTTGTGTGCTTAATCCTTAAGACCTACACACAATTAGAATGAGCATTTCATGTGGTCTTTTTAAATGTGGCTTTATTACTTGGTTGTAGAAGAAAGTGTTAACCATAAGGCCTGACATACTTTATAAATTTACCAAAAAAAAAAATCCCAGGAAAAAGTTTTATTTTGGGCACACTTGTCATTGAACAATTATCAGATGCTGACATGTGCTGGCTGTTGTGTAGACACAAAGAGATACAATCTCTACCCTCAGGAAGTTTAGGATACTAAATGGTGCTTAAAAACAAAACAAAACAAAACAAAAACCGGTTTCAATCTCTAAGTGAAGCAATAAGGAATGACGTGATTTGTACTTAAAAGAGATTTCTCCCTAAACTGTAGCCAATTCACTTTAAAAGGTTAACTCTCAGCATTCGCTTTCATTAACCACATGATTGCATTTATAATTAAGGTAACAGCAACTCTTCCATAAAAATGGAAAATGTCCAGAATTGTGGGTAAATATGCAGTGCACGGAAGCCAATAACCATGGCTTGAGAATTTATTACCTTCAATTACAAAAAGTGCAGTAAACAGAAACATTTGCTCTATATTTATAAATTGCTCAAAAATCTTTGCTAAAGATCTTACAAATTCAGTAATATTACAGAACAATTCTAATCAATATTTAATAAGGTTAACTACATCCTTAGTTAGATATTTGATATACTTTGATCTGTAACAATGCCAATAGGTCTTGGGAGAAGAGGTGAAAGTTTTAAAGTGAAAGTCTTTCACTCAGTTCATGGAACTGGTTGAGGTCATGTTAAAACAGAATGTCCCTTGTCAAATTTGCTTTATGGCCCATGTTCTGCCATGATAGTGGGCATCTCCATACTTCCCATGGCTCAGGTAGGAGGGGAAAGTTTCTGCCATCAAGCCACCAAGGATATTTTATATAAATGCCTATTATCTATAATAGGAGCTAAGTACACAACTCTGTCAGGTGCCAATAATATAATTCCTTAGTAAGAATAAACAAAAGTATTACTCCATTAAACTAGAGTGTTTCTTTAGGATCTTGAAGGCCTGGCAAATTATTTTTCAGCTCAGGAGATGTGGTATAAAGCCAAGTAGCAAACATAAAGTAAATACTAATAAATTTTCATATATCCGTATTTATAAACAAATTCACCCGATAGATGTCAAATATCCATACTAAGGAAGTAATTTTATCCTAATTAAATACACTCTAGAATAATTTATATAATGATATTATGTATTTAAAGAGAAAAGCATGTCCCAAATCCAGCACTCTGATACAGCTGCTGGTTGGGAACAGGTAGATATATATATATGTATATATATACAAATATATAGTTATACTCAGTGAAATTAACAAGACCCAAAGGTGGTATTGTCTAGGAATAAAAGGGATTTTTTTTTGTTCACAAAAGTAACTTATCTAGCACCACACATCAGAAAAACACAAAAATAGCACACTCTAGTTCTAAACAGCTATGTCTAAAATAGATTATATAGTAAAACCAGTATTATACAGCATATTGTGGATTTGATAAACAGATAAATATTTGCACTGAGTAGGCTGTTTATAATATAACATTTTCTTATCTATACAGAATGAAAGCCAAAAAGTTAACTGTATAGAGATGTGCAGAACAACATTAAATATTATGACTTAAAAGCAGGGACAAAGGTAAATTTGAAAGAAGAGTAAGAGAGAAAATGTTTACAGGCCATTACAAGTTCTTAAGTTAATAGTAAATAAGGAATCAATTGCTCAAGTTGAAGAAAGCAGTAAACAAGAGATTGCATTTACATGCAGATGTCTAAAATTTGTATTTTTTTAAGTCTATGCACAAAAGTCATTTGTTTTATTGCTTGACATTCAGTTATGGCTAGATTATTTAACCTATTTTTTTTTTTTTTTGTACTTTGGAAACAAGAATATCGTTAAAGGTGCCATAAAAATGGACAACATTGAAAACGGTTTGCAAATAAACCACCTAACACTGCAGTTCTTTATACATATTAAAAGCCTTGTCTGGGGTTTGTCATATGTTAAATATATTTAAACTGGGAAAATATGTTGTAGCTTGAAGCCTCCCATTGGCCCAAACATCCAATACAAAAACACATCTCCGCAAAAGGAGCAGGCAGACAATACAGGTACATTTAAAGAAGCAGCCAGCTAATGTCCTAATGTTTAAAAATTTACCACTGTTTTATATGAGATTTCAAACCACTGTGGATAAGAGGAGAATTTTGGATTCAGGAAGATGTGTACAGTACATACGGATTTTTTTGTGTGTGAAATCATATTCACTATATTGCTCAAGAATTATCTGCATTTACATATGCAGTCTGTTCAATAATAACCAAGTTCCTACAAATAGTATTCATCCATATTAAAATAATGAGTGAGAAAGGAAACACACGGACATTGGAGACAATTTAGTTGCTCTTAGAGAACAATATAATGGCGTGTACAGTATGTCAATGCTAATAGCAAGCTATCTTTCATTAGTTCTTAGAAGGAAAAAAGTAAAAGGAAATGTGGCAAACACACTAAATGTAAACAGCAAACACAGATTCTATAGGCATCTATTTATTCATATTCAGTTTCATAACACAAGCTCCATGTTATGCTGCATTGCTGAAAAAACACTTTTATTTGGACTGAATATTCTGTCATTCATTTATAAATAAGTAAATGACTGAATTAATTTATTGCTATGAGATCTGAAGATCTGGTTAAACATAGAGATCCCTCTATCTGTGATGTTTCCTTGGCATAAAGCCAGGCTTCTGGATTATTTTAAAAATTATTCTGAGAGCCTGACAAAACTGATCTCACACAAACAAGAAACAGACCCAGAAGTGAAACCGATTGCTTTGTAAAGACATTTACAAATCTTCTGCCTTCTCATATCTTAAGAATAAACAATAGGAAGGCCTCTTAATTCAAAGCTAGTGGAACCTCTCTAATAATACTAATGTTTAGAGATAGAATGAAGACTTGTATTGTAGACAATTAGTAATAGATCAAGATTTACTATTGCAATTACATTTCTGTTAATCTGATCCATATTATAAAGTTGTTTTCATAGGGTTCTGTTGTATCATATCTTTATAAGAAGTGGCAGTCACATGATATAGTATGTGAAAATGTCAATAAGCTGTGTGTTTATATATATGCCTATGTATGTGTATATATGTATATATATAGGTGGAGAAAAAGAGAGAGAGGGAGGGAGGGAGAGGGGGAGAGAGAGAGATTTCTGCTGTTTTCCTTAGTCTTTATTATCAAAAACAACAAGGTCAAAGTTTCTTTTTCATCTAAACAACATGGAAAGTTCTCCCAAATTATACTCTGCTATGGGAGTAAGAAAATATGTAGAGTTTCTTCTGAATGTGTATTCCAGATATAGAAGAATCAAAGCCAACAATTATACTGAGGTTGACTGACCTTCTGAAAAGTAATATATAGAAACATGAGAGCAAACCTATATGTCAAAAATGTCCAATGTAACCTAAAAGCTGGCTCATGGTGCTGTTATATAGATGGGTTTTGTCTGTCTTTAAACATTAGTTTTTGTATTAATTCAACAAATGAAAACTATAAATGTGGAAGTAAAAGAATGGTGTTATATAGAGGGATTTTTGGGGTTTGCTTTTAGAGGAGAACATAATTAAAATAAGTTATTTGCTGGCATTTGAAGACTTGTTCAAACTTTCACCTGTTTCACTGCACCAATAAGCAGGGCTCTCATCTCATGAGTTGTTTAAACTTTTTGCACACCATTTGGAATTTGAAATAGTTTCTTATATATAATGCTATGAGTATATTTATCATGGATATTTTAATTATTAGAGGAAGGTAAATGGAGTATGTGGAAATGCACTTAAAGTGATGTTCTTTTGTTGGTATATTGCCTATGAATAGATCTTGTGAACCTACTGGCCTAACTTTCTACTGCTTTGGAAGTTATTCAGTGTTTTTAACCACACAAGACTGAAGAACACCTATGTTTTGAACTCAACAAATTACGAGACAACAGTGAAGAGTTTACACACACGTACACATAGTTCTACACAGTTCATTTGTGCCTTGAGGGATAGTATTATTTACTATTATTAATAATAAAAAACACAATTTGTCCCAGTAGTACTGGCCACCCTGTTTGAAGAGTTTTAGGAGATCCCTGAGCACATTGTTTCTGACTCTTAACCCCAACTCCAAAGTGATAGGGCTTCTATTGTTGATATCAAGATGGATTGTCATTCACAGTAAGTCAATCATAAGGTGCTTATTTACCCTTTTTTCCCCCCACCAATCAGCACAAAGAACTGTCAGAAAATAACTTTTATTATTATTATTACGTTAAAATAATAGCACTGGAAGGACACGTGATTTAAACAATCAATGTTTGAAAACAGTGGCTTTAGGATTATTATCTGGCTGCCCCTCAACAATAACAAGTGATTCAATCGACATTCCTTAGCCAAAAATAAAAGGCAAAAAAAAAAACCCCAAAAAACCCAAAATCTAAAAAAAAAAAAACCCCAAAAAACCCAAAACAAACCAAAACTGTACAAATATGTATTTTTTCCCTGAGGGATCAAGGTACACCCGCAAGTGCTCTATGTACATATTGCACTAGAGAGGAATGGAGAACATGTGCAAAAAAGCAACAATGAGAGAAGCTTACATCCTACTTAAACCTTTTCATTCAAGATTCCACTAGGTTGTTTTGCATTTTGGAATGTCGGAACACAAACAGCTATTCCTTAGTCTAAAACTAAAAACACATATTTCTACTATGGCACATTCAATGAAATAAAAAGTTTCCCAAAGACAAATAGACAAATTCCATCAAGAAAATAATACAAAGTTTGTTTGTTTGTATTTTTTTTTTAGAAAATTACATTACTTTCTTTCTTTGTTTCACATTACAAAATCTTTTTTTTCTTTACACAAATCACATTTTATTGCAGGAATATTTCAAGTGCCATCAAATATTTATAGAAGGGTTAAAAAAATAGAAGTCTCTCTAAAGTGGTCCAGACAAGGCTTTGTATAGAATAAGTCATTTTTTCCCCATCTTCTAGTTTTGATTTAAGTATTTTGAACACATTTTCTTTTCCATTGACACTTAGTAGCCTAGAAGCAGTCCGACACACGCACATCATACACACAAAAACCACACCCATACCCGAACACACACCCACCCACACACACTCCCTCCTCCTCACCTGGCCCTCAGCCCACCCCATACACTCACAGAGATCCGGGTATCCACACTATAAAGAACAACCAAACTTAGAAGCAGTGTCGTAAGTCATATTTTCCTTAAATTAGGAAGGGTGAATTAGGATGCTGAAGACTTTTTAAAAAATATCCATAGCTTTAACGCAAATTAGGATGCTGAACACTTAAAAAAAATCCATAGCTTTAACACAGTTTGCAAACTGTCCAAAAAGCACTTTCATCTGCACTTCTGTTTTCACTATGACCAAGGCCAGGTTCTTCAGAGTATAATGCAACCATTTGACACCACTGTAACCAAAGGTATTTGGGCTTGTACAAAAGCCTTATGTACTTTATATGAAAAACTGTATAAAAGACATAGCAGCTGGGATAACAATGATGTGATTCCAAACTTTAAAAGACTATCCGATATTTTAGTTCAGGAAACTTTAATTGGTAAGCACTCTTAAGAACAACTGTTCTGTATCACCAAGTATTTTGTGTCATCACACAGGTGTTTCTAGAATAAGAAAGAAAATAAAAATGCAAAGTTTTTCACAGCCTTTTCTGTATTTCATTTTTTAAAACTGAATTTACTGTTTAACTTCAGATCCCAACTTTGATCCAAATCATAGTTGTTCCCTCTGTTTACCGAACACGCCTTGCCTGCCCTGTCCCAACACTGTCAATGTACTTTGTTCTTAAAATCCTCACCTTGCTTTTCTTACGGAAAGACCTGGTAGCAGCATCATGTCAATGTATCTTGGTTTACTCTAAAAGCAGTGTCACCATGGTGGGACTACTACTGAGATTAAGCATCATTTTTTCATGTGATACATGCAAAATCCCTTCTGGGAAAAGGAATTTCTTTTAAGCTCAACATTATGCTCTCTCTCACCCTTAGAGAAGTTCAATTAGCTCTTATCATTTCACAAGTGGACACTGGAATTAGGTTTAGTTGCTCTTTAATGCGCTAGCACCTGAGGCTGGTCATATTCAGAAAGCTTTGGTTAAAAAGAAGTTAATGTACTTTAATAAAACCACCCCCAAATTTAGTGAATCAGAATGACATAAAAACAAGAAAACCCAAACAAAACCAGAAACAACAAAACCTCCCCCAAACCCCAAACCCCCCCAAAACAAAACCACATCATTTCCCCCCACAAGAGAAATAATAGGAAAAAAGATGGACAAATAAATAACTGAACTAAGCATGATACTCTTTCCAGAGTTTAAATACTATTGATCCTTAAAGGAACTATGCTTATTTAAATTAAAATTTTGATTTAACCCTTCTTGCCCAAATATAAATACTATATGCTGATAGTTAACTTCTCTGTATAAACACTCACATAAAGTTTTCTATACTTGTAAGAAATTTAAGTAAATATTACTTTCGTCTTCTATTTATGGTTAAACGCTTACTATATTTTTGAAAAAAAATTTAAGATGTTATTTAGGCTTCATACACACTTCTGTGTGAATAATTCCTTCCTCTTTTCCAAATCCCTCAGGAAACAAGTCAGAAAATCAATGGAGTTAAAGCCAGAGTGAAGGGCTCTGGGAAGCCCGTGCTGTGATCCATGTGACATCAGGAGCCACAATTCCTGTGGAAGATTCAGGAGGGACCCTGGTGGTAGGGACACTGTCACTGCTATAAAAGGCTGCCTGGACACTCCCACCCTTACACTATGGGAAGACGTTTCCTTTTCTGTATAAACATGTTCTTTGATGTCAGACCAGAAGTTTGAATCCTACCTCCAGGGTGACTAAAATCATCTTCTAAATGCCTACATTTCCAAAGGGCACTTATTTTAAAAATATGCACACCTGTATATCAGACTGTTCATTTTCCCTTCCCCCACTGGGAATTATTAAAATAAAAAAAACCCGAAACACGAAATTAAACAAAAACATTCAATATTTCTCACCTGAACACAAAGGCCAAACAATCTTCTAAATATTTAATAAAATAAATTACAGTCCACAGTTTTCTAGTGAAGATAAATACAAGAGTAAATGTTTGCAGCTTAACATCAACTTCACTTTGAACGCTTAAAATATTTCATATTTAAATAAGAGAAACTGGTTCTGCATTGCATGCCTCTCTCGCCCTACTATCCATGGTCTATGAACTATGGAGAGCAATATTCTAGAATTATAGCATCTAGAGGCAGCTAGTCTGGAACCAGTTCACTCTGAGAAATCCTCTTAGGGTTCCTAGATTATACCAAGAACATAATCATTCACAAAGTAAATGCTTCATGTCCTCACATGGGGAGTGTGTGTTTGCTCCAGATATAATCTTTGGATCCTTCTTGTAATAAAAGCTGAATTCCAATAAATACTTGGGTTACTGATTTGTTCTCAAAGCGTAAGAGTTCCAAGTTTTGAGATGGACTCCATATAACTATAGGATTGTGTAAAATGAGCCTCTCCTCCCTCCCCTGCCTCCATGAGGTGGCATTAAAAAAGCTTTTTAAAAATAATGTGCATCATGGTGTAAGTCCATAGCACCAATCAATCATTCAACTTTGTATGAAGCATAAACACATCTATCTTTAAACTTACCACGAAGCAAAGTATAATTTAGGGAGAGTTCTAATTCCAAATTCATGTGTAAAAAAAAAAAAAAAAAAAAAGAATCCACATCGTGATTTCTAGATATGACCAGCCAGTCTTTTAAAAGTAATTTGTAAACAGCAGCATAAATACCTCCTGACGTACCTTCCAAGCCTTCTCAGTTAAACTTGTGTTTCTGGTGCACATGCGACACGACAGTGAACACGCTAGCATTTAATTTAAAGAAAAAGGTGCAAAATGAAAGTGCCTTATCAATTCAACAGGAAAAGCTACACCAGTAACTACATTTTATATTAATTAAAACAATATATAAACAATATCTCTTTTAGCTATATATAGTCTTCATGCCCATTTACCCTGTAATATATTATAATGCTATTGTTGCTAGTGCTATGGACCCTTTTCATGCCATCCTGCTGACTGGCAATAATCGGTGGAAAAATAAAAACTTCCTTCATGAAACAAAGAGCAAGTTGTGCAAAATAATGCTGCAACCTCCGCTATGCACACCAGTCACCGATTATTGCTGGACTCTGTTGTTACTGACAGATTGGTGACTCTGCAGAAAGTCTGTGGGCAGTGAGCTACAAGAAAAGGAAATCCTCCGACTTTAGTACCCTCCTTCAGTTGTAAACAGAGGTCAGTGATGGAGAAGTTGAGACAGAAAAAGGGTCCATATCTGTAGGCATAATGGAAATCATATGCATGAGAAAAACAAGTTCAACTTTTATTTGTTTTCATTGTTTCCCCTCCTTTGCCTGACCCCGATCACCAAAAGATGTGCAGTGTGTTGGCGCTCCAGGTCTGCGCAGGGCCATGTAAAGTGTCTCGGTTAATTTTGTTGTTGTTGTTGTTGTTTTTCATGTTTGTACTTCAGACATTCTAGAAGTGCTTAGGTGATACATTTACCCATCGATTTGCATTGCTGGCTCAAATTCTGAAGTGAACAACTCCTTGTATAATGGAGGAAAATGAAGTCGCACAATGTCTGGGTATATTGCTTTAAATGCCATTAGCTTTTCTGTATGTCGTCCACATAAGGCTCTTAACGTAGACACCTTGCATATTAACTGTAAGGGGAAGAAAGGACACATTGTGAGGCAAGAACAGACCTGAGCATCACAAATCAGGGAATCTGGATGGTCTTACAATGTTGTTTATAATGGCAAAACACACTTGATGCAACTTATGTGTTCTTCAATAAGGAAGACTGGTAAAACACATTTTTAGGCACATCATAGAGTATCAAGTATACATGAAATACGATTCTGAAGACAATTTAACAACCTGAAAAGATGCTCACGAGCAAAAGTGGCAGAGTCGAGATGAGAACCCAAGCCTCTCACCTCCTCCTATTCCAACATGCTTTCTGCTCTACTATCCTCAACCCTGCCCTCTGCCACTGTGGAGAAAGAAGACATCTGGTGGCAGAGAAGAGGACAAGGAGGCAGTCATGGGCAGGTGAGGTCACTGCAACTAGAGACGATGGCTTCCCCTACGTATTTTATGCAGCACTAGTACTAGCCAACTCCAATGATGGCAAGTTTCTTCTGGGAGAGCCCTTTGCCTGTAACAAAGCAATTCTGGGTTTGAGCAAAAGGCCCTGAGTAAAAGGAAAAGGAAAGAAGAGTCAGAAGGCCTGGATGGAAGTCTCAGCACTGGCCATTTACCAGTTGAAGATAATAACAGCTTGAAACAATGGTTTTTTTTTTTTTAAACTCTTAAACATCGTACACACTACATATTCTCTCAACCAGAATAATCCTCTCTAAGAAGCATGTTCCACAGGTCATGGATCCTGTCCACATGGTAGGTGCCCTCTATGATAAAAGTAACTGACAGTGCCCTTGCCTTGGGGCAGAAAGTTGGAGAAAAAGGTAAGAGTCTGGAGACCTCTTCTTCTGTTTTCTATTCCTGCCTCAATCTCTCATTGAACAGGTGCGAAATAAAAACGAAATAGCAATTATCCCCTAACCTCCATCTCTGAACAAACTTACCTATTGGGAGAAAAGAAGAGAAAGCAGGAAGAAAAACCCAAACCTCTCAAATCAATCTTCTTGAACAATAAAACACATAATATAGTCTAAGAAAGAATAGCGCTGATTTTTTTAAGACCCAATACCTATTAGCACTAGCACTGAAGAATATGAACATATTTTAAATTGATATCCTAATTATATTTTTATTGCAAAAGGTAATAATTAGCAAAAATGAAACCTTCTGCTTTGAATACAGGGTAGTAATGGGAAATTGATGAAGAAAATACAAAAGTCACTTTCTGTTGACTTACTAATGAATGTAATGGAAATAGAATATTACACTTGGTGATTACCCTGCTTGTTTTAGCCCTTTGTAACTTCTTCCTTCTAAATTCAAAGATTCTTTCTCTAATTTATATCAATGCAGATAAACATTAACCCTGTTTTATGCCCAACTAAAAGGAGATAGGAGGAGGATTTCCAGGATGTATTAAAATGCTTAAAAAAATTCTATCATTGCCCTAGTATTGCAGGATACTTCAGCATCAACGACAGGAGAATGGAACCTGAATTTTGGCCCAGAGAATTTTTTGAAATGGAGATATTTCCTTCTTGTCAATAGCCTGTTGCTTCCAGATACTTTTGGAGTCTGGTAAGATGACTTCCAAAGGTGGCTGGCAGAGAGATCTATGGCAAGGAATAATTCAGGCTATGCCAACCACACCACTTTATACGCTTACCTTTGTCAGTATTCCATCTTCTCGGTGATTCTTCTGCAGGACATGCTGAAGAGCTAGCTGAATTTTCTGTTGCAGTTTTTCAATCTTTACTTTTTCCTGCAGCCATGAGCGATCTAAACACGAAAAATGATACTTCTTAGGATTTCTCCTCCATGGTATCGGGACACCCCAATTCCTCTGACTCTTAGGCGCAATTATATCACAATGCAGAGTTAGAGAACAAAAGGCCAGTTTGATTCCTTGTTCTAAATTTGCTCCTAAACAATGGAAAGCTGACCTATGAGAGCTATAAAACAGAGTGGCAAAGCTTTTCATTTTTCCTGGTACTTAAAGGAAGGGAGAGTCCTCTCCTTCCAAAAGAATAGCCATTTAAATCTAAGGCCATATTCATACATGGGCAAATGAAGCTATCACAGATGATCAAGTCTTTTTAATAATTATATTTCTGGATAAAATACTCATGGCAATCATGCTCGCCTTTCTGGCAAATATGAAAATTGCCTTATAATCCAAAGCAACTAAAAATGTCAAGAGAATTCCAAATGATTTAAGGTTTGTTAAGATAGTCTTTATGTATAAGAAGTCCAAAGAGAAGATAGTAAATCTGCAAAGCAGATTATCCCCAAGAGGCAGTACTAGTTGAAAACAGATAAATTCAGATAAACTTGTGGATGACATCCAAATGAATCTTAAGAAAAGCAGGATGCTTTAAAAATCACGTTATCTTGAAGATTTGTGTTAAGAAAGGCAGCCCTTCTCTGTCAAAGCATTTCTTGTGATATCAGGAGGTTAACTGTGGACTGGGTTTTATTCAATTCTCATTAAAAAATATTTTTAGTTCTGTTTTTTAATTTTATTTTTAATTATTTTTAATTAAAAAAATTTACATCCAAGTTAGTTAGCATATAGTACAATAACGATTTCAGGAGTAGAACCCAGTGACTCATCCCCTACATATAACACCCAGTGCTCATCCCAATGAGTGTCCTCCTTAATGCCCCTTACCCATCTAGCCCTTCCCCCCAGCTACAATCCCTCTAGCAACCCTCAGTTTGTTCTCTACATTTAAGAGTTTTTCATGTTTTGTCCCCCCTCCCACTGTTTTCATATGATTTTTTAAAAAAATTTAAATTTTACTTAAATCCAAGTTAATTAATATATAGTNACCCACGAACCGTGAGATCATGACCTGAGCCGAAGTCGGACGCTCAACCGACTGAGCCACCCAGGCGCCCCTCAATTCTCATTTCTTAAGATTTTCTCAGAATGGCATGAAATCTTCTTAAACACATGTACATATGCACGTGTGGGGGGGGGCTGTTAATTTAGAAAAAAAGATTAGATTTATTGAGGGTGGCAACCTTTCTTGGTAGGCACCTGAATATTCTATAGCCATTTAAAGTTATATACCTTGTAAGAATTCTTTACCTGACATTTCATTATCATTTGGTTCTTTTTTTTTTTTAAATTTATTTCTAGGAGAGAGAGAGAGAGACAGCGTGAGCAGGAGAGGGTCAGAGAGAGAGGGAGTCACAGACTGAAACAGGCTCCAGGCTCTGAGGTGGCAGTCAGCACAGAGTCTCACGCGGGGCTCGAACCCATGAACCGCGAGATCATGACCTAAGTGAAAGTCAGACACTTAACCAACTAAGCCACCCAGGCGCCCCAATTATCATTTGGTTCTTACCTGCTGACATTAGTACAAATGCAGAAAATAATGCAATTTCATCTTCGGTCAGGTGCATAGAACATAAACTCTTTCCAAATTCAAACACAAAGCTAATAAAGTCTTCACAACCTGCCAAAGTTAAAGACAGTTTAGGATTTTGGTTATTGTATTAGGAGAAAAATATAGAATAAGGTGAAGAGGGAACTCGTTGTTCAAGATCTATGGGGATAGTAATAACAGATCTACAGTTTAACAGTTTGAAATCTTAAAAGAAAAATCTGTTTAGTCATCATCACTAACACCGTCATCATCATCAATAATGACACTGGACTTTTGTTGTAAGATTACTGTGTTATTAAGTAACATTCTAACAGGTATCTTATTGCTTTACAACAGCTCTATGAGGGAGGTATTATGATTGTTATCCCCATTTTAGAGGTGAGGAAAAAGACTTAGAGAGAAGGATTATGCACTTAAGGTTATATAGGTAGGGAGTAACACCCTGAAGTTCAAAGCCACACTGCTCGACTTCAGAACCCACGATCTTTTTTTCTTTTAATTTTTAAAAATATTTTATTGATTTCTGAGAGAGGGAGAGAGAGAGAGTGAGAGAGAACAAACAAGCAAGTAGGAGAGGAGCAGAGAGAGGGAGACACAGAATCCGAAACAGGCTCCAAGCTCTGAACTGTCAGCACAGAGCCTCATGGAGGGCTTGAACCCATGAACAGTGAGGTCATGACCTGAACCAAAGTCAGACACTTAACTGACTGAACCACCCAGGCACTTCCAGAACCCATTATCTTAACCAGTAGAGTCAAATGGGCACAATCTAACTGAAACATTACATTCACTGACTTTTGTTTTCTACTGTACTTGATCTAAAGCATCCTTAAAAATGATAACAAATGACACATTATGGTGGTAAAAATCATTATAGCTATTACCAAATTTAAAACAAAAAATGTGAAAGTCCCATAAACAATAATCCATCTTCAAGAGATTGGTTAAGTTTGGTGTCTACTCTTTTGGATTTGCATATTATGTATACATATTTAAATGGCAACGGGCTTTACTAAAGTATACACACCTTCTATCATTTAACTGTTTTTAAAATCATTTAACAACATTATCTTGGATAGTGTCTCATTCTTCCTAAGGATTATATCCCATTTTAAATTATAGGAATCCAAAATAATTAATTTTTATAGTACATGTTACAGTTTCACCAGCAATACTTTATTTCTATGGTATTTGCATTTCATTCTTATTAATGGCTTTTATTTGAGAAGTACAGAATGGCAGACATTTAGTTCTTTACTTGATTTTATGTATCAAATCACATCCTTTTATTTATTTTAATAATTTATCCTATGAAAATCTGGTTCTTAAAATCTGGAAGGGAACTGGAAGGTTAGACAATATAAATTTCTTCGATCTCCAATTAGATAAAACAAAACACTAACCCTTTATTTTTAAAAAATTTTTATTTTATTTTATTTATTTAAAAAAAATTTTACATTTATTTATTTTTGAGAGACAGACTNATTTTTATTTTTGAGAGAGAGAGAGAGACAGTGTGAATCGGGGAGGGTCAGAGAGAAAGGGAGACACAGAATCCGAAGACAGGCCCCAGGCTCTGAGCTAGCTGTCAGCACAGAGCCCAACGCAGGGCTCGAACCCACGAACTGAGATCATGACCCGATCTGAAGTCGGATGCTTGACTGACTGAGCCACCCAGGTGCCGCAACACTAACCCTTTATTTTTTTATTATTATTATTTTTAATGTTTTATTTATTTCTAGGAGAGAGAGAGAGAGAGACAGCGTGAGCAGGGGAGGGTCAGAGAGGGAGGGAGTCACAGACCGAAACAGGCTCCAGGCTCCGAGCTGGCAGCCAGCACAGAGCCCGACGCGGGGCTCGAACCCACGAACCGCGAGATCATGACCCAAGCGAAAGTCGGACGCTTAGCCGACTAAGCCACCCAGGCGCCCCAACACTAACCCTTTAAATGTAAGACAGACAAAAAGCATTTGAGCTGTGTGCATTTTCTTCAGTGACTATAAAGTAACAGAAGTATAAAATCCTTTCATTTTGGTTTCCAAATAACAGCCTCCATTCTGTTCAATAAGCTCATTGGTGGGGCTCCCACATTTTCCCATGGCCCCAATTTAAAGACAGAGCAGCCAGGTTTCCTTACCCAAGGACTTGAAGACATCAGGGCTAGCATATTTCCCATCGAAGTACACGGTGTTGTTCTGAGAGTCGAAGGCACGGCACATTCTGATAAACACCACCTCTAGAGAACCTAAGCAAAGGCAGAAATGGTGTCGATTATTCTATTGTAGTGAATAGTCATGTATTTTGAAGGCACGGATGGAGAGGGCCCTTTCTGATTCAGCGCAGCAGAGGTTGTATTTGGCGAATGGCTCCCTGTCACATCCACGCTCTATTTCTCGGCAAAGTTCACTAGTGGAATTAAAAATTTGTGCTGAAGCTAACAAAGGACTATATTCCTGAAGAGAGATGGAGTTACAAATTACTTGTCTGGCATTCTTCTGTCTTGTAATACAGAGTCTCAGAGTTGCCGGGAAAACTTACTGATTCGTATTTATTAAAACAAACTAAAAAACCAGGGGCATCCCTTTGAATTCCACAAATAACCTTCCTAACAACTTACTGTTTGCTCCCGAGGGTCTGGATGGGGGAAATGAAATGCAGGTGATGGTAAGATGGGGGGATGCAGGTGTCCTTCAATTTAATTGTTTTACTCGGAGGAGAAGCAAAATGGAGGCAGTGTTTCCTGCAGATCACTCAAAAACCTTTAAAAAGGACTCAGTTTCTGCTAAGGGAACCTGAGCTATTATCGTTGGAGGAAAACTGTTCTCGACACCTTCCTTACCAAGCATTTCTTTAATAAGCGAGTGAAAGCAGGCTAGGAAGAGATCTCAAAATTCACTTGCAAAAAAGCACATACCTGCTTTGAGAAGCACAATTTGATCATTTTGACACAGTTCCATAAATCCATCAATGCGTTTGGCAAACTCCACCACATACTGTATAGCCTCCGTGATTTTGATGGCACACAACTGCCACATCACCTCCCGCTGCTGTTGAGCGAAGCACATTAACACACACAGTTACCCACAGCCTTGACACACTTGTTTTACCTGTTCCTATTTTGTAAAACCCTTCTTTGGAAATGGACTCAAAAAAGCTAGAGGACTAAAAATGAATCGTTCGGGATCTAACGATTGCTTCCAAGCCCCTTCTCATCTTCTCCAATTCCTCCTTTACCATTTTGGTGACGAAGGGACAGAGGAAGATAATATGAACAGGTGAAAACATGAGGCAAGAAAGAAACACATGCCACTGCTTTACTGCTGGGCCTTGGAGAGTAGCAATGTAGGACCTTCTTTTGAGCAATTATTTTACCTTGGGGAATTTAACACCACTTTCCGGGGGGGAGGGAAGGAAAAAGGGAGTCAATTACATTTACTGTGCACCTGCTTTGAGCTAGATGCTTCATGACACCCTTGTTTCTTTTTCATAAGAACATTTTTCCATTTCCCAAAAACAGACATGAATGCTCACAGAGGTTTCACGGCTGGAGGGGTTGGAGCTGGGATTCAAATCCCAGCATCTCTGACTGTGAATCCCATTTCACACGACTTGCTGTTTCTTCCTGCTTTCTGGTTTCCCTTTGTAACAGTGGCTGGCTGCTGGTGTTATCTGCTATCTCAAAGGCAAACCAATGGATGTGTTGCTGTTCTTTCACCTGTCCTTTTTAACTGCTTTTACATATCCACTCTTTAGTTACAGGGCGACCTCGATCTGCTACATTGCTCGCGTGTTCCCCTGATCTTAGTTTAAGACTATTTCCACCAATATGATGGGGTGAAGGAAACACTACATTAGGAGCTATGAGTCACACTCTAGTCCTGATATTCTCAATCCTCTGCCATATGCCAAGGGTTGTTGGTATCCTCATTTGTAAAATGAAGGGAAGGAGTAGCCTGGATAATTTCTATTGTCATTCCTAGGCTACCTTTCTATAATTATTAGGAAAAACCACAGGGAATAATGTTTATTCCCTTTACCAAGCAGGAATGGATAACTGAAACTTCCTCTTCTTCAGCCCTGCCCTCCCATTCTGGGGGCTTGTTGATCAGAGTGTGTAAAGAAAATGGCAAGCAGTAGCACTCTCAGCCTCACGTTGCTAGGTTCATACTGGCGTTATGGCAATAGCTTCCAAACCTTGTTTTGTATACACTCTCTAGTGCTCTGGAAACATGAGGCTGAGATTATTTCATATCAGCTTCCAGACCATGAAATCTTCCACTGTGATATCAGGACAAATCTCAATTCATTCAGGCTTTTGGACACTGCCTCCTCCAGCCCCCATGGACATATGATAGGTGATATGTGGAAAGTCACAGCACAACAAAATTGGTTTGTTACTGCAGAAATTTCACACACTGGCATCTCAGTAAGACAAAGCCCCAAGTATATGATCATCTCTAGGAGGAAGATTTAAAACAAACATTTTTTAATGTTTATTTTTGAAAGCGAGAGAGAGAGACAGAGTGTGAGAGGGGGAGGGGCAAAGAGAGAGGGAGACACAGAATCTGAAGCAGGCTCCAGGCTCTAAGTTGTCAGCACAGAGCCCGATGCAGGGCGTGAACACACAGACTGCGAGATCATGACCTGAGCCGAAGTTGGATGCTAAACCGAGCCACCCAGGCACCCCTCTAGGAGACAGATTTTTAAACAGCCATCTGATATCTGATGAAAGACATTCATTTTCTAGTCTGTTTGTATTCTTGATCAGATCTCTAGCACAAACACCCTTCCCACCATTGCCTCAATTCTGGGTAAAATTCTTCAGAGTGTACCTTGTTTTGGTAGCTCTCTATCTCCTCCTGCAGAAAGGTCTGCCACGTTATCTGCTGGAGCTCTTCTCTCAAGTATTGGCAGGTTTCCAGATGTGATTTAGATATATTCTGTGCAAGGTGTTCTAAGAAGAAAACAGATCACAAACATGAAAAGCCAAGTTCTTCTTTGGATAATCAGGGTTTTCCCTACTTAATATTTGGTTTAAAAAGTAACACATACAAAACAACATGCTGAACCAGTTTTCATTATCTTTACATATTTAAATGAGCCATATGGAACTATTCTGTATTTTCGAACATGAAGATGAAGGACAGGCAAACCCAATATTTAGCAATAAGTCTTGGTGACTTCAAAGACGCTCCTGACCTTGACCTTCTTCTGCGGCCTTACACCGTCTGAGAGTGAACAATTATTGACCTGGATAGGTTTGGGAAATGGCTGACACAGCTTCTTCTTGGCATTTTTACGAAGACACACCTGCTGTATACACTGACTTGGACAGGATTACTCTTGAAAATTTGGGAAACGGGATGCTTGTGTGAAAACAACTATTTATTTCTTTCATTTTCCCGGCAAATAGCACAACAAACATTACTGAGGGCCACTATGCCATTATACATAATGTGGTGGTTAAGAGATGGACTCTGGTACCAGACTGCTTGTGTTTGAAACTCAGCTCTTGTATCCACTAGCTGTATGACCTTGGGTAAGTCACTCAACGTCTTTGTGCTTCAGTCTTCTCGTTTGCAAAAGCAGTACCCACTTCATAGACCTTGTAAGAATTAAATGAGTTGAGCAATTAGAACAGGGAGGGTCACCTACTGATGCACTACATAAACATTTGTTCTTATTATACTGGAGTATAGGCGGTTTGAAGATACAGATGCCAAAGAAATTTCTCTAGGAATTTATAATCTGGTGAACATGTATGCACATACTAAAAGGACAATTCAAGACATTAGGCACTTCGACACCAAGTTGAATTATATCGGAAGAGACAAAAAAATCACAGGTACTATCATGGATGGGAAACGTGAGGGGAATTAGAGAATGCTTCTTGGCAGGAAGAAGCATGTGATGTGGTCCCTGAAGGATGAGGAGGGAGGATTTGGCAGGCAGAGGCCAGTTGTATAAAGAGGTGGGCTCATTCCACATTCAAGGAAATGACAAATGAAGGAACAAATGATGGCATGTGCAGGGGACAAGCAAATGTGATAAAGTGATAGTAGCAAAACAGAAACATGAGTAGGTAAGAGTCCAAGTTCTGGAGAATCTTGAATATTAGGAATTTGGGTTTGGACCTGCTTCACAAAAGGAGTCTGCAGAATTCTCAAGGGGGAGCCGATATATTGAGCACTGTATCTGGGGAACAGAACAGGCAGTTTGTGACTAGTGGATTGGAGCAGAAGGTGGAGGCTGGGGCATCACTGAAAGGCTGCTGCAGTCCATAGTGAGGGACTAAGAGCATGAAGCAGGTTGGTAATAAATGTTATGGAAGGGAAGGACGATGGAAGTATTTTAAGAGAACAGACAAGATTCTGTGAATATGAAACCATACACAAAAGCGATCTCCTTCCCCGGTCTTGATTATATAACAGGAAAGCCCTATGAAAGAATGGTGTTGAGTGAAACCTTGGCAATCCCAGTAAGAGCGTCTGTTTGGGAATTTGTTACTGCTTTCATCAGACAGAATCAGACTTGTTTTTGCGAAAACAGAGTGGGTTCACCTAAGTGAAGCTTGAAACCAGAATCTCCTTAGAGACTGAAGCACAATAAATCTTAACAGTCGTATTTTGCAACACACAGACATGAACACAACATAAATAAATATCATGAAAACAAAACAAACAGAAAGAAAAAATATTAAAGGGAAGAGGCAGAGAGACACTGACCAAAAGAGGGAGAAGCCAATAAATGATATGTCTTAGAATCAATGAAGCTTATGGAGAGAAGAGGGGAGTAAGGACAAAAACAATGAGAAGCCAGAAATAAGAAAATAAATGTGTAAATAATCTACCAATTTTTGCAGATATGAAAAAAAAAAATAAAGTGTTTGCAGGGAAGCCAGGAAATCCTATGAGATAAAGAATGGGAAGAGGCTCATAGTAATCCCTTCCAGGTCATGCTTCTTTTCCAGTTAATATGGTCAGCATCTTGTTTCACTTCATCCTAAAAATTGTTCCCACCCCATCCTCCTACACTGTTGGTGGGAATGTAAACTGGTACAGCCCCTCTGGAAAACAGTGTGGAGGTTCCTCAGGAAACTAACAATAGAACTCCCGTATGACCCAGCAATAGCACTGCTAGGAATTTACCCAAGGGATACAGAAATGCTGAGGCATAGGAGCACATGTACCCCAATGTTCACAGCAGCACTCTCCACAATAGCTAAAACATGGAAAGAGCCTAAGTGTCCATCAACAGATGAATGGATCAAGAAGATGTGGTTTATCTATACCATGGAATACTACATGGCAATGAGAAACAATGAAATCTGGCCATGTGTAGCAACATGGATGGACCTTGAGGGTGTTATGCTGAGCGAAATAAGTCAGGCAGAGAAGGACAAATATCATATGTTTGCACGTATAGGAGGATTAGGAGGAACTTGACGGAGGAACAAGGGGGAGAAGAAGGGCGGAAATGGTGGGGGAAAGGGAGAGAGGCAAACCATGAGAGACTCTTGAATGCTGACAAAAACTGAGGACTGATGGATGTGGGGGGGGAGGGGGTGATGGGCATGGAGGAGGACACTTGTGGGGATGAGCACTGAGTGTTATGTGGAAACTAATTTGACAATAAACTATTTGAAAAAAAAAAAAAAAAAAATTGTTCCCACCCTTCCCTGCCTATTGGAGCTCAAATAAGGAACGGTGTAATGTACACATCGAGCCAGTAGAGGGCAGTCCCTGCATTCTCACCAACTGCCTTTGATTACAATTCACAGTTGATTTGGCAAGTGTAAGATTTCAGACACGACTATTTTTAAATCTCCATTTCAGCAAAGGACAATATGGTCAGACTGAGTAAAAGTTAAGTTAGTGTGGTTTCTTAGAGAAACAATGGAAGGGTTAGGAGACCTGGTTTCTGGTCTGAGTTCAGCAGATAACCCACTTTGTGATGGGCAAATCAGTACCTTCTCAACCACGATTGTTTCCTCAACCCAGCTAAGGTCTAGGTACTTCAGAGGGACAATTCTGACTTCTCAGTCACAGATTTTCATGGTGGGAAGGGATTTTAGACATCGCTTGGTCCAACTTCTCCTCAGTTTACAGATAATAACACCATTAGTAATGATGGTAGCAGTTAATGCTTATATAGCTCTCACTATGTTCTAGACCCATATATATATACACATATATTCTGAGCATATATATTTTCTTAATTTTCATAACAACCTTAGGAGGAAGGTCGTTATCGCCCTTTTACTGAGGACGAAATCAAAAGTAAAGTGGCTTTTCCAAGGCATCATAGCGGGCACAGGCTGAGTGATTCAAACACACCCTATTTGGCACCAGAGTCTATGCTCTTAATCTTTATATTCTATAGGTAGGGAAACTGCAGCTTGCCGAGGTTACAGGACTTATAACGGGTTGTACTACCAATAAACAAGCTAGGACCATAAACCATATAAGCTGACTTTTTGCCTAGTGCTTTGTCCAATGATTAGTTGTCTCTTCTGCACAAGGCTTTACTTATCAATTATAGTGACATGTGCAGCTAGCTTTTCTTGTTTGTTTTTTAAATGAGCTTGGGTTGTTTATCTGCAATGTGTAATTCAGGTATTAACTGTACATCGAGGGCAAAATTTCCTAGCCAGGAATGCAGATATATTTCCACTAAAAGTAATGGATTGTAGATACTATTGTTGAAAGATAGAATTGAGGTTAAGATATGTCAATTTATAATTTATTCTCCAACTGTATAATTGGTTTCACTTGTTTAAAATCTGATGACAAAATTCAGCCTACAATGAAGTCAAGAGTGTTAGTTAAAAAGATAGTAAGACTGGAGTCACTATATTGTACACCTGAAACAAATATAACATTGTATGTTAACTACACTGGAATAAAAATATATATATATACACACACATATATATAGAAGGACTTAAGGCCCCAGAGGACAGATCAGGGAACCCCAGGTAGCTTTGAAGAAGGAGCAGCAAAGTCTTTGGCCACTTCTATGCTATTCTTAGCTCCCCAAACTATTTTGTACATGTAAATGGGAAAGAAAAATAGAACCTAATTATATTCTTTTCAGACAAATTCTTGTTTAGTTTTGGGTTTGGGACTCATCCTAGTGACGAGTTAATTTTACTCATTCTGAAAAGGGCCACGGTACATGTGAAAACCCCCTAATTTAGGAGAGCATGGAGAACATATGAGGCTACAGGGCTGCACAGGGAGGTGACAACTATGGAAGATGACACGGACTTGTGGGGACAGGGAGAACTGGCTTGGCCATTTCTGGCCTCACTTAAGTATTAGCGCACCTTTAGCCCAAGTGCCATATTTAAGGGCAACGCTCTGGCTAAGCCCTACGGATTTACTTCAGAGTTGACTATTTGACAAGCAACAGGCCAGATTCACTAGTATTTATGATAAGGTGGGAGCACACCGAGAGTGAGCCAGGTCATTTTTCATATCATGTCAGCTTTCAATCACATCCGTATTCATTTCTGAAAATTTCACTTTCATTACAGTCCTGCTTAAGTCTCGGCCAGCCAAGATTTCACGACAAAAACGGAAGGTTTTTGTTCTAGTTCAAGAAAAAAATATCAAACCTACCTCTGCTCAGCTTGGCTCCTAGTTCAGAGGTTCCTCTGTTAATCAAAAGAGCTGCGATACACCTTTAATGCTGTTCAGTGGTTAAAGACTGAGCTTAAAATGTCCCTGCTCTTGAGGATTTAAATTTAGACCCATAAAGAGGTGCTTGTGTAAAAACCGTAAAGAACATTCAATTTGTTCTATTTGGAGAAAGATTTTACTGGAAATATAAATTTCACTTAAAATGTTTTATGGGGTACAGAGGTGGAGAAACCATCTAAAGAACACAAGCGTCATTTCTGTGAACTAAGAATGTCTGTGCTCAAGTCAGAACCTGCTGGTTCTTTTCCATCTGAAGTCTCCATTCTCTCTTCGTGTTAACTTAGTCACCTCCAGAGCAACTAATTGAAACATCCCAAAGGACTACAGCCTTGTGTGAAGAATCATAGGGACGAGCACATCAAATTCTAGGACTGCAAAGTTGCTTACCAAAGTTTCTCTAATAATAGTGTTGTACCTAAACATCGATCAAATATTGTAACAAGGGTTGTTAACACAACCTCCTTGAAATGGCAAGTCTTCCATTGCCTGTGTTATCAATATTCCTAGGTCACATTTCCCAAAAAGCAACAATGTCACACAGGAATTAGGAAACGACAAGTTTTGTTTTGTCTTGCATGGTGAATCTTCCTCTATGAAATATATGTGTTGTCACCAATATCCATCACCAAACCATTTTGGCAAATAAAGACACCAATTTCCCTTTAACATTTATGGAATACATCAGGGTTGAAAAACCTAGATGCCACAGGAGCTGGGCAGTGACATAAAACGGGAAAACACGTAAAGGTGTTAGGGCCTAACTGGGACCAGTTGCTTATTGTCATTCACAAATGCTGATCCAGCGTAATTAGATTTTTTTCCCTCTCACAGGAGCTAAACATTTGAACTTCTCAGCAGAACTGTCTACGTTTAAAAGTTTTGCAGCTGATTCAAAAATCTTAAAACTCTGCTCTGGTCAAAAAACATGTGTACAGACCAGTTCAGGGTATGGGCTGACGTTTTTTTGACTTGAGGTATAAAGAAATACCTGGAATACAACTAAAGAAAATAATGAACAAAATTAATAGGGCTGTTCCTTGAGCTTATAGTTTCTGTGGAATTTAAACATTCATGCTGTTCCATCTCTGATGCTCACAGGTCAATGCGCTTCTTGGATATGCGATGGGAAATAGGGCATAGTCAAAAGCAAAGGGGCAGGGTGGAAATGTGAAGTGGCCCAAATGGCAAAGGTGAACTGCTCTTCTAGTTTTTAAATAACGTAACTCATTACAGGGAAGTCCAACATATCCCATTTACTTGTAAAGGCATGAGTAATGCATCACAATGGAAACATGGAGGCCATTACCTAATTCTGCCATGGACACAGTCGGGGAAGTCTCTCCATTGGTGAAAGAACAGTAGGGAAAGAAGCCTGATGCTGGTGTGTAGTCACATATTGGTTCTGGTTTGATTCCATTGATATCAAGACCTGACTGGTCTGGGGAAGGCTGTATGTCCAGGTAGAAGCTGCTGACAGCAGAGTCAGCCTTGCCCCCCTCAGGGGTGTGCCCATCAATGTAGTTGCTGAGGTCCTCGTGAAGCTCTGTTAGCCCGTTGGCCGAGATGTTGTAGGTCGGAGTCAGCGGCTCAGCCTCTCCGGGCTGCTGTTGGTGGTCTCGCTGCTGCTGCTGCATCCGGTGCTTCTGTACTTCCGCGTACAAGCTGTCTCTTTGCTTTTTTGACATTCGGCCAAATTTTACAGCTGGAAGAAAAAAGCCAAACCGCGCCATATACAATATGTTTTTCTTTATTATTCTCTCCAGCATGCTTTAGGGGTTCCTTTTAAGTCTCGTCTCGGACAATCTCCATCAAAAACCACATAACCGCAAAATGAGCACATGATCCAGAGGTGAAAACAGTCCCACCCTGCACAGGCCTGCTCCACACCCCTGAGGAGCTAAGTTTCAGAAACAGACCTAGGACTGGTGGAAGGGCAATGACCACGTATGTTCTCCTGTCACACAGCCCTACGCGCTCAGTGGGAACCACTGATATGTGACCTAATGGGCTTGTTCATTCTCTACCCATGCAGCCTGCCTAGACCACCTCTTTCTCTTCCCAAGGTTTAGACCCGCGTACAGGGATGCAGACTCACAGAGGTACATTGAAGCACAAGCAGCCTAATCTCAACTTTCATTCATTTCACGCATTCCTTCATTTGCTCCTTTTCAATCCAACAGCCCGCGTCTGGGGCTTTGCTGAGACACCTAAACAGACTGGATGAGGTCTTTGCAATGCCCGAAATTATGTTTCTGAGTCTACGAGACCTAAGAAGCCCCCTCTCATCCTCCCGGGTCAAGGTGACCCCTGTGAAACCCTTGGGCCCATCATTAAGTGACTTTCTGCTGTTGTCATTTAGCTTCCAGTAAAAAGAGTCAGAATTTTGGGAAGGGCAAACACTGTGCAAGATCCCTGTTGGGCAAATTTGTGTTTGCAAGTGGCTCCTTGTGATGTGTGCCCATATTCAAGTAAAGCAATGAACGTAGTAACTATCCAGTTCATTCAGAATCCCAAATGATCTCTCCTGAAACACCAGATAACCGATAAAAGGAGCCCTATAATTTCCAGGTCCGAACGCTCCCACTAACCCATTTACTTGTCAGCCTGATTCTGTGTATGCAGAGAAAGCCTCTGCTGGAGGAACTAAGATCTACTAAGTGATTGTGGTTATATTAATACCTGATTAGGTGGATAAATGCACCCACATGACAATCATTATAATACCACGAGTCGAGGGGCAGGAAGCAAGATAGATGCAAATGAAGCTGGGAACTGGGGCCACCACCTAGACCAGCTGGGAGATTCATGTTCTGCCAGGGAAGACATGCTGTTCCTTTACACAGAGGAAACAAGGAATTGGGATCTCGGCCCATTTCCAGTTTCCACGACTCAGGTAACAAACTTGGGTGGGGCTGGGTAGGCAGCGAGCAGGCTGTTCTGAGCTCTAGATTTCAGGCCTGTCACTGCATAAGCCCCAACATTCATGTCAAACCCACAACAATGTGTGCTGCCATATAAGTGCAAAACAGCCAAGAGGCATACTGAAGGTATACTTTATTTTTTTAAAAAGAATACTCTAGAATACCCAGAGGGACTGATAACCATAGGTATACACACACCTTGTGTTCTTAGCTTACAGGTTCATGAGAGAAATGCCTAACTTTGTCAGTTTAGAGCCATCGGAAGATGAACTCTCCAGAGCTGCCGATCATAGGGATTTCTGAGAATATCATTTCTGTGACTTGCATCTTCTTTTTTAAAAAATTTTTTTACATGTATTTATTTTTGAGAGAGAGAGTGAGACAGAGTGTGAGCAGGGGAGGGGCAGAGAGAGAAGGAGACACAGAATCTGAAACAGGCTCCAGGCTCTGAGCTGTCAGGACAGAGCCTGACGCGGGGCTTGACCCCACAAACCTGAGATCATGACCTGAGCTGAAGTCCGATACTTAACCCACTGAGCCACCCAGGCACCCCTGTGACTTGCATCTTCTTATGCCCCAGACTTTGTATTTTTGTTCCTACACATTCTAAAAGACCATCCTGTACACCACTACTGAAGGATATCACAACTTATGCCTGGGCAGGTCTACGGGCCCCAAGAACATCTAATTAGGGGGAAAGACAGGCTTTCAGAATGCCTGCCCAGTGTTCTGAAGTAATTCCCACAGACTGTAATTCCAATGAAAGAGAGGTTTCCTTCAAGGGATCTCTTAAGAGAGCCAGACAGCCTGTATATTCATAAAAGTATCCACTATATTTTCTGCCCGGCTTCCCCATATAAGAACAACTGTCTTGAAATCTGGGTTTGATTATTCCATGTACTTAAGATAGTTTTACAGGAAGATCTTGAAATGTTTTACATTTGAAGGATCTATTTCTTAACATGCCTTCTTTTAAGGCAAAAAAATTTTGTCATTGAGCCATGCTTTAAACTGTTTTCACACATTCTGTGTATGTACTTTTTCTTTTGAGATGTATTTTAATTTGCTGTTTGATTTCTTATTTGGCCCATGCTTGTGCAGTAGTGTGTTGTTTAATATTTACATATTAAATATTGAATATTTACATTGTCGATTTTCCAGCTGAGTTTCATCATTGATCTTTAGTTTTGTACCATTGTGGTTAGAAAATATACTTGGTATGACTTCAGTCTTCTTAAATTTAAAATATTTGTTATGTCTCTTTTTACGTGACTTAACCAGGGGATTTGAAGAAACTTAAAGAAAATGTGTATTGTATTTTTCTTGGATGGAATGTTTTACATATATCTCTTAGAACCATGTATTCTGAAGTATGCTTTTAGTAAAAAAATGTTCTTGTTGAAAAAAGAAATAATAACTTTAACTGAGGGCACTCTTAAAATAAAATAAAGCCTATCACAGGGGAGGCAGGAAGAGGGATGGGTTAAAGAGGTGATAGGTATTAAGGAGTGAAATTGTCATGATGAACACAAGGTGTTGTATGGAAATGTTGAATCACTATATTGTACACCTGAAACTAATATAGCACTGTATGCTAATTCCACTGGAATTAAAATAAAAAACTTAATAAAAAATTTAAAACTCAAATATATGACTTTGGTACGTGATTCAAAATAGCCAGTTAACATAAAAGCTAATTCATTCCAACTGCCAATAAGCTTACAAGTATAAAGCATGTTAACGATTAGCTCTGGCTTATATTTCTCACTGGGGAAAAAATGCCTATATGAGGTATATTTATTTAGGTCCTCAGATGACACTTACTTTCAATCAATTCATCAACCTGTAATGTCTTCAATGTCAAAACTTTGAAGGTGTTCTGACCACACGTGCTTCTCTTCCATGCCGCTCCCATCCCCAGCTGACTCCAATGGATTACAGAGGAGGAAGTAACCATTGTGGACCCCACAAAGCCACCAGAGAAGGCGGGGTGGTGTAGGGGAAGGGGAGGGACAGAGGGGCCATATTTGGGCAGCTCTGGGTCCAGGACTCAGAAGGCACTTTCAGGAGCCCATATGACTATACAACTCAAAGTACGAGGGCTCACCATCTCGAGACATCCCCACGGCAAGGCATTTCTGTAATCGACAGTGTTGGCAGCGGTTTCTACTGGTTCGATCAATCAAACAGTTCTTCTGACGAGGACAGGAGTAGGTGGCATTGCTTTGCTGACTTCTCCTGAAAAAGCCCTGTGATTTGGTTATAAAATATAAAACAGGTTAGTGTCGGTTTCAGCCGTTTGATACTGAAGGCAGTATACTAAGCACTGAGCAGCATTAATGTTTAATGGAGAATTAAAGTTGTAGCAGAATCATCCATGAGACTATTAATGAAATTAAAGTCACTTCTGTTTCTTGGGTAAAAGTGATCCCCAGAGCTTAAGCCTCTGTCCCTTACACACACAAAACTTTCTTTAATTCCAGCAGACAGTTGCCTATGTGAAAGGCATAAGATCAGGCCCTGTTCTTGGCTTCTGAGGACCAAAACCATGTGCTTGATGGATCAGTACAAAAGCACTTATCTTTAACCTTTCTCTCCAAAATATTTTTAGGGAAATAAACTCAAAACACTTCTCTGGGATGTCCAGAGATAAGGAAAATGCTGCTTCAGTCGAACTCATGGTGACTGCAATCCTCCTACCCTGGGTAATCTCACTAGCCCACTTAACTCCACCATACTCCAGGCATCTTGCATTTCTTAAGACAGAATCTACTGCCCCAAGAACTTAAATGACATTTGGATGGATGATCTTGGCAGATCAATCAGAATGGGAATATTCCTCAATCCTTGACAGTTTGGAAATACCATGTGTCCAGAGTTATGGCCTTTATTTAGCAAATACAATCTGATGTTCTTCAAGTTCTACTTATTTGTTAAGCATTGTTTTGGAAATGAGCGGGTATACAAAGATGCCAAGGAGGTACTGATCTCAAGGATTTCATTCATTCATTCATTCATTCACTCACTCACTCATTCAATTATTCATTCATTCACTCATTCATTTATTCATTCATTCACTCATTCATTTTTGCTAATTTCTTGAGCTGAATTCTCACTACATCATTAATTTTCAGTGTTTATCATTTTCCCTAAAGCTGCACATTTTCCTTTTCTTTATGTTTCAGAAGTAACCCACACGTTTTGCTATGTAGTATTTTCATTACCATTCATTTGAAAGCATGCTCTAATTTTTCAATAGATTTCTTCCTTAATACATTATTTAGAAGCATATTTCTTGATTTCTAAACCTAGAGGGAGGTTGGGTGCATTTTTCTTGTTGACTTATCTCTTAGTGGTTTCACAAGCTGGGGAGGTGCTGAAGAAAAGGAAGGCACCCAGAGCCACGAATGGTACAAAGAGTACTACTATCCTCAAATCCTTAATGTTAAAGATATGTGACCCCAATAAAGGGGATGCTAGGGGAGAGGGGAGAGGTAAAATCCTGAAAAACTGACAGAGTAGTGGACAAACTGACAAGGGTACTTTCTGGCCAAAAGATTTTTCTGGAGGCCAATTTGGCAGTGTATCAAAATCCTTGCAAACATGTCTATTTATTAAATCAGTAATTATCTTTTAGGGAATATATTTTAAAGGAATATTAAGAATGGTATAAAGACTTATCTATGAGGATGTTCATCATATACAATATCTGTAATATAAAAATAATTTAGAAGGATGCTAAATGTCCTGCATTAGTGAATTGGAAGAATAACTGGATATCCATACATTCAGAAACCATTAAAATAGTTATTTCAGAAATATAATTATTGACATAAAAAGGTGATAAAAATAAACATCTTTCTGTTTATCTGTATGTTTTGAATTTTCTACAATATGTAGGTGGAAAGTTCTGTGAACTACTTGGGAAGTGCAATCTAGTACATCTGCTTTCTTTTGTGATAGGTGAGTGACTGTGGATTAAATCAATGGATATGAGGGGTATGACCTTAGTTCCCGCTTCTTTGTTTTGGAAGTCAACCTGGAATGGGAGGGGCTAGGGCACTGACCTAACACCTGCTCCTGGCTCTCTGCCAAACCACTCACTAACCTAAACATGAGCAAGGCTGAGGGTCCAGGGTCTCAGACTGTCTGTCTGATGTGCTTTGAATCTCCCTTATATCAAGTCTGGCCTCTTTTGTGAAGCAATCTCTCTTTTCTCAAAAAAAGCTGTGGGCTTTTCCACTTGTTTTGTGTATTTTTTTTTCTCTGTGAAAAGGAAGTGAGAAGCAGTAAAGCTTTCTTTCGGTCTTAATGGAGAGAATTCAGGAAAATATAAATGGTAACAGAGGCAGATAATCCTTAGAAAGAGATACCAAGAGGTCACCTGGCTAGGTATTCAATTTGTCTGAGATACATAATCTCTGTCAAAGCTGAGAGGTGTCTTTTTCTTTCTTGAGACTGTACCACCATTCAGACCCTCCATGTTGGCTCTCTGTACAGGTGCCTAGGATCAGGAATTACTCGCTTTCCTTAGTTGAAGCTAAATTTTGTTGCCTCACAATTAACCTGCACCATTTTGTTCTATGATCACCGACTATGGAGAATGTCTGAATGATCTCCTTTTTATTTAAATGGAAGCAGTTCTTGTGGATGGATACCCTATCTTCCAATACCTCACCCGTAAACCAAACCACAGCATCTGTCACCTTTCTTTCCCACCTTAAGTGTTTCTTCTCAGAATCCTCTCAAATTTCTCTACTTCCTTCAAAAATATGAAATCCAGAACTAGGTACAGGTCTTGAATAATGGCTGGCTCATTAACAGAAAAGGATGCTAGTTTTTAGTTTCCAGTTATTAAACTCAAATTAATATCAACCATCACCAGTAACTTCCAGAATGCTTGCATAGAAGCTATCAATTTGCTCTTCTACCAGGGAATGCTGAGAGAGGATGGTGATGGTGATGATGATGATGACAATGATGATGACAGAGAAATTTTAATGAGTACTTGTATTAACCATATATTTTCCATACTTTTTATGCTTTGACATCTTGAGAACTTGGTGACCCAGAGACATTACATATTCCAGGGCTTGCTAATTCCTAGGCATCTCTAACAACTTACCTGGGAGCACACTTTTCATAGGCAAGCCAACCAATCCAGAGCCTATATACCCAACCACTTCACTCTACAAGGCTCTCACACTCTGGGCCACTATGGCCCTGCCCAAATTACCCTAGGACCAGGTACCAGACAACTCAGGAGCCAGAGTTGGCTAAAATCATGAAAACTAGCCAACCTTAAACTTGCTTACACAGCCCTGCCCATTCCTTCCTAGGGGAAATCACAACAAGGCTTTTGCCCACATTTTCTGCTTCCTCCCTCAACCTCTGGCTGATCCTGGTACTTCCCACTGTGGTCTCCCCTGCATGCCATGCTGCGCCTCCTTTTCCTGAGGACCTGTGAGTATAAAACCTTCATTCTTCATGACATTTTTGCGTCTGTGTGTCTTATCTATCTGATTAAAACAAATCTAAGGTTTTGTTTTTCTAAAAATTTTTAAATGTTTATTTATTTTTGAGACATAGACATAGACAGAGCATGAGCAGGGTAGGGGTACAGAGAGAGGGAGACACAGAATATGAAGCAGGCTCCAGGCTCTGAGCTGTCAGCACAAAGCCCGACACAGGACTCGAACTCACGAGTCATGAGGTCATGACCTAAGTTGAAGTTGGACGCTTAACTGACTGAGCCACCACAGTGCCCATAAGGTATTGTTAAAACAGTGATTTTGTTCTAGGTACCCTGTGCTTTATGTGGATGACATCATTTAATTATTACAAGGGCAATATGAGGGAGGCATCATCATTTCCTTGGTTTTAGGTACAATGACTTGCTCAAAGCCCCACCTCTAGAATGGGGTAAAGGCAGGAGATTGAATGCACATGGCTTAATTCCAGAACTCACACTTTCATCCTTTCTTATTTTTCTGCTTCCCTTGCATGTCAAAAGGATTCCCACTTGGCTGTTCTCATAGAGGGCAACCATTAAATTAGGCAAAGAAACAGATACAAATAAAGCAGCAAGACTGATATACTCTGAAATTGCTGTTTTCCTTCAGGTTAGCCCCTTTAGCAGACTAAAGGGCCCTGCCCAGGCATTTTATAGAATTCTCTTCCATAGCCACCTCCTAATGTGGGTTAGAGTCACATGAGAAAACCAGTCTCATGATCTCACGATTTTCTGACCAGAGGATATATCTCCTTTTGTTCACCTTACTTATTTCTAAATTACTTTGGCTTATTTGGAAAACAAGCAAAACAACAAACAACAGCAAACTTACTTCAAAGACACCAAGCCATTTAAAGACATCTGAGTAATTATGCCATAAATTGCAAGGCAAATCCACGAAGCATTCCACATGTGCTCTGAGCAACAGCACTGAGGCTGGAACTAATGTCTGGCTTCCAAGTTATCAACTTGGAAAAGAACTATACTTCTTTAGATGCCTCAGCTTTGAAGGGATCGGGGAAAGCACGAGAGCAAATAGATACACCTTGCTCTTCACACCATTTATTCTTCATTGAGTAAGTTGAGCAGTGCCTGCTGAAAGCTCTAGGAGTGGCTAAGAGCCAGAGAAGAGATCTTCCTTTTGGACTAAGACAGCAGTCATGCCCACAAGGAGAGCTATCACATACCAGATGGGATGGGTCAGGTAGGGTTATAAGGTGAGAGCCATGAAGGGAGAGAGAGGGTAAGCCTATATGACTCAGATGAACACTGAACTCTGCATTTCAGACAGAATGAGAGCTTGGTCTTCTCTTTCCTTCCTTTCCTTCCTTCCTTCCTGCCTTCCTGCCTTCTTTCTTTTCTTTTCTTTTTTTCTTTCATTATCTCTTTCTCTCTCTCTCTCTCCCTTTCCATCTCCCTCTTCCTCTCCCTCTCCCTCTCTCCTCTTTCTTTCTTCTTCATTGCAGCATTCCTTGAGGTTTCTCAGAGGCTTACGGATTTGGGAAGTTAAACTGAAAATATTTAAAGCTAATGAACACATAAGGATGAGGAAGAAAGGTAGAGGTAGAAATATGTTCATAGATGTAAAAGTAGGATCTTACTGACTGGGGAATAATCCTGTAGAGGGTCAGAGTGAGAAATGAGTGAGCTGAGACACAAGTTCTAGGGATTGGGGAGTTTGGGGCCACACAGAGAGTACGAATACTACAAGCCAGTTCATGGAGCTTTGGGTAGAACTGAAAAGATACGTATAAAGAAGAGAGAAAGTTCTGAAGCTATGAGTTAGCTAGAAAAGATATTAAGTTCATAATTTTGGAGTTTTATTGCCAAAAGATGAGCTCATGAATTACTTCTTTGGTTTTCTTAAAAGAAGACATTTTTATGGATGTCAAAATACATGGAGATGTGCCATTGTGAACATGGTGGGCTTGAGCAGAGAACTTGAGGGTAGCAGAACTTGATGTGACTGTGGCACATGATCACCACCTAGTGGCAGCATACCAACATGCAGTTACTGCAAAGAGTAAATCAGAGTAATACAAAGAGGCTTTTAGAACTGGAAGGAAGCTGCGAGATTATCAGGTTGGTTCAGTAGTTCTCAAACAGATGGTGCATCAGAACACCCATGAAGCATTCTGAAATTTACTGAACCAGAACCTTGGGGATATAGTCCTGAACATATATATAATTTGAACAATATGAAAGTGCCATTTTTGCAGGTAAAAAACCCCAAGAGAGATCACTTTTATATGATAAATATTTTAACAAAGGTTCCTAAAAACTCCACTGCCTTTCCCTTGTTAAGAACCATAGATCTACTCTAGTTTTTGTGTTTTGTAGATAACAAAAATGAAGCTCAGGATGGTTAGTGACTGATTTAAGCTTGTCCCATGCCTGATTAAGCATTACTAAGAAGACCCAAACTCCAGTGTCCTACTTTTGAGCACAGTACCCTCTCACTTAAATATCCCTCCTCAAGGGCTGGGCTGACAAAAGTAATGCCACACGGTTTTGATTTCCACATACACACCAACCGTCCGCATCCATTTCCACAGCCTCAAAGGCAACTCTCCAATGTTTCCTCCCTCATTTTACCTAGCCTTTCAAAGTGTCTTTCATTGAGTTTTATTTCCCATTGCTGCTTGCACCCTCTGGGAAATTCTATTGCCTAACTTTTGACTCTACACTACAGAATTGTTTATCAATCCTACTAGTTTGGAGCTCCCCAGGGCTGGGACTGAGGCCGTGGTGTATGGGAGAAGCCTCACAGCAGGTTGCAAGAGCCAAGTGTTAAAACTTCAGGAATTTTGTGAACCAATTGTTAAACATCACAATTATTAAAAATTAACTTATTATTATTTTGTTATTATCCATGCTCTTGAGGTTTTTTACATCAATTACATCCAGATGGTGTAGCTACTACAGAATGGTGTGCTACTGTGCGCATCTTCCCTGCTCTGCGTTCAGTGAGACGTTGTGTTGGGAGGCCTGAAATTGACCAGGTCCTAGGAGGATTTATGCCAATGGAAACTAGCAAAAGCTACAAATGAGGGCTTGATTTATTGTTCTACTTATTGTCTAAATTTAAAAAGTGATCCACAAAAAAGTGATGTGAACTAAAGTTAAAAGTATGTAATGTCTCTGGGGCGCCTGGGTGGCTCAGTCAGTTAAATGTCTGACTTCAGCTCAGGTCACAATCTTGTGGTCTGTGAGTTCGAGCCCCACATCAGGCTCTGTGCTGACAGCTCAGAGCCGGGAACCCACTTCAGATTCTCTATCTCCCTCTCTCTCCAACCCTTCATCGCACACACTCTGTCTCTCTCAAAAATAAACATTTAAAAAAATAAAAATAAAAAAATAATGTAATGTCTGTAGCTACTACATGGTGAACAGCACAACTAATGTGAGGAAATATTCTAGTGTTTAAAAACTATTATCTGACTCAGGAAAGAGGTTGCTCATGTCATCACTGATGAATGAGTGAAGTTACAAAACACGTTTCCCTTATTTCACTTTCCTCTTATTCATTAATGTAAATGGAAGTATCAACATTCATGTTGACACTACAGTCTTTCATTAACTGCAACTATCGCTACGGATAGAGGAGTTCAGCAAAAATCACTGAGGGCATTTGGCGACAACCATTTGTCTATATGAAGTTTATAATGAAGAATACTATCGATTTTACTATTTGTAAGTTGCATGACATTATGTCCATGAAGTACACACTGAAGTTTGGTACATACAGATAGATACTGTTTTCCAATGAGTCAGTTGTTAAAATATGACCAGCAAGTGACTGGACAGAGCCCAGTCCTTCCCCAGATTCCCATCAGACTATCTGAATGAATCTTCCCTACTTTGGATGGGCCTTTCTGCAAAGCTGTGGCTTGGCCTTCTATAGCCTTCTCACCCCCAACCCTGTGCGCGCGCTCGCGCGTACACTCTCTCTCTCTCTCTCTCTTTCTCTCCAGAACTTCAGCTGAGTGGTTTTGTCTCTATTCCAGAACAGAACATATCCCAACCCACTGCCCATTTCCTAGCTTTGTCTCCTTCAGTGCTTGCTTGCTCGGCCAAGGGACCAACTTCATCCCAGTTACTCAGGGCAGAATGATAGGCTTCATTGCTTCCCTGCCTCCTCCCCTCTCACACCCATGCAGTCACTGTATTAGGCTGTTTCTTGCCACTTGCATATTTCTCAAATCCATCTACTTCTCTCCATCTCTATTGCAATATTCTCAACACTCCATATCTGTAACCTGCCGAATTGGTTATTACACAGCCTCCCAAATGGAGTTCCTGCTTCCATTCACACTCTCTCCAATCCATTTTCATACAGTCACTGGAGATCTTTTCTAAGACATAAACCTGACCAAGCCACTTCTCTGCTTATTAGTCCTCAATAGCTCTTTACTAATGACCAGGCCATGACCACATGTTCAGGCATCTCTCTCCTACGTTCACTCCTCTTCTCAAAGTCATACTCTAGCCAAGGCTAAACTGCTGTGTTCACAGTTCCTCAAAGGACAGCCATCCCCTCAGCCCCCCACATCACCCCCACTTCCTGGAAGCTCTCCCCTTCTCTTCAGAATTCACGGACATAATCACTTTCTCTGACTTTATCCCTTCCAAGACTGGTCGAGGGGCCCCTCCCATGTACACCCTTAGAGCCAGGTCTCCCTCACTGACGGCTTTGTTTCTTTCCAGTAGTTAACCCAGTACTTCAAAAAGCCAACAAATACTTGTTGAATGAATGACCAGAGGGGGGAAAAACGATGGTACTGATTAAAACCTATGGTGACAATCATATGCTGAACACCTATTCAATACCAGGCACTGTGTAGGACACTTTGTAAACATTACGGATCTGTAATTCACATCAACCTTGCAAAGCAGGTATTGCTGTCTCTGTTTTACAGTGAGAAAATTAGAGTGCACAGAGGCTAAGCCCTGTGTCCAAAGTCGCACAGCAGGCAAGGGGAAGAGCTGGATCCTGCGTGCATCTTATTCCAAATGCCATAGACTTCTTAATACAGTACCAAAAAAGCATTGAGGCAAACATGTCCGACAGATCAAACAAAAAGAGATAAACAACAAAACCAAACAAATAAATGCTCAAGGCCCACTTTTTCAGGTCTGTACTCAAAGCTCCATGTAACAGTTTAGACACAGGAGAGGGAGGTGACACTTTACAGGGTACTGAATACCAGGCTTACGTATGGGTAGGAAAACATTTTCATTTGCTGGATCTACTTAATAAACATGGCATTTCCTATGGGGGTTATTGATAGTTTTGCCCAAAAGTGAGGGTTGGCTGGACGGAGGACGATGGGCATGGTTAGAAAGGTGCTCAGAGGATCTTGCTCTGAGGGGGCTCCCCTCCTGTTTGGGGCTCCTTCTCAGTAAGGCATAGGCTGAAATGCTGATCCGATGTTTGGTCTTTTGACAATTTTCACTTAATGAATTGATTCCTACAGTTCATTAACATACCCACTTCCACTTCTGTATACACATATGTCTTAATTAGCTGTTCATTGGCTGTTTAATTACAAGAAAACAGCTGACAGCTGCCTTGCTGAATTCTAATGGCAGACGCTTTGGAACGGCTACACATTTGCTTTTGACAACCAAGATTTATTCATAACTCTATGATTTATTGTGAATGCTCCTATGCCTGCCTAAATTATTGTATTTTCTGATACAACTAAAAAATTGGAATTGGGGGGGAACTCTTGAAGAGAGTGTTATGTCTCCCTGTCACAGCAGAGAATCCCTTATGTAAAAGATGAACTGTTACAATTTTATTTCTCTTGGGAACTTTCTGTTGAGAATATTCACAAGTATGGGAGTGAGGAAGAATAAATATTTTTGGATAAACATCGGCAGAGAGTTAAGTATTTAAAGGAAAGAGAAAGAAAAAAGGAAAGAAAGGAAAGAAAGAAAATAATTGTTGACGTAATCTTACTGAGGGGTAAGGAGAGGGCATGAATAGATTAAAATCAGAAACAGGAAGAGGCAGAGGGAAATGATAGAATTAAATTGCAGGGAGGTGGGGGCAGGAAGTAAAATCTCCAAGGAAGCAAATGAAGAAGAGAATTTGTTCTTTGGAAAAGAAGAGGCAACCTCATTCGCACAAGTTAGCTGGTACAGCTCCACACGCATACATCTTGGCAGCAATAAATCATGGAATCACAGATCTCCTGAATTACTTTCCCCTTCAATAATGACTGGCCTCCCGGTAGAATTGTATGTGCAAATGATCTCTGATTAAGGCTGACCTCACGTGTCATATTTGGTAAGTGTAGACGTCTGCTTTGGCATACTGTGATCTGCGACACTCAGCCCTGATCCAAATGAACGCATTCAACAGCAGGGATTCCCCAGGTTAGCATGAGGGGCCCTTCCCCGAGTCGGACACTATGTTAGAGCCCTTAGTGACGACAAGGCCAGAGGTCCAGCACTATCTGTGTTACTCAGTAGTTACTCAGATATGATTATGACCAAAGTGAAGAAACGAAAAATATGACAACAATAAAAAATCCAAATCATGTGGATGCACACTGGAGTTTAACACATCCTACTGCTAGTGTATTTCATCACAGCACTGGAAGAGTGAACTAAATACATTTTTTTCCCCTTATCATCTGTATATAACAGAACTGAAACCCTGATGTCACAGGATGCAGAAACAGCTAAGTATAATTTTCGTTTTAAATGGCTAGCGCGAATACTGGGGCCAGCTGCCATAAAACATTAAAATAAAATGCCGGAGGTGCCTAGGTGGCTCAGTAGGTTGGGCATTTGATGCTTGATTTTGAGTCAGGTCATGATCTCATGGTTTGTGGGTTCAAGCCTGCATCGGGCTCTGTGCTGACAGTGTGGAGCCTGCTTGGGATTCTTTCTCTTACTCTCTCTCTCTGTCCCTCTCCTGCATGCATGCACACATATTCTCTCTCTAAAAATAAATAAACTTAAAAAAAATGTTGGGCAGGAATATATCATTGTTGAAAAGTGGGTAAAATTGCTCCAAAGCTCATTACATTTCACAACTAAAATAAAAATATTAGAATCCTCTAAAAAACAATTTGAGCCCAAATGGAATATTTACGGACATTTCTTTTTAGCCCAATACATAAAAAGCTCCAGAAATTGCTTTAACTCTTTCAGAAGAAAAAAAGAAAAGCACCAATTTTGCACTGTGGATACCTTTGAAAAGGCTTTTTATTGTTAATCTCAGATACCATATTGTTTTTTTTTTAATAATTTTTTTGGAGAGAAAGCGAGAGAGAACATGTGTGCATGCAAGCAGGGGAGGGGCAGAGGAACAGGGAGAGAATCTTAAGTAGACTCCATGCTCTCGGCACAGAGCCCAACATGGGGTTCGATCCCACAACCCTAAGATCATGACCTGAGCCAAAATCAAGAGTCTGAAGCTTGACCGACAAAGCCACCCAGGTGCCACTCAGATAGCATACTGTTAATGCAAAGAAACTACTCCAAATTCTCTGGGTCACAAAGCAAACTTTGCATAAGGCATCATCTTCCATGTGTTAATCGGTGACTAAGTATTTGACAAACAAACGCATGTCTGTTCTTACCCTACCAAGAGCAAAAGGTCTTACATGTAATCAGAAATCAATTCACTTGGGGCGCCTGGGTGGCTTAGTCAGTTAGGCGTCCGACTTTCGCTTAGGTCATGATCTCGTGGTTCGTGGGTTCGAGCCCCGCGTCGAGCTCTGTGCTGACCGCCAGCTCAGAGCCTGGGGCCTGTTTCAGTCTGTGACTCCCTGTCTCTGACCCTCCCCTGCTCACACTGTCTCCCTCTCTCTCTCTCCTAGAAATAAATAAAACATTAAAAAAAAAAAAGAAATCAATTCACTAACCCCAATATTGGCTGTACATTATTATTTAAAACGTCAGAGGTGAAACTGTAGATCCAAAAAGTCTAAAAGATATAGATAAGAAACTGTGTTTTTTATAGTGTGATGAATTTTTCTTTATCATCATCTGCGCAGCCTCTGTGTGTAATGATGAAGCTGGAAAGGGAAGTGGAACATGACCAATAGACCATTTCTCAAAGGAAATCTCAACCGGGGCCATTTTTCTAAAAACACTTCAGCAGTTTTATTCACTTTGAAGACTGAACGTCAACCCTAACATTTACAGCCTCTTGTTTTATTTCTGCCCTTTTAATCTGCCTGCTTATGCCATGACTTGGCCCCTCCTCCCATGCAGGCCTGCCTCTGCTTACCCCACACCCCTCCTACTGCTCACCCAGGACTGGGGCTCAATTCTGTTCCAAGAGCTCAGAAACAACTTTAGTGACAGACGTAGGCCCTGCAGGCCCAGATTCTATGTTTTTCTGAAATGCAAAATTCAAGGCATGACCCAGGTTGGTACACTATTACCTCATTATTTCAAGAGAACAAGTAAAGTACCTTTGTAATAAAACCCTTGGCATAATGGTTTCTTCATAAATTTGGGAATGGCATACCTATCTGTCCTTACTTTCCGCAGAAAGTGACCCAATGCCTCACCTAAACCAGGTTATATGTTGTCCCCAAAATGCAACCAGGACTTCCCCATCTGTAGGTTCTACCTGCCTAGTGGATACGTGCTGTTTGTGCCATATCATAGACTGAGGTCTTACTCCAGGGTTGTGTTCTTTTTATATATATTTTTAGTTTTTAAACACTTTTAAGTTTATTTACTCAGAGAGAGCAAGAGTTAGAGAGAGTGACCGAGTGGGAAGGCGGAAAGAAAGAATCCCAAGAAGGCTCAGCACTGTCAGTGCATCAAGCAACATGGGGCTTGATCTCACAAACTGAGATCATGACCTGAGCCGAAATCAAGCGTCAGATTCTTAACCAACTGAGCCACCCAGGCACCCCTTAATTTATTTTTAAATATTTATTTATTTATTTATTTATTTATTTATTTATTTTTGAGAGAGAGAGAGAGAGAGAGAGAGAGAAGAGAGAGAGAGAATGGCAGAGAGAGGGAGACAGAGAATCCAAAGCAGGCTCCACACCATCAGTACAGAACTCGATGCAGGGCTCCGACCCATGAACCTCAAGATCATGACCTGGGCCGAAATCAAAAGTGGGACACTCTAGGAGCCCCATTTATATATATGTTTTAAATGAACTTCATTGAGGCATAAATTAAATACAAAACCACACCACTAAGTGAAGAGTCCACCTTGATGAGTTCTGACAATGCGCACACCTGTGTAACTACCACCACAGTCAAGATACAACATTGCTACAAGCCACAAAAGTGTCCTTCCCTTAGCGCTCATTCCTCTCCTTGCTTCTAGGTAACCACATCTGTTTTCTGCCATTATAGATTTAAAATTGGTGCTTCTCCTAGAATGACTTCTGAGTGCAATTATACCGTACGTATTCTTTTTTTCTGGCTTCTTTCATTCACCAGAATGTTGTTTTGTGCATATAGGGTACCTTCTCTCTTACTGCTAAACAGCATTCCATTCTATGGACCTTAGTTACCCATCTACCATCCACTTTTACTCCTTTTTCACTTGATGGGCATTTGGGTTGTTTCCAAAGCTTTATGGACATTGTGAATAAAGGTGCTACAAATATTCATATAAAAGTCTTTCTATGACAGGTGCTTGTGCTTCTTTTGGGTAAACACCTATGATCGGGCTTTAGGTCACATGTTAGTTTGATGGTTATCATATGCCACCTTCTTTCAGAGGGGCTGTGCAGTGGCACAGCCCCTGGCCCAGAATGCAGAAGACTGGAAAATGCACCAGTTTGTCTGCATCTTCATCAGGTTTGTTATTGGCAGAGTTTTTGTTCCTCTTCTGCTTGCTGCTGTTTTGTACTATTTTAATTTTAGCCTTTCAGAGTGACTATGTCATGGTATTTCCCTGTGGTTTTATTTACATTTCCCTAATGATTAGAGATCTTGAGAATGTGTCCATGTATTTATTGGCTTCTTGTCCAGGTTTTGTGAAGACATTGGTCGAGTTATTGTTCTTTTTTATTATTTTTGTTCTTTTATTTCTTTTAAAATGTTTTTTTTTCTTTTATTTCTTCCAGTATGTGGCTTGCCTTTTCATTTTACTAATGATAGCTTTTGAAGGGCACAAGTTTTTAATTTTGATGAAGTCCAATTTATTATTTTTTAAAATAAGGTAAGGACTTCAGCGTGTGGTCTGAGGAAATATCTGTATGTCTACTGTTAACAAAAATATGATTCCTTCTAGAAATAATACAGCATTAGGTCTCTCACATCGGATATTCTTTTTGTTCTTCCTCTTTTTTTAAAAAAAAATGTTTATTTATTTTGAAAGAGAGTGAGTAGGGCAGGGGGTGGGGTAAGAGATACAGAGAGAGGGAGAGAGACAGAATTCCAAGCAGGCTCCGTGTTGTCAGCACAGAGCCTGACATGGGGCTTGATCTGAACCATGAGATCACGACCTGAACCAAAATCCAGAGACGGATGCGTAACCAACTGACTCCTCAGGCGCCCCTCTGACCCCTTGCTTAAAAAATGGTTTATTCTATTTTTGAGACAGAAAGAGTGAGAGAAAGAAAGGGAGAGAGCGAGCGAGCATGTGTATGTGGGCACACGTGAGTGGGAGAGGGGCAAAGAAAGGCACAGAGGACTTGAAGCGGGCTCTGTGCTGATGGCAGAGAGCCTGATGTGGGGCTTGAACTCACAAATGGTGAGATCAAGACCTAGGCGAAGTCAGACACCTAACCCACTGATCCATCCAGGCGCCCCACTTAGTACATTCTTTAAGTTAATATTTGCTTTTAGTGAGGGATATAAATGTGAAGTTAACTTTTTTCTTTTTCATATGAATGTCTAGTTGTTTCAGCAATATTGTTTGAAATGACCCATCTTTCTTTCATTGAATTAAACTGGCATCTTTTCAAAATTCAATTGACCTTATGTGGGTGGATCTTTTTCTGAACTTCCTTCCCCCTTTGAAAATTTTTTTCTGGTTTACTAAATCTAGGATTTAGTTCTTGCATTGCTATTTAGCTTTTCCTATGCAGACCTCATCTCCAACTAGACCATGAGCTGTTTGAGGGAAGGATCAGGTCTTCTGTGTCTTTGGATCCTTACAGTTCTTAAATGGTGCCTGGCCCCAAGGTGGGGTGGTTCTCATATTTTGTTTTTATTATCAGGGTCTGCATAACAAATAGCAAATGGTCATAAAACCAAGACTTGACCCACACATGTCCTGGAAATGATAGTTGACTACAGTAGCATGACTCAAGCATGTGGAACTTGGCTAGGAATGATTATAACAACAGCCACCACTTACTGAGGGATTGTTATATGCCAGGAATTTTTCTCAGTGCTTTACCTAAGTGCATGTGATAACCCCAGGAAATAACTACAATTACTGTCTTCATATTACAGACGGGGAAAGAGAGGCACAGAGAAGTTGGGTGGGTGCTCAAGCCAGTGAACAGCAGAATAAGATTCAAACCCAGGCAGTCTTGTTAGTCTTGTTCCAAAGTCAGATCATAAGTATGACACAATCCTGTCTCTCCATAGGTAGCAAAGGGGACATGGAGACTGGGGTTACCAGAGAACCAGAGAAACAGCTACAAAACTTCTACCAGTTTTGCTGTTTACGTGCAATGCTTACCTAAGTAAATATGTGGTAAAATAAATGATCATTTCAGCAATTAAATAGGGTCTCTGGTTTCTAATGGTTTCAGGTGGTTGACTTTAAAACGCAATTTAAAATACATTCACAAAGTGATTAGCTCCAAAAATGACTTGAGTCCCTTTCTTTCCTTTCATTAGATATCTATTTATATATATAATTAGAAATTATCCTTATGTCTAATGATCCTATCACGGAGATAAATTATTTATAATTTATGATGCTATAACCACCCTCACCTGGTTAGAGCATGATAAATCATTAACATCAACGGCAAAAGCAGAAGTCTCTCGACTTCACCACAACTAGAAATAAAAATATTAATTATAGCAGAGAGAAACTATAATTGCAGAGCAAATACCATATGCATCAAATATCAACACATACCACTGCATAGGTCCCAGGCTGGGCATAGGCCCAATCTGTTAATAAAATTAAGTTTTAATTGTGTATCTTTGTGATTTCCAGTGTATAATGTCAATAGGAGAGAAGAAAAGAACCACAGATAACCAAAACAAAACCAAAAAAAACCCCCAAAAAACAAAACAAAAAAACCCCCAAACAACCCACTCTGGCATTGAGGCAGTATGAGATCTGGAAGGGAATCTACAAAAATGGTAACTATAAAATAATAGCTGCCTCTTGCTTTCTTTTTTTTTTTTTAAGTTTATTTATTTATTTTGAGAGAGAGAAAGTGTATAAGCAGGGGAGGGGTAGAGAGACAGGGAGAGAAAGAAAGATAATCCCAAGCTGTTAGTGCAAAGCCTGATGTGGGGTTCGAACCCAAGAACCGAGAGATCATGATCTGAGCTGAGATTGGACACTTAGCTGACTGAGCCACCCAGGCCCTTCATGCCCTTTGTTTTCTTATCACTGTTATTTTTGTCATAAATAAACATAGGAGGTAAAAAGGAAACACACATTGTTTATGTCTACGGAAACCCAGTGGTTCTCAGACAATTCAGATTTTACTGAACAGCATGTTGTTAATTAATCTTCCGAGCTGTGGGGTATTTCATATGAGGTAACCCCCACCTCCACCCTGGGCCTGCCTCAGATGCCACTGTTAAGTATTCATTTTAGTAGGCACAGAAAACTACACGTGGCATTACAAAAAGACTCAGAGAGAGTGGTCAGCCTCTCAGGCAGAAAGAAGGGACACGTGACTAACGCCTAGGGACCCGGTCCACTTCTGCAAGTGCCTAGGTGCTGTGCAACGCACAATATCAAGTTTGCTTGGAACGTCTGGTAGGGAGCACTGTCTATATACCCTTCACCAAGAAAGACTGTGTCTTCTTCCAGCAGGACGAGAAGGTGTGAGCACAGAGTGGGGGACGGTGAAGGGTGACAGGTGCCCAGCCTCATCAGTTGAATGAACTGTGAAAATCAATGGGGGCAATCAGTGTCGCGGGCAGACCACCCTCCCTTACAACGTGGGATGGCACAGGTCAGGCAGTTGATTTCATTTTGTCTACTTTTATTTACTTAATTGATTCATTCTGAGGAAGGGCAAATTGAAGAAGTAAAAGGACGTAATTTTTTTTTTCTTGGTAATCTAGAACCCGAGCCTTGAGGATTGCTATAACGCTGAACAATTCAAAATCCCCTTTAAGTAGCAAACCCCTTATTCCTAAAAGGCAGATGATTAAAAAACAAAAAACAAAAAAAAACGTGCTTGGCGGTGAGCAGAAAGCTCAAGCATCACCAAGATGGGATCAATATGGAGCATCTGTACATGTAGAAAGCAGCACATGTTACAATGATTAAGAGTAAAACAAAGACTTAAGGAAATTATGAGGCAAATTTCCCTGAAGTCTCCCAGTTGTTATTTGTATCAGAAGGTGTTTTTGTATTTCATGCCATTATAGTTTCTAATTTCACTGAAGGAAAGCTAACCAAATTTGTGGATTTTATTATTATTATTATTATTTTTGCCTTAGCCTCAAAACGCCTTAGGGCTAATTCCGACCTGGTTCAGTGGCAATCAGCTGTCTCTGAGGCCTCCCGCATGTTTAAATAGCTTCTTGCCTGTTTATTTTGCACTGTTTTATCCTGTACGCTGTCTCAAGGCCTTTCCAATAAAAGCCAGAGGATTTAAATCTTAATAAATTGAAATTTGTATAACAGAGGCAATCTGGGTTTGGAGGTCTTGAATGATTAGGATAAACATCTCTATTCCCATTCCCACATTATGACTGTGCTGAACATACTGCCCTCAATCAGCATCGGTGATAATTGAGGTAGTAACAACAGCAGTAAGAATGAAAGTATTTCAATTTAAATGGCACTTTTCAGTTTGTAAGGACTTTTATTTACTATTTTTCATTCTATCCTTGGAATAGTTCTAAAAGGTAAGGACAGGTGTTATGCCCACTCTATAGATGAAGAAACTGAGTCACTAAAAGATTAAAACAAGTCCAAGCAAGAGGGACGGTGGTGGCATTAGGACCAGAACCCAGTTCTTTCCAGGGGCTTTGCCATAATTTGGCCAGATGTATCAACATATGTGTGCCAACAAGAAGATTCTGATTACATTCTGATTAAACCATTGGAAATACTTTCTTATAAAGCTTATAACAGGGGCACTACAGAAATCCACACCCATTTCTTTAAGAAAAAACAAAAACAACAAAAAACCAAAGGGATTGTTCATCAGTTCAATCAGTTCTAGGATTAGAAGTGACAAACAAGCAATGCTCAAATACTTTCCTCTAGCTTCATGTTAGTTTGATGGAAGGCATAAAAATATATATGACTTCCTTAATTATAATTTAACACCAAAATATTTATTCCGTCTTGTCATTTCTCATCACTCAAAATGCCAAGGAGTTGCATTTTTAGACAGAACAGAAGTAACATCGCAAAGATACATTCCAGCATTAATAGAAACAACAACTACAATTAAAAAGGCTTACCTTGCAGCCTTCACATGTAATGACACCATAATGGATTCCTGATGATTTGTCTCCACAGATCTTGCAAGGAATAATTTCAATTTGAGCTGCAACAGAAGCACGCAACCAGTTAATTACATTTTCTTTTAAACACCTTATAAAAGCGTTCCCTGATCAGCATTTGTATAGTGAAAACTAATAACCTGCTAAACATTATACTGCATTAACTATTCATTGCTGAACTGTGAGGGTCCCCCTAGAGCCCTGGACTAAATTATGGCTGCTCGTTATATAATAGCTTTCGGGTTATTAAAATGGGTCATTTGAGAAGGTGTTTAAGAACCCACAAGAAGACTGGAATCAGCATTTCAAAGCCTTCAAGAACTGGAGAGCTCGCAGTTCAGGCCTCAGAGCAAAGCAGATACTAAACTGTTTCCTCCGATCTCATTTTCCATCATTATTTTTAAAAGGTCATAAATCTGTCTTGGCTGAGCATTGTAGCTCCGCTGGTAGAGAAAAAATAGACTCCAAAAAGTCAAGACTACTTAGGAAAATGAGTCAACTCGAAATATTAATGAGTTACATATGATGGCAAGATAAGAATGCCTTAATCATCTTTTTTTAATTAATGTAGTTGCCATGTGTTAAAAATTAGTCCATTTGTGTATGATCAAAACCTTTTAACCACTGAATTTAATAATGGTGAATCCTGCCCATCGTATATGTAGTTTCTGGGTTCTTCAAGTTGGAAACTGATTGCCTGGTACAGCGTGCATGTGCTTCTATCCAACTGATTACTTGAAAATGCCTCATGCAGGAACACCACCCAATGACTAATATACATCACACCAAAGTTCTCAAATATGACAAAGCACATTTCTGAGCAAACACAATAGATCTTGAGCACAGTTGATTGGAAAGAACAAAATTAAGGATTAAAAAAAAAATAACCCAAGGAATAGAGTAATCAGGCAAAACAAAGTTCTTGGCTCACCCATTAAATATAATTTGTATCTGAAATAAAGAAGATCAACACTGCGTTGTAGATACGGGATGGCAATGTTCATAATGGAATGTTCCATTATGCTAAATTTTATTTTTCATGGCTTTCACTACGGTTATCATGTCAGATTACTAACTCACACACACAGACACAATTGCAAGAGTGTAAGTGTACCTCATTTTCATATAGCTGCTACCTGGCCCTATGCCCTACACAAAGCAATGACTTACCTAAGGAATATGTTGCATGATGTATGTAACACACTTATACACATGGCTTGCTCTTTGTTCTAATGTAATCCCATATCCTGGAATAATTTCCACAACCTCTTACTTTGGATTTGATGTGATGTTTGCATTTAATACTCAGAAACAGCATACATTAAATTGCTGGATTTAAACTCATTTATAAACCGTGTGTACCTGCTAATAACTTCCTTTCAAGGGGATGAGTCCAAGGACTGCAGTGACTTTTAGGGAGTGCAGGCTATTCTAGAAGTAGAGTCCTTTTCACGCCAATCACTTTTAGTGTCCAGAATTAGAGACTGTTCGAAACCTTACATCCAATACATTTTCTATAATGGGGAGGTTTTCTAGTACATCAATAATGATGTCTTTTTATACTGTCTATTCTGAGTTATGCAGTTTAATGTGTTATAAGGTCACATTTAACAAAAATGATCATTTCTAAATCTGACTCCTCATCTTGGTGTCTTGTTTGATTCCTTCAAGGAAATTCTTTACAAAATGTGAACTCTAATAACGCTTCACGTTTATGGCTCATCCAGTATTTTTAATATAGTCAAGGCCAAGTTTTGTGTCACATATCGTCTGCAGCTCTAGAGAGAGTTATGTCCAACATTTTTGAGACACAAAAGCCAAGTGGTAGTAGAGACATTCTGGAAGGTGATGTCAGCAAAGAGTGATGGCCTGGATTTTCCCATGTGAATTAACTAGTCTATAATGAGAACCAGCCTCCCCCTCCACAACCCCTAAGGAATAGAAGAGAATAATTAGGCAACACAAAGTACCTGGATCATCTATTAAACAAAATTTATGTGGGAAATAAAAAGATGGACACTGAGCTTTTTCTGCCTATGTCTTACCTCAAGCCGTAATCACAGAAATTAGACACAGATGAACCTCATTAGGCCCTGTAGTCTAGGTCTGTATCAAAACTACCCAAGGCAATTAAAGCAATGTTAGTGTTGAACTTGGGCCTTTCAAGGGTTACCTTCCATCCAGTTTAACAATGGACAGATCAAGCATATCTACTTAGTTAGTTAAAAGATATGAACTTAATGGAGGACCATGGGGGAGAAGAAGGGGGGAAATAATAGGGGAGTGGGAGGGAGGCAAACCATGAGAGACTCTTGAATGCTGAGAACAAACTGAGGACTGATGGGTGGGGGGGGAGGGGGGAGGGGGGCATGGAGAAGGGCACTTGTGGGCATGAGCACTGGGTGTTATATGGAAACCAAATTGACCATAAACTATTTGTAAAAAAAAATAATAATAAAAAAATGGAAAAAAAAGATATGAAGGCTCTCCATATTGGGAACGCTGTGTAAAACTGTATCTAGATCGAATGGAGAATAATGTATTGCTGTTCATGTTGCCTGGGGTCACAGTGGATTGTCCGTGAGAAGTGAAATGATGGTATAAACATCACCTTAAAACGTAAGACCCAAACACCTGCCAGTGGCTCCTATCATCCTGCAAGTAATATGGGGGTCTGTCTGGCAGAGAGAGGTCTGCTCATGATAGGGGTAGCGCTGCGATCCTGGCTCGGAATTCCCACCCTCAGAATGACTCATGGCTTGGCTCGGGTGGGGTAAGGGGACAGAAGGATGGTTGTAGCACAAACCTACAGTTTGGTACCAACTACTGCATAGCGCTGCTGGCCTGAGTCAGGCTCCCAAACTCCCGGTGTTCAGCCTCGCTTCAGCTCCCAGGTCTCCAGAATTGGAGGACACTCAAGCCTGGGACATATTTCAGAAGATTTATGGGGTCCAAGATACTTAGTCTGAGTGGACTCACTGTATATTGACCTGTATTTTCAAGCAGGGGCCATTTACCTACACCTTTGACCCCCGCTGTGTTTGTGCTTCATTCTAGGGGACAATGTTGGCCAGAAAATCAGAACGGAAAAAGCTTCACTAGGATTCTCTTGGTAAGGTGATGGGAGCAGTCCCCAAAGCAAAGTTCAGGTGTTGTGATTGGTCAGATTAAACTATTCTACTAGTTTACCCCCCTGGGTGACTCTCTTATCTCAGAAGACAATTTCAGTTGCAAGTGCTCTTTAGGAAATGATTAAAATCCACCTGCTCCAAAAAGCAAACTCTCTGAATGTGATCTGATCACATGTGTTGATATTTCCAGAAAGCAAACATTTGCAGATTGGAGCAGGGCACTTACTCAACCTTCCATTTAATCCAACAATGCATAAAAGCCACTTCCCTCCACCTTTTAGTCAATTCACAGAATTCAAATGTATCAATGAGGGAAATAAATGCCTTGCAAAATTTTTTCAAAAGGAAAGCAGTTTAGTTCTTTACACTTGAGGTTTCAGACCAGTAAGAGGGAAAAGGACAAAAATCCCTTTTGCCCTTTGCTTTCTATCCTTCAGGCTTCTTCATTTTCTAACAGGCAGTGTTGTGTCTTTTCAAAATAATCTTCTTTTAACACAAATTATGAGTCTTGGCCCATATATATACTGCACACATTAACTCAGCCAGCATTTCAAAGGATGAGTTCTGTCAGACACCACTACTGTCACAAGTATATTGATTAAATTAGTCCACATACATATTCATCGCAGCAAAGAGGTTTATTGTGTAGCAGAATATCTGAAGCAAGACGCACACATATAATCATGAATTGGCTTAACAATGCACAATCTTGCTATGAAAAATTCTAATTTGCCCACATTTTCAGCTCTATTGCCTAAATAATTTGCTCTCTCATGCACCCTAAGTAATTCAAGCATGCTCTCCACACCTGCAGAGGCAAATTTCTGCAGTTTCAAGGAGCTGACAACAAGTGGCAGCGGGGAGTCAGGAAATCCTGGAATGCAAGTGTGCTAATTAGCCAAGTGGTCCTTGGGCTGGGCTGTCATTTAGCATTGTGCTTTGATAAAAGGCTGGCTTCTTACTTTTCATTATACAAGGGACAAGAACATAGGTAATAGCATTCTTAACACTTCACTTATTCCTCAACACCTTTTTTGGGAGATAGCTTGGTCCAGAGGAAAATACCCATTGTCTCAAAGAATTAAAAAATAAAATTGTACAAGAGCTGTACTCATTCTATGGGGAAAACATGATGTCATGATAATCTAAAGGATTTATAATGACCAATAATAATATGCAACAAGTATATGGGCTTATAATGTGTTAGGCATTATCTATTCCTCCAATAACCCTATGAGGAAGGTGGTACCATCATCATCGCCATCATCACCATCATCAACTTCATTTTTCAGATTAGAAAACTTCAGCTCAGAGAGACTTAAAAACTTGCCCTAAGTCATAGAGCTAGAAGAGGGAAGGCTGGGATTTGGACACGCTTTGTCTTTTTTGTTTAACTCGAAAGTTTAGTTTTATTTTTCTTTCCCATTTCCCACCATACTTCACAGCCAAGCTAAAGTGCTCCAATAACAAACGTCAGGAACATACTATGACTGGTATGCCACCATTTACCAGTGGTGCAAAGGACACAGCACAAATGATTTGGTTAAACTTACATAACTACTCAGAACTGATGTCAAGATATCTTTCTGGAAGTTATACCTAATTACTTTATACCCAAGTACTTTATAACTGGAAGTAATCATCTACCTTCTAGACCATTCTTCTCCATTTTATGGAGTTTGGAGTAGATTTTTTCACCTTAAGATGAGTAACACCAATGTTTAACAGTTTTTAAGGCTGGGCAGATTACTTCACCTCTCTGAGCCTCCGCTTCATATTTGAAGATCCAGTGATACAATGTATAAATGATACAGCACATAAATGATTATTTTATATATGTATTCTATGTAGATACACATGCACATCACACAGTTCTTAGAAATACTTGGTACTCGATAAACAGTAGTTATTATTATTGTTATTGTTGATAAGAAATCCTGCCTTATAGCGAAATGAAAGTCTTTTCTCCAGACTTTAAGCTCTTTCCAAAGTGGGGATAGAGAAAAGCTGCTTATCCTCCAAATAATACGACGGAAAGTTCAGACCAGCTACCACAGCAATCCTTTACAGCCCGGGCACTTAACTGCTACGGCACAGCAGTATATTGCCATTAGGTATGGTGTGTGTCACAGGAATTTGTTACTAATAATAGTAAAAAAATAAATTTTTTATTGGTTCATGTAAAGAATAAACTAATAGGGACCTATGGTTACCCCAAGAATATCTAGCACTCTAGCTCATTTGCACAACCAGATACTTTCTTGAACTGAACAGGGTGGGGTTGCTGCTGGCTGGCCAGGAAAGTGGCTCAACCCTGGATATACCCGAGAGAGCATGTCATCCAGATGAATGTTAACGCAAGTTTGTGTGTTGCAAAAACTACCGCTTAAAAACAAAAAAACAAAACCAACCAAAACCCCCATCAACTATCTTTTACACCAGTCTGTGGATAGTCTTTTTTTCTGGAGGGCTGAGAATGTGGAGGACTTTGTACTTGCCATGTTACATAGTCCTCTAATATTTGAATTTTTTACAACCAGCATGTATTACTTTTGTAAGCAGAAAAACCAATAAAGATTAAAAAGAAAAACCCTAAGGCATTTGAATTTTATTTTCGGTAAAATGGCCCGAGTCCTTTATGGATTAGTCACTTTATTTTATCCCCAGTTTAAAACTGCTGGGGTATTAAAGGCTTCTGTGTCTGCCTGGATGGTGGCCTGGACTGCGTGTCAAGGCCGGCTGGCGGACGCTACACCTGCTTACCTGCTCCTGGTTTCTAGAGTTTCTTGGCCCCTCTGGGTCTTGCCACCTCCTAGTTCCAAGGACACTGTGCCCTGCCCAACGGGGTCCCACTGAGGGGACAAAAGAAGGGGGTGAAATTCACCTGGCTGTTGAGCTTGAAGGGTGGCTGTAACAGCCCAGAGTCAGGGAGCTTTGCACTAATTTGTCTGCCAGGATAAGCACCTTTTTCTCAAACCAGCCCTGCAGGCATGGAGCCCGTCTTTATTATGTGCAAAGGCGCTGTGTGTACTAGGGGTGAACAATTCAGGGAGCAAAATGATTTTCCTCCACTCTGTAAGGGCTGCCGCTGGAGGCCACAGGCCAACACAGGATTTGTAGAGAGCTCTCATTACCTCTTCATGGTGGGAGGGGAAGAGACTGTGAGCTTTGAACAGTTCGCATGTTCTGTCTTCCTGGATGCACGGCTCGGGGGTGTAGCATGGATTATGTTCCATAGCTCAGACAGGCTCAATGGTCCTTCAGGGTGGGGAGGGTCGAGTTCCCTACCCAAGCAGCCTACCCAAACTAACAATCAACTTGTTCTGCCATTTTGTCTACTAAATATACACCAAATGTAATACTAGTATGTTTCCCTGTTACGGTCTTCTACTGACTTTGGATTCTTTCATAAACCTCACTAAACGTCACCAAAGCAATTAGCCACCTAATTAGAAAAGCCCTACCCCTTTGGCATAGCAGCCTCGTGGTCATTTCTGGCAACAACAATAACATCTGATTTTTGCAGACTTCCATAACAAATTTTAAAGTTTTTGTTCTCATTAGCTTGTTTTGATTTTGGTGCTTACAACAACTCTGAAGTAGGCTGCTGGGTATTATTATCCCCACTTTACAGACGCAGAAAATGAATCTCGGGAGGATTAAATGGCTTCCACTCTATGTCTGGATTTCCCAGAGATTTAATTGTAGAGGCAGCCATGAATAAGACAGACTTGGTGTCTCTTTCCTATTCAGGATTATTTGATGCCTTTAGATTTATGCTATCATCGATCTGGGGTCCTGGAGGGGAAATGACATGAGAGAGAAAGAGATGTAGGCTGATTTAGCTAAGAAGTGGAGGTGGCAAATCCTTCCAAGTCTCCCTCTGACCCTCAACTGTCTAGGTGGCCTCGAGCAAGTCACTTACACCTCCACTTCCTCTGTCTATAAAATGGGAATAATTCTTACCTCCCAGGCAGGTGGTGGTAAATGAATGCTCGCAAAGCTCTTTGAAGATGAAAAGACTTATATAAATGGGAAGCTTTAGGAAGCTTGGCATATCATTCTTGGCAAGGACCAGGACGCCACCGTGCCCTCACTACCCATAACAGGCTCCTCCACAAAGACAATAAAGAAAAATACACAGAACTGTAATTTTCATCTGCTAGCTAGACTTAGGTTGTTGTTTTTTTTTTTTTAATAGTTGGTCTCCAAAATGCCTTCCTGAAGGACAAATAGGTCCACAGCTTACTTTCTTAGTCTCAACTTAAGAAAAGGACACGTAGATGCGAGAGGTCACCTCTCCATCACAGCTATCTCAGTCAAAGTCACTGAAACTAAACTTTCACCAGGGCTTGTGCAGTGTCGCAAAGACATCATGGAAACTGCATGGTTCCCACATGTTAAGCAATAAACGCACTTGTCATACTGTGGTATCCGGAGCCTCGGTGTTCAGCTGATGTATAACCCAAAGGACCTTGTCAAATTATAGCCACTAAAAAATAAAAAAACTAAAAAGAAAAAAGTCCTGCCCTGTATTCTGCTTCCCTGTAAAACACCTACATTTTACCTACTATTTAAAGCCACTTCTTAAAATCTTTAACTTGATTGTGGTTTCTGCTGAAAACTTAACAGCTTTTATAAAAAAATTGTTCTTAGTGTTTGTTTCTTTTTGAGAGAGAGAGAGAGGGAGAGTGCGTGCGTGAGCGGGTGAGGGAGGGGCAGAGTGAGAGGGAAACACAGAATCCTAAGCAGGCTCCAGGTTCTGAGCTGTCAGCACAGAGCTGGACACAGGGCTCAAACTCATGAACTGTGAGACCATGACTAGAGTCAGATGCTTAACCGAATGAGCCATTCAGGAGCCCCAACACTTAACAGCCTTTTAAAAAATGGTTTTTTAAATAAAAAGTACTGTATATACCCACCAAAATACATACAAATAAGTACATTTCAAACAGTCAAGAGAGCAATCATCTGCAAGCTAGATCTAAAATAAGACAAAACTCGAATTTTGGAACTTTGGCCATTTCCATCAGACTTTATAAATGTATGAGTTAGGCACATAAGAGTTAAAACAGAATGCCCTGTATGAATTCAGAGCGCTTAGTTGTGTATGCAGGAAATCTCTGAAGAATAAGGAAGACAAGCATATCTTCTCACGTGGCTTGCTGTGAATATGCAGGTAGTTCTGACAATGGGAACTGAATATTAATCCTTTGTAATAGGTCTCTATCCTTACTAGGTTAAGCTTTCCAGAGAAACTGCCTCATATTCCCTGATGCTTACGTATCTCTGCTAAAAGCCCAATCCAGATGAGCACTTCTGTCCCTAGACAGGGAAATTCTGTCACATCTGAGAAGAAACAGATTTTTCATATAGGGAAATAGTGGATGGCTTTGATTTTTAGATACAGTTCTGCCTAGAACCCTCCTACTACACAGTAACATACAAAATAACTCGATTCACGGTAAGTGACGCTTGACCTCTTTTGGGAACTACCTGATAACCAACTCAACCTTGAACAAAATACTTGAATGGCAAGAGAGTCAGCTTCCTAATCTTCACTTTACTCATCTACTGGGCAAATACTGAATAAATTCTCACTCACTAAAAGATGATGCCATTAACGCCAGCAATACAAATATTTTCTCTGTTTTGTCTTCCCTAATCTTCCCTAAACATGTCTTAATTGCCTTTGTAAACAGCGAGACATACTTGTTGAGAATGTCCGGGGTTCCATAAAATCAGGGACCAAGACCAAAAGCAACTGGCCATTTGGCCAATTATTCTCAGTTGGGATAAGGTTACTCAAAGATTCTAGAACTGACTACATTTTTTCCATATTTAATTCTTGAGGCTTTTCTAGGACCTTGAGATCAGACATATCTAATAAAAACTCTTCTCTTGAATCTCTCAGTGTGAGTTAACTGTCATTTCATATCAGCAGAAAAAAAGAATCCATTTTATTTTACTAGGTGGTTAGACTATGATCAAGGTAAATCACGAATAACTTCTTTTTCAACAGTAAGTGTTTGTGTCCCTTATATTCTTCTGGATAATACTAGGCCAAAAAATGTCACCTGACTCACAGAATTGCATCTTATCTTTTCTAGCGATCAACCTCACTCTAGATACCAATTCCTTTTTTCCCCTTAACAAGAACAACTGCGTCCCATTTAGGTTAAACCTTCCTTCGCCTACAGTTGAGGGCAATGGGGTCAGCTCTTTGCTTTCATCATTTTAAAGTCTGTTTTTCACAATAACAGAAAAGAACATCTCTAAAACCAAACCAAACCAAATCTGGAGATCTTATCTAGTTTCTGCTTAACCAAGAACATCAGAATTACTCTTACTGTGTTTTATGAAATAATCTTACTTTACACGATTACCCACCAATTTAAACACACCTAACACTCCATTTGGCAGCTCTCTTAATTTCACACATGCTTGTGCATACCTCAAGCTATCCTCATTGTGCAATCTTGGTATTTCAATGTAGCTTTTATGTTTTTTGATATGTGCATATAATGTTACAAAAATAAACGAACCTGGTGATTCAATTGTAAGTCCAAAGACAGAGCAATCTATTGACACAGAAATTGATCATACAACAAATAGGATATTTGCTTAAATCTATTTGTTCTATGGCTTCATATGAGTCTGACCCCTTGTATGCTTAGCATATAGCAGCATCATAGTTTACTGAATAAATCAATCCAAATATTTGTTTGCCTCAGAATACTCCTTAAAGGGCCCAAATCTCCTCCCTTAAAAGTCAGCTATGATTGCTAATTGCAATGGTATAATTTCTATGGTTTCCGCCCCTCTCCACAGGTGCTATCACAAAAATCAGCTGGATAGAGATGTGCAGAAGTGGGTCAAAAAAACAAGAATCCAGGTTACATCATCAGAGCTTATCAGGAACCCGTTGCTTCTTTCCATTGGCTTGGATTGTTTCTTTTGATCAGTTACAATCCACTGAATAGTAGATTATGTCATTTAAGAAATATTCTCTAATCAAATCAAGTTTGGATTCATGGCAAAAGATGGAAAAGACTTTGTAACTTTAAACCTGGGAAATACAGACATCGTTCCACAGTAAGCCACAGAGGACTAAAATAGCAATAACATAACAACGGGTACACAGATCGGGGACATCAGGACTTTCTTGGTCTACAGATCTAGAGTGAGGGTAAAAAAGAGGCTTGTCCCACAGCCCAGACACCCCTTCCACCTCTGTGCTATTTCCTGCTTCACAAAATCTCCCTAGAATTAATAGGGAGAATGGAGCTTTGGACAAGAAGCCAGGGAAAGGTCTGGTTTTTATTAAAAGTCCTAAGTAAATTATTGGGACTGGCCAGAAGCAGAAGTGTAGATGTCGTTATAGTAATCATTTTAAGGCTTTAAGATCTTGAAGGATTAGTGACCAACTCCTGGAAGAAAAATTCGGCCGGTTCTCTGCCTCTTCTTTCCAGGACATAGCCAATGACATCTAAACAATAGATATGTCGAGCTCTAAGCCTTCAAATATATCACAGATGTATTTCTGGATTGTAGCTCAATAGTATTTTTTTAAAATTATCTTCTATGATGCTTTTCTTAGACAACCAGTTCAGCCAGGCGTGAGAGTGACCAGACAAGTGACCTGAGGAGTTTTTTTCTGACTCTCTCTCTAAATGCATGCTCTTTCCACGTGCTTTTTAAAGCAACATTTCCATTCTTAATTATAATATAGGAGATCAACCAGAGAATGGTTAACAATATTTGCTGATCGCGGAAGCACGGTTGTTTCTGTGCCTATTCTCAGGGGGAGAAAGCAGGAGCTGGTAGCTACTTCTTTGTAAGAAAGGGAAATGCAGAGAAAAGGCAGCAGAGCCTTGGGGATATTCAATCATTGTGAGGCAGGAGGAAAAGGAATGCTCTGACCAAGTTAAGAGATTGTCAGATTTATTTTAAGAAGGTCTGAACATCAGACTAAGCATCAATTCACAGACTGTAATATCTAATAAATGTCATTTTTCCCCCAACAAAAGGAAACGTATATTGTGGGTGTTTATCTTGAAGCTACCTATTTTCATGTGAGTCATGGACTAGAGATGAGGTAAGAAGGCCACAGCCATGGAGAGATAACAAAATAAGGCCCACAGCACTGTCCTTCTTACTCCACTTTGAGTTTCTGCTCCTCCAGTCCAAGGAGCTGCTTTTTGCCTGCAGACAAACGTTTCAGATGACATTCTATGACTGTCCTGCACACAGCCCTATCAGCCATACAGCATGTGGCGACGGGTGCTTTTGCTACTTAAGATACCTTGAGTGAGTGAGTGTGACATTATCATTGGAATAAGCGAATTCTTCTAATTTGCAGTAAAAGTGCACCATTCATACACGCTGGTACTTCAGTGTGGCAAGGTTTTGAAATCCACTTCACAAGTGATGGCAGCACATTTCACATCAGATGGAAACACACTCTGATTGCTAACAGCTGCTACAGGCACATCTCACTGTCACAGCCTGAGCTCAGAATAGCAGGTCCTTTTTAATGCCCATAGCTGCTACCATCTTAAATCATCTCTCTCTCTCTCTCTTTCTTTCTCTCTCTCACACACACACACACACACATCATATGCCACATGCCACACAGTCCATCCAGCTGCAAGTCCTCCTACTACTTGCAGGCAACCTGCATGGCTAGACACCAGGGACGCAAAGCGGGCACATGGAACCCACCAGCACATTTCATCTTGTTGTGTTAGCTCCACTGTATATGAACTAAGAATGAAAGTGAAAATGGTTTTAAAAGGAGAAAAAATGAAAGAGTTGGGGATAACCTTGAAGATAAAGTGTGGATGTTCATTCTGCAAGACCTAGAGCTTGCACTTACTAGCCATGTCAAGTTGGGCAGCTTTCTTAACCTCTCTGTGCCTGATTCTCCAGTGCCTCCTCTGCTACCTCAGTATTATTATTATTATTATTTTTTAATGTTTTATTTATTTCTAGGAGAGAGAGAGAGAGAGACAGGGGAGGGTCAGAGAGAGAGGGAGACACAGACTCCGAAACAGGCTCCAGGTTCTGAGCTGGCAGTCAGCACAGAGCCCGACGCGGGGCTCGAACCCACAAACCGCGAGATCATGACCTAAGCAAAAGTCAAAGTCGGAAAGCTTAACCAACTAAGCCACCCAGGCACCCCTACGCTACCTCAGTATTAAAGGGGACCCCGGCAGAGTGCCTGAAGAGCCAGTGCCTAGCACACAGTAAGTGCTTCGTGTTAGCAATCCTCCCCTTCCTCCTCACCCATGTTTCAAGGACAGTACTATCTGTAAGGGCTGCAAATGGAGTTGAGAAAACCAGCAGAAGACAGAAGAACATGTCACTATACTCCTTTTAGATAAAGACATAGTCAAGGTTAGCAGCTTTTTTTTAAAAAAATTTTTAATGTTTGTTTATTTTTGAGAGAGAGAGAGAGACAGAAGGCAAGTGGGAGAGGGGCAAAGAGGGAGACACAGACTCTGAAGCAGACACCAGGCTCTGAGCCGTCAGCACAGAGCCCGACGCGGGGCTCAAACCCACAAACCTTGAGATCATAACCTGAGCTGAACTGGGACGCTTAACCGACCGAGCCAGCCAGGCGCCCAAACAGCAGCTTTATTTGTAATGCAGAGGCCTAACATGAGAAGTAAGACTAAGCAGATATGAGGCAGAATTGAAAGAGACCAGTGTGTACTATGTCAGCGACCCACTTTCTAGGTAAAGCCCACGGCAAGGCTGGCATCTTGGAGAGGTGGTAAGCAGAGGAAGTGGGAGAGGTTTCTAAGAGCTGTGTGGTAAGATAGCAAAATGACTGAACTCCAGGGTTAGGAGGCTTCAAAAAGTACCTGTCAGTGAGTGCAATTTACCAAACACCTGAGAAACTGTGACTGTCTTTCTCCAGGGCTCATCTGATCTTAGGTGCACCAGGTAGTCTTCCCGATCCCGTCCTGCTCTAACATACCGTGATTTGATGACTAAGAGTGAGTTGAACTGTCATTTCTCCAACAGTAGGGACATCTTTTCATGGCAAAGTCCAGCCAGGTGTCATCTAGTCAGGGAAAAAGTTGTAACAGCAACTGGAAGAGGAGTCCACCTGGCAACCAAGTTGCCTGTTTTCATTGCATTTTGGTTTAGGAAAGGGAACAGAATGAAATGTTCTCCTCGAGGTCCACAGTAAAAGTTCTGCCAGAGGTCTTACCAGAGCTGGAACACTTTGCTTCTGTGCACCTGCCCCTGTCCCCTCCTTCTTTGGTCTTATTTAAAAAAAAAAAAAAAAAAATGTTTACTACTACCAGTCTAAAAGAATTCCTTTCAATACCATGCCCTGTCATAGAAGAGACAGGGCAACACAATGCTAACTTGGTGTTGATGGAAAATTAAGTTCTATTTTCCCTTCAAGGTAAACAATTTGAATAGAAAGTGCTGATACAAGGTTAGGTTGTTTGTACCCCACCTCCCCAATCATCGTGTGCTTTTGCTTTTAAATCCACAGCAGTAAAGCCCAAGGCAAGGAGCATCAGTAATGCAAATCTATTTCCCATTGTTATTTATTTTTTACAACAAAACCTCCAAAGGCAAAGCATTTTAGGACCTCAAGCTACATGGTTCCCAGCTACAACTGTCTAAGGGAATAGATGTCAAGGGCCAAGTCCAAGGTCATGTCAAGGACCATTAAGACATACGCAAGTAACTTCTGAGGCAGGATCTGGTGGCAGCACAAAAGCGTATTCATCAGACAAGAGTCTTCTCTGTGAGATGTCGGGGAACCGGGGCCCAGAGGGGTGGCTGGAGTCAGCCCCGTGCTCCAGGAAAATCAACCTAACGACTCTCGACTCTCAGGGACCTGCCTTTATTTTGATTTAGCTGTTATTCAAAGAAACCCAGTGCAGCCGATGAAAGCAATTCCAAGAAACAAGAGTTCAGAAAAGAGAATTAAGGCTTAGAAAAAAAATCATGTGAATAAGCATTTCCAAACTGAAATTCTGAATGGGACAAGATTTTTTCGGGTGTACAACCTTGGTATGTTACTTAAAAAAAGTCAGTCATATCTCAAACACACCTGCCAATAACCAGAAAGACAGCTAGGACCTATGAGGAATTATTGTTCATTTAAAACATCCTTTAAAATATGTCACAAGACTAAGTTTGATCATTCCTTAGGCAACCCCACCCCCTAAATAAACAAATAATATTTCTATTGTAGCCAGTTTACTGTTCTTGGAATCAGCTTTTTGAGTTGTCAGTTAGGCAAGATGAACTGATTACCATAAAATTTACCATTGTCAACAGCAAGACAGAGAAGTATCAATCCATTTCTCTCTCTTTTCTTCAGGTTTATTTTTGAGAGAGAGAGCAAGCGAGCGAGCATGTGTGCAGGAGAGGAACAGAGAGAGGGAGACAGAGGATCCAAAGCGGGCTCTGTGCTGATAGCAGAAAGCACAATGCGGAACTCAAACTCAAGAGCCATCAGATCATGTCCTGAGCCAAAGTCAGATGCTAAGCCGACTGAGCCACCCAGGCGCCCCATTCCATTTCAAAATGTTTCCTGACTGTGAATTACTCCTCCTATAATAGAGCAATCCTTTCCCTTTTTCTGGTCTGTTGAGGTAATGGTGTTCAAGAGGGGCATCTCACTGCCCCATCAGACAGTACAAATCATTTTGGAGTTAATCTATTATTTGCCTTTCTTTCTTAACTTGGACATTACTAATTAATTTCAAAGAATGTTTTCTTTGGGCGTAATTTTACAGATATTCTTTTGAGAACTGACATTAAAGTTCAAGGCACTTTGTGAAAACCATTATGTCTTCAGTAAGGCAGGGGGTTCTTAGGAACGGCGGTAACAATGATTTTAAAAGGTCTCTCTGGTTTTTATATGTGTCATTCCAGGAGTTTTCCTTAATGAGGGTTGAAGGAAGAGATTAACATGGAGAAGACCAAACGTGAAAGTGGCAGACAGGCTGCCTTCGGTGTAACCCCCACTGGGGAGTCAGGAGGCTGGGGCGCCCTCAGTCCCACGGGATACCAGAGCCTCTCAGCCCTCTCTTAACCTGACAGATAGCCGTGTGGCTCTCCACCCCCCCCCCCAACTCATTTGCTGGGACTCCCATTTTCTTTCAACTACAAATGAAAAAAAAAATGGGGAGTAAGAAAGGAAAATGGAAAACCCCTGTTATTTGAATTCATGTTTGCTCTGTCTAGTGAAAGAGTAATTGTTAAAACTGGAGGAAATTGCTCACAGACTTTGGCCATGGGTATAAGGGCCAGTGGGCAAAGAGGTCTGAGATCATGAGTGGCAGATCAAAGAATGGTTTCCCCAGGAATACTGCCACTCATCTCGTTCCAGTGCGGCTGTTCCTCCCCCAACTGCAGCAAGACAAAGCAATTCCTCAGAGAAAGGCACTGGCACCGGAAAACAGGCGGCAGTTCTATATACTCTTCAGCAGTATCTCATAAATCTTACAGAGCGAAACTTAAAGAAAACCCATTTAAATATCCCCAAACACACGAAACTGCAAAATGGTACACGACATGCATAGTTCCAAAGGACTTCCCACCGGGAATGCTTCGGCGCCCTCACCAACACTTCATCGAATTCCCCAGGGTGCCCTGGTCTCGACCCCACGGCTGAGTACGTGAGGTCTGCCAGGCCCAGAAACGGAACTTTGCGCAGACTGCCGTCAAGGCACTGAGCTGTCCCACAGCCAAACTGGGCGGCACCTTAGTGATTTCTGAACTGGTGGCTTAAGTCACAATTCTCCGGTGATCACTATCAGGTGATGACAATGAAAGTCACCATTCTAGGAGTTTCCTTTCCCCCACCACCAACCTTCGGCTTTCCACACTCACTATGCGCTGTGTAGTTTTGTCAGTCAGGGAGGAGTAATTCTGACACGGCGAAAACCGTGCACTCTCGGGAGGGGGATGGTATCTGGATATGGGACAGGCACTAAGTGTGTGGAGGTGCTTCTGTGCTGAGGCACAGACGGCCTTTGAATGTCCTTTCTTTTTTGTCGTGGCTGTCACCCATCACGTTGATTTTCTGGAAGAAGAGAAATGGCCGTCAATATTTTCTTCCCACAAAATTACTGGCACCGGCCTCTCACCCAGAATGAGAACTGGTCTTCAGAGTGAGGCTGTCATTGTCACGGACTTCTTCGAACTGGTTCTCTGGCAAGCACACTCAGTGCCAGTGTGCTGATAAAAACTTGCCTTTGTAGTCACTTTTGTGGTTGTTGTTCTTAAGGGAAACCGCCTGGCCTGGTTTCTTCTTGTCCCTTCCTCACCATATTAACCATTGGTTGTTTTCAGAAATCAAATGATGTCACTCTTCCAGGAGAACAATGGCCACCAAGGAGACTAGTAAGACATTGCTAAAGGAGTCGAGAGCAGTTCCAGAAGAGAAATCACATATTAGTTTTTGGCAGTGACAGTGTTTTTGGCACAGATGTTTAGCCTCCCCAGCGGACTGCTTGGAAGGGGGCAACGTTCATGCAGAAGCATACCTCCCAGTACATTTGTTAAAATAAAATCAGCCTCATTTCCCAATAGTGTAAATGACATTGGGAAGAAACTCCGAGTCTCCTAATTTATCTCTCCTTACAATACTGTTCAATTAGAGTGGACTTTGTGGAAATTCTGATTTCATTACCCATCACCGCTGCATTAAAATATGCTTTCTGATGTCATGCTCTGAAATACACTCAGTTGTTTGCTACAACTACCTACACACAAATTAGAAAATTATATGACAAGGAGTTTAATACAGCCTGTAGCTGGGACACAGGTCATTACTCAAAGTAGTTGTTCGCATGGTTTCTGGTTTCGCAGTAAAAGAAGACGACTTGAAAGGACTCCGTGGTTTTGATGCTCTTCTGAAATGAAAACATTTAGTGAGTGTGTAGCGTTGGGGTGTCATTAATGTCAGCCATGCGAAAATGCTGTCTCCAGGAACACTCCAGTCATATCCCCCCAACCCCTGTGGAGACTAGGACTTTCCCCTCTCTGGCATTTCGGGCATTGTGCTGGTACTTTTCCAAAAGAGTCTCTTTGGGCAAGCCATTCTAGGTAATCAAACACATAAAACACTCTTGAATGAATAGATGGTCTCAATTTGCTAAAGGTGGTCAAGAATTTCTATAGGAGAACATTTTCCTTTCTGAGAAACCCAAAGTTCATGAGGACATCCTCAACATTAGAAAGCAAGACGGTATAAACACTTCATTTAAAGGTACATAGTATGGGTTCAAAATGATGTGGTGGATAAAAATATAAAAACATCAGATTAGCTTTGCTCCCATTGAACTTCTTCATATGTACAGTTTAACAAAGTCTTATTGATGAAAGCAGAAAAATCTCTGGCATTCTTGATGTGTTTGATGATAGGAAGCACCTCTTAAGTACTGTGTCTGTTGTCTGATTATATTGTCAACACACAACAAAACACTATACTTAATCCCAAAGTTATAAGGAATGAGGCATGAAACATATTGTATTGAGTGAAATTAATAGTATGAGAAAACAAGAGTTGCTCTCTACTTTCTGGCTCTATGCAATCAAATTTGAAATAAGAGAGAAGAAAATAAAGCTATTTTCTTAGGTAAGGAGTAAGCATTAGGAAGTAGTATTCGCTATCATATCGCCAGGGTATTTTGTGGTTGCTGTTATTTTCCTCTCCCCATTCACTGCCCACGAACTGACTTAAGACAAGCAACGCTTAAGGGAACAGGCTAAATATAAAACAGCATTTGCTGTATTCTTTGATTTCAAACACTCAAAGCCAAACTTGGGATAAGAAAATATTTTGCAGTTTCTCGGGATATCAGGTATATGTTGTGCTTCCTACAGTGGATATATACTGTTTTTTTTTTTTTTTTTTAGTTATATACCAATTTTAATATCACTTTCTTATTGCAATGGTTTTTAAACACCCAAGGTGAATTCTCACAAAGAGATTGCCTGGGTGCTGGGAGGTGGGGCAGGGCATCTGGTGACACTCTCACGGTAATAATCTTTTCATTTCACTCACTTTCTATGCTTTCTAATGATAAATTCAAACCATAATGTCCCTCTCCATCCTTTCATACCTCTTTTCTAATCTACAAAACAAAAAAAATGTATTTTTAACTTGTATTGTGAAATAGTCACAAATAGGACTCCAGGGGTTTGTAAATCCTGCTGTATGTAAAGTATCTGATTTTCTTCCAGCTGTCAATTAAATCACAAGGACAACGTAGCCCATTTTATAAAATAAAATATAACTGATATTTGAAAGCTACATGGCTGAAAGTTTTAATTATTTATATTTGAGCTCCTTTTGACCTAGTAAAATGTATAGGAGAGGAACATCTAAGACTTGACGTGTGGATAGAAATTTTAATGTTTCAAGCTGTTCACATCCAACCCAAAACACATTCATTAAAAAAAAATATTGTTCATAGCCAAAGGTTTTATAGTCTCTGTAAAGGGTTTCCCCCTTTAGTGCTTACTTAAAAGGCATTAAAATTTTGGTGTTTTGCTACAGAATCCTACCTGGAAAATATCAATAGAAGTGTTATCAGTTATCAATCCTCCTCATTTGGACATTAAAGGGATTAAAGTTTTTGTCAGCACACAATAAGCTTTCACTGGAAAATAATTAATCCTTTTTGATATTGTTTGTTTTCCTCAAGGTCAGAAAAAGATGTAAACAGATGTACAGATTATCATGCAAATGTTGACTCTCAAAGGAGATGATGCAGGAATCTAAATAAGGCTACCTTCATTCTGAAATAACAAAAGTTCAGACAATGAATGTCTGAATTTACACCTCAAAATCACACCAAACACCGGCTTAAAAAACAAGTTTTCAGTTGTGCGGCATCATTACCACGCTTACAGAAAACAAAAGCAGCAGTCCGCAGAACCATGGTGGTTTGGCTGCTCTTCTGCTAATTTAGTTTGTGCAGAAGATTCACTGTGTGGACCACTTGCTCTTCATCACACTAAATAAACACCTTTAGAAGAAGACAGGGCAGTGATGAATGAAGTAGGACCTTTCCATCTTTCAGATTTCTGCAAGGAGATTTCAGAGGATTCCACAAATAAAATCAATTAAGTAAAAGCTATGGCTGCACAGGGAATATACAACACGATGCACCCATGTAGAATAGATCATGCACATTTATTTTCAGCATTTAGAAATTACTGGTGACAGTGATTCAGTGCCCTTGCCCGTTGTCTTACTGATAACCTAATGTAAATGTATACTGCATAATAGCTTTGCCACTCCGACCTCAATATGGAGTAAATGACAGATAACAAGGAAGTAGAAGCTAGTCAGTTACACAAATATGTGATTTTGAGGCTTTGGTTCATTCTGGTTCCTGCTCAGTTGCCACACCTTGATCAGGAGATGTGGCCGACTTCATTAAAACCTGCTAGTTCTTTTTTTTTTTTTTAAATGTTTTATTTATTTCTAGGAGAGAGAGAGAGACAGCGTGAGCAGGGAAGGGTCAGAGAGAGGGAGTGACAGACTCTGAAACAGGCTCCAGGTTCTGAGCTGGCAGTCAGCACAGAGCCCGACGCGGGGCTCGAACCCACGAACCGCGAGATCAGGACCTAAGCGAAAGTCGGACGCTTAACCGACGAAGCCACCCAGGCGCCCCTAAAACCTGCTATTTCTAAGGTTTAAGATATTAAACATAGTTTGGGCATATGAAGAGTCATCTTTGTTCTCATTTCATTAATAATTTCAGTAAGAGTCCATTCCCCACACTAACTGTCCTCAGGAGTGGAAGTTAAAAGGCTTTGAATAATTTCCCTTACTGCCCTGCAATGATACCTTGGCAGGCCTCCTTCCTTGTCTGAAGATCCTTCCCTGGGTTCGACAATGAAGGTAGAGGTACTCTTTCTCATGAATCATAGTTTTTGTTTTGTTTAGCTTGCTCTAAAGAGCTAAACCAAATTACAGAGTTCCAGACCTGTAAAGACCTGTGAGATTACTCAATCGAACCCATTACTTTATAGCCAAGGCAACTGAGGCTCTCAGAGAAGCAAGGTGACTATCCCAAGATTCCAAGCTGGGGTGAGAGCCATGAGAAACCACCCCCCCACATCTGTTTACTCTCTTGCCATCTTTCAACTAGGTTTTTCCCAACCTCCCCACTGCACAGATGAAAAGAACGGAACCAGGGTCAACAGAAATCACTCACGTGGGAGGAGTGAGCAGAGGTTAGTTTATCAGTGTGGTTAGTTGAGGCCTGGCAGCCACAGGGGGCCTGACCCTGGGGACACAAAACACAAGATCATTCACGGTTCACGGTGGTGGTGGTGGTGGTGGGGAGAAGCAGCGGCAAGCTTTGGCACCGCAGGCACAATGCTGGGCAGCTGGAAGTGGAGAGAATTATCAGGAGAGAAGATCCCAACAGAGTGGGAAAATGACAGGGATGGCAAAGAGGAAGATTACACTGAAATAAAGTTATGTCCACTTGACAATTTCCCACACCCCCAGTCTAGCCACAAGCTAGCTATAGACATGTCTAGAAATACAGAAGCTAAACTACCTTTTAAAGTCCCCCTTAATATTTGTCCTAGGGAGCCTAGGAAAATACATAAACAAACAAACAAACAAACAAACAAAAACCAGACGCATTCCTACCCTCTTTCCCCAACTCATCTGCTATTGTAATATCTGGATTCATTCTTTATAGCCTTTATCACTCCCTGGAATGCTTTGTGTTTATTAACTGTCTTCACATATCTATAATGGAAGGTATATAGAGCAGGGACCTGTCTTTCTTCCTCATCCTGTATCACCAGTGTCTAGCTCAGTGCCAGACACATGGCAGGTGCTCCAAAGGAATGATTAAATTAGGGAACCCTATTGCCCACTTTTAGTATGTAAGCTATTCCTGTAAAGAGGAACAAGAAGGTTGCTAGAGATATCCTAGAAAGTCCTAGGCATTTCCTTCTAGCATGGAAACATTACGGCAAGGACCAAAATAAGTTAAAGGATATCTGATTTAAAAAATTAAATTCCTCATTTAAAAAAATGAAACAGAAAAATCAGCTGGGCAAGCATCCTTTTATGAACTACATTTACTAGCACCTGTAACTCAAAGATGCCAAAGGGGCTCGCAGGATTAAAAAGAGAGGCCAGGGACTGGAGGTGAGGAGGAAGGTGAGCTGTCATGGAGAGAAAGGTAATAACTACTATTCTGACATCAAGGGCTGGTCCACGGTGTGCAGCACAGAGACACCCAACGTGTACTGTTAGGTGCCAAAGAAGAGTTTTAGAGACAAATCTGAGCCCAAATGGTACATCAGCCACTTACTAGCTCAGTGATCATGGGCAAGTCATTTAACCTTTCCAGTCCTCAGTTTCCTTGTCTGCACAAGACAGTAGTAACTATTCCACGGGGTTGTTACGAGGTTCAAACGCAAGAATACATCTAAGCAATTAGCTCAGTGCCTGGCACACAAAGTAGACACTATTACTATTATTATGTGAGCTACTGGTATTGTTATCTAATCTCAGATAATACTCAATAATCAAAGTTAATCTCCACCTGCTTTTCTGAACCAAGAATTACTGCTTTATCCGGGGATTACAATAAGGTCAAGGTGGCAAGTGTGTTTCAGCTCATTTCCTAAGTCAGATGAATTTCTCATGAATGCTTAGGATGTTGGTTGAGGTGCACCAACATTGGTGCTGTGCCGTGATTGACTGTGACGTCTGCCAAGGGTGTGGGGCCAGCCTCGCTCAGTCTAATATTAGAATTGGTAAGCCTCTTCCACTGTGACACAGACCCACAGCTATGTTGATATTACATAACAAAGCACAAAGAAATGGAAAGAACGGCCTAAGAGTCAGGTGGTCTGGGTTCTAATTCTAAGCTTTGCAACTAACTGGCTGAGTGATTTTGTTACAATCATTTCTTCATAAAGTCACTTCCGATTCAAATCCTGTGATTTGCCAGTATTGATTTTTAAAATGTAAGTTAAGTAGACAGAGGGCAGGGCCTGTCCTACGGGAAGTCCTTGGATGGTTATTTGTTGAGAACATTTGAAGGAAAAATAAAAGGCCAGGGCTACCATAGAGAAGTGTAACAGTTAAATATTTTCTGTCCTCATTCAAAAAATTTGACTCTTCCTACCAGTGAAGAATATATTTGAAAGAAGGAAAAAAATTAAAATATTTTTGGCACGAAAAAGAAAATCTGCTCATGCTTAGGGATGCTCCAAGAAAGACAAGGCTGTTGAGAGTATGGTAGCTCTTTAATAACCAAGGCACCATTTAAAAATAGCTGGAATTAATTACAGAGCTAATGACCCATTGAAAGGCTTATTTAAATACCAAAGCCAGTACTGAACAATCATGGAAAATATGGCTTAAAAGGGTTTTAGAGAACAGAAACCAGGAACAGCAGTTGAAACAAAAAACACATTATCCTAGAACACTAGCTACTTTGGTGAGAAACATTCAGGATGTGAAAATCTCAGGGGAGTTCTCACACCGGGTAAGAGAAGCCACTAGGATCAACAGAAAGACAAGAAGATGACACATTCAGTCACCTGCTTGGAAAAGAAGGGCCTCTATTCAGCATTCACCCCTCAGAGGAGGAGAGTCCTTCACAAACAGCCTCCTACCCTCCCCGCCAAACCCTCCTCCAGCCTCTCTTCCCCGTTTCTGATCCCCTGCTTTTCTGATGTACCCACCCATTTTTAATGTGCTATAGGATAAAATGAAAATTTCCTGGGAGAGGAAAATACGTATTTTAATATGTCTCTGTGGCTATTTTAGAGCGGCATTATCTCCATGAGTTTCCTGTGTCTAGGACCTCTGTGCCTCCCATCCACACCATCATAAGCCAAAGAGGAGGTGATAATGCTCTTCGGCGTGCCCTACTTGCCAGGCAAAAGTGATACCGCTGCAGTTCTTAGCTTCTCTCTGTACCAAAATGGCCTTTCTGCACGTCAGTATCCTGGGCGCACACTGGGTGGCCAGGGCTAGAATGGTTTCATTACTTCATTCATGCCCACTTATTAAACGCATTACTCTTACCCTTATTTACTACGGCTCAGACGTGCCTTGTAGTTGCCTTGCTAAGTTAAATGTGTAATGGAATCAAAAGGTTCCAAAGCCCTTGAGATCTCAGTGTGGGGAAGTGGGGGTGGAAGTGAGGCACTCTTGACGTATATTGGTTTCAAGGAGCAAATATAAATTTTAGTATAAATTGCTGCTCACAATAACGCTTTTAAACCAGCAATTATTTATACTGTACTACTCAAGGAACCCTATAATTATTCTGAAAGCGCTTGCCAACGTCTACCCTCTTTCATAATTGCCAACACAGCCTTGTTCAAAAGAATTAGTGGCTATGTTAAAATTCTGTTTGGTATTAGGTTACTGTTTGAAAGAAGTGATTGCACGATCTTGTGATATTTAAGCAAAATGGGGCCAATAAAGGAAAAAGAAATTGTCTTGTATTCACAGGTGGGAAGAGAATGGAGGTGGTGGTTGGGAGGACACTCATATTGTTTGAAGCATTTTTATTTTTTCTGACTTCTTTTCTAAGAAATATGGTCCTCTGCTGAGCAAAAGGACTTTAAGGAAACTTAAAAAAAAAAATGCCTCAAGTGGTAGTTTTCTGAAAGAAGAATGATAACCCATTTCTCCCTCTTCTTGACTCCCACTGCCCAGAAAATATTTTTCTACTTCCGGGCTTTACTCCCAATATTCGTAAGTGAACCTGGGTAGTGATGTTGGAGCCACGGCTGACACATCTCGAAACACCCATCTGTGCAGGTATAGGTCACTCGACATTGTTGACCTATTTTCTGCCTTTTCTTTCTGTACATACGTTTCCCTCACTTGAAAGTGTGGTCCCTCTCTACTTGCCAAAGAAGCAAAGACAGCAGAAGGATTTCAAGTTACCTGAAATGGAAAGGCTTTGGAGTGACTGGGATTTCAGGGGAGTTTTATGGGGGAAAAAACGTGGGAGGTGCATCCTGGAGGCTCCTCTCATTTTTATTTCATGCTCACTTTCCTTCTAGACTCACTCAGTTGCAGACCAGAATTCTCTGCGTTGCCCATCCATCCCCAGACGAAATCTACCCTCAGAACTGAAGGTGCTGTGGATAGCTGCAGAAATAGGAAGAGGGAGGAAGAAAATCCAGCCTGAGCAAAAACTTCTGAATTTAAACCATTTATTCTTGCCTCCTCCCATGCCCCTTTTCTTTTATAAACACATCATGGATAAGTAGAGATCTAAAGCAGTTACCTATCTGAAAAAAGTTTTGTATTATCTATCTAAAATCTTAGGGGAATACAGTTTCCTGCTCTGAGTGTCAAGGCTATTTTCTTTGTTCTGTTTACTCTGCAGGTGAAGAAGATGTTGCCACTGACTGCTCCCCACACTTCTGAGAAGGTGTGATGGGTGAATGTGCCTATGGGCATAAGCCAAAGTCAGCATCTGAGTCCACTGGCCAGGAATGAAGTCCTCTGCACCTTGAAGGTCATAGCTTCCCCTCTCTCTTCATCATTTCAGGCTCCACTGCAGACCCCATCTTTGATTCAAACCTCACTTTCTCCTTCAAAGCCTTCTAAAATGAAGAAACCTTACACATTATGATAAATGTTTCTTTTTACCATTCACATGTCCAGTTTGAACTTCCTTATCTTCCTTTTGTGAATATGTTGCCTTGCCATTATGCCTCTAGGAACATTAGTTTGTCCATCCCAATGCAAAGAGAAATGACAAGGGACAGATTTATCAGAGCATATATTGCTGCATCATCCTCAATGTTGGGGCATCCCCAAATGCTTGATGAGCAATAAGTTCCCAATAAATACTCTTTAAATAGCCAGCCCAGACTGGTTTAATCCCACTGTCACTGAATATGTCTTTTTCTCCTTATGTTCTAAACAAGTTTCTCCTCCTCCTACTTGCTGGCAGGAAGAATTTTCTGCTACCTGTACTGATCCTGTGAAGGCTGAGCTTCAAGTTGCCATGGGAGAGGTCTGCATTATCCCTCTACAGTTACACCTAAAATTAGCCCACTTTCTTAAGTAAGATCTAAGATGCACATACCTGTTCCAATTACCTGGGAACCAGAAAGTGGGGATTTCTGGTCCTAGAAGATGATGTATGAGATGACATGGATGGTTTAGTCTTCATTTGGAAGGAGCAAAAATCACAGCAGTCACTGTTACATGACAGGAAGGGCCAGTGTAGTGATCAGCATGTTTTGGCAAAATTACTTTGTACTATTATGTAATGAGATACAAGCTCAGTCTTGGGAGTTTAAATTTAACCAGAATCAACTGTTACAAACTCTGGGTTCAGAGAATAAACACAGGAAATTCTGTCCTTGGTCCTCTAGTTAGTCAAGCCCACCATCCATCAGGAGCACATTCCCTTGGGCTACAAGAGAAACATCTTGCAAAACAGAAACAAACAGAAGTCATTTTTTAGATGGTTCTTTCAAAGAATTCGATGAAGTAAATTTTCCTCACTCCGAAAACTTTGTGAACATTATGTATTAGCACCACCAGAGCAAACAGCAGTAAATTTCATCTGATCAGAGCCCTAATAAGAAATCTGGTGTTGCTGAATTTCCAAATAGCTGAAGGTTTATCCAAGAAAAAACAAAGAGGATAGTTATCATAAAACACGTTTTATGGAGTATTTCTAAAAGCATGACATATTTCTCTTCTTTTTAAAGTATTTTGAACCGAACTTGCTCTTTCTTGAGGAAGTAACATTATAAAACTTGTTTTAAGGGGAGCCTGGGTGGCTCAGTCGGTTGAGTATCTATCTTGAGTTCGGCTCAGGTCATGATCTCACAGTTTGTGGGTCTGAGCCCCACACTGGGATTTGCGCTGACAGCTGAGAGCCTGCTTGGGATCCTCTCTCCTTCCCCCTCGGCCCCTCCCGAGCTCATGCATGTGTGCTCTTTCTCAAAATACAACTTGTTTTAAAAAGTATTAGTAACTTACCAGAACACTACAAAATTATTCTATATATGCTGTAATGACTTTAAGGCCTTTTAAGATTTATATGACATTTTTTCCCCAAAGCTAACTGCCTCAGTCTGTTGTCCTTCTTATAGTTATTTTCCTCTTTATCAGTTGTTTTCTTCCCATCCATAGTCATATGCTAGATCTTACGTGGCCCTCCTTCTACTTGTAATTAATATTTCACTTTGGAATGAGTTATGTGCTTGGAACGTAACCAGATAGCCAAACTTGTCAGATGATCTGTGGAAAAGCCAATTATGAGTAGGATGTATTGGGTCCAAAGGGATTTCCTCTGGATCAAGCGCATGGGCTGCAGTGCCTGAACTTTGGTACTCTGTTTTGGCAGCCTATAGGCCTATTTGCTTACTTCCTAAATTCTCAGATGGTTGCTGCTGGAAGAGGCTGCAAGACGGCAGATCCATCTAAGTGACATACTGCTGTAGCAGGAAGGCAAAAAAGGTACTCCAAAGAGCACATACTTTAACCTCCCCAGACAAAGTGTGGTGCACAAGGTATGACCATCATCTTTCTGTTATTTCCATTACGGCTGGATCATTTTACTGACAGCATATTCAGTTTAAGAAAGTTTCTTGATCTCTTCTCAATGACTTCAGGAAGATATGTTTTAAGAAATGGCAAAATGACTTAATATCACTTCATCAAGACAAATTTTATGCTCTAAAAAAATGTTCTAATCCAAATATCCATACTTTATANTTTTCCCCACCACCCCCTTATTACAGACAGTCAAAAGTTACTCTGGTTGTTTTTTCTTAAGGAAGCAATTTAAGTTACAACCAGAAGCCTGCGAATGATTTGAATTTGTGGTTTTGGTTCATTTTTGGCCCATGTCAGCCAATCATGTGTAATCCATATCCGGGAAAGCAAAAAGTTTATCAGAGCAACTCTTCACTTGTGCTCCCTATGAGGCTGTATTAAATTTAGATCTCTCGAGAGATTCTGACTCACTTCTTAGGGAGATTCAGATTGAAAATGATCCTACAGCCACCAAATGCAGTCTGGCTACATTTTAAAATGTACGTCACTGTAAAAACACTGAGTGACAAAACTGCTTTTGTAAAATTCTTTTCTATTTGTCTATTGTTGTTTTCAAGAGTATCTTCTGAAACAGTCAAATTCATGTGACATAATCAGGGTCAGCTTGCCCTAGTCACACCCTTAACATTTCATTAACACAGGAACTGAACTGCCAGTCCATCTTTGGTATGTTTATGCTTAATATGTGTATTCAAGTGCATATCCTCCCTCTAATGTGGATGCTTGGGCAATCTGTCCATCTGCCCTTAGCAGCTGCTAATATTTAACTATAATTTTAGGCTACATTTTTTTTCCTATTTAAAAGTGACACAGGCATACTGAACAGAATTTAGAAAATCTTGGGGCGCCTGGGTGGCTCATTCGGTTGAGTGTCTGACTTCGGCTCAGGTCATGATCTTACGGTTTGTGGGTTCGAGCCCCGCGTCAGGCTCTGTGCTGATGGCTAGCTCAGAGCCTGGAGCCTGTCTTCAGATTCTGTATCTCTCTCTGTCTCTCTCTAACCCTCCCCTGCTCACGCTGTTTCTCTTTGACTCTCAAAAATAAATAAAAAACATTAAAAAAACAAACAAACTTAAAAAAATCCAGAAGAGTAAAAGGAAAAAATGTATTCACAGTCTTCATTCTCGAGATAATCAAGGCTTATAAAATGTAAACACATTTGTACATACGTATCTTCACACACACACACTGGTGGTAAGGTTTTAAAATATAAATGTTCCATACCAGGGAAAGTTTTATCTTTTTCAAACATGGATAATGCAAATTAATTATAAATAACAGAAACATAATTATGAGGATAAGAAAGTAATGAAGAAAAGTTTAAACTCTGACTTTGAAACGAATACAAGAATTTCACCCAGTGTCATAGATTCAGGAAAACTTGAAGAAGACACCTTAACCACAAGATGGCTCCCAAGGTTTTGGACCCTGTTCTGTGATATAATGGATATAAATTGTAAAATACCAGCACATTTAAAAAGAAAAATTTTTAATGTATCTTTTTGAGAAAGAATGAGAGACAGAATATGTATGAGTGGGGGAGGGGCAGAGAGAGAGGGAGACACAGAATCCAAAGCAGGCTCCAGGCTCTGCGCTGTCAGCACAGAGCCTGACACGGGGCTCAAGCTCACGAACCATGAGATCATAACCTGAGCTGAAGTTGGGACACTCAACCAACTGAGCCACCCAGGCACCCCTATCAGCACATTTGAAAAAGGGTCAAGGAAAACAGAAGAAAAGTAAATGTTAATCCATAATTCTATCCATCTAAGTTGCAACTCTCCTAAAGTGAAGAGTCAGCCTATCAAAGCAAAGCCAAAATGAGGTGAATGTTCAAATATGCAGACAAAAATCCCTGTTACTGAAACAAACCACAAATAGTTGCTTATTAGCACCTACTATGTGTAGGATTCTGACGATGCAAATACCAGGTATGCCAGACAACTGCCCCACCCTTTATGCTTCTCTTTGCCTAATCAGATACATCTGCAGCTTTCCACATGGGATTCCACTTATTTTAAAGTGTCTAAAGTGACATTCTAATGAATAGAAGATACTAAACAGACTTCTGAGTTAGATGGTATCTCACTTCACTTCAAAATGAAGTCTACCTTGTAAGTTTGATTAGGGAATTGTCATGAGATTTTGGCCCATATGTGTATTTTTCAGTCGTTGCAGTGGTCAAGAACATGTAGGATTCCAGTTCTGCCACTTATATAGAGCTCAGGGAAATTTCCTTGAGCTTCAGTTTCTTCATTTGTAACAGGAGGATCTTACCACTCACCTCACTTCACCCAACAGTGTTCTAAAAAGAAAATGAGATAGTACAGTGCTTCGGTGTTGGGGGCTTCTCAGTAAATGGTAGCTCTTATTGTACACCCCCAAGGAGCCTATTAGGAAATTGGCTCCCCACTGGTCCAAATCAGGAATTTTCCTGTGTGGTCACACCAGAGACCCTGCTTATCAGCAGACACGGGTTCTAGTTCACTGTGGTTCATCCTTAGCAGCCACTGGGAGATTACTCCACTACGGTAAATACACACACAGGTAACAATGGTCTATATGTTTACTGAGCAGCAAACATGGCACTCAAGATTGGATAGAACACTCCTGGTATTCCAGGGCCCAGGATGCAGAGTTCACTTTGTGCTCTCACAGGCAGTCTTCCACACACCTCCTAACTGGAGCATGCATGTCACCACACACTTCTTTCCTTTAGCTTGTGAATGATGTCGAGACAATGAATCTACTGTTGGAGATACACATGCTCACATATGCTTGCCTACAGCATGGCTGCGGCCATGGAGACAGGGTTGAAGGACTCTGGGGTTAGACACCTCAATTCAAATCTCAGTTCCTAGTGTTCCTCCAAGAACACTGTGTGATCTTGTACAAGTCACTTTAACCTTTCTGCTCCCTGGTTCCCTCAGCTAGAAAAGGGAGATAGCAACAGTTCCTACTTAGAGAGCTGAGGCAAGTTAAGGGTGATCATGCATGTTGACTGCTTAGCCAGTGCCTGGCATATAGAAAAGGTTCAATAAATGTCAGTTTGCGTTGTTACTCTTACTGACTTTATCCTAATCTGGTGCTCTTCACATCTGCCTCACCAACTAGAACCTTCTTTCAGAGCTGGGTTTTTTTTTTTCCTTTTAACTTGTAGTGATGATAATTTGGTAAGAATCATCCATACCCTCCGACCCTGTTACTTTACCTTTACTTATGAAGACTGGCTAGGGTTTGGGGTACAAACCAGGGCTGCAGAATACTGCCTTCCTGTGTCTGCAGCCTCTTGTGCCATAATAAATCTGATCTTTTAGTATCTGTGACAGTCCTCTAACCAAGAACGATGGGGCCTGCGAAAGCAAATCACCTCTGACTTGTTGAACTTTTAACAAGCTTATTGTTCAAAGATATCGCAGGGTGGGGAATCAGTGAAGATTCTAGTTTAAACTATTTTCTCAATATAAACTAATGATTATTCTAAGAAAATCATAAGAAAGCAAAAAACATTGATATATATTTTTTAATATTTTAAACGTTTTTATTTATTTTTGAGAGGGAGAGAGAGATACAGAGCGCAAGCGAGGGAGGGTCAGAAAGAGAGAGGGAGACGCAGAATCTGAAGCAAGCCCCAGATTCTGAGCTGTCAGCAGAGCCTAACACAGGGCTCGAACTCACGGACCGCGAGATCATGACCTGAGCATAAGTCGGATGCTAAACCCACTGAGCCACCCAGGCACCTCAAAAAAGCATCAATATTTAAATAACTTGCTACCCTAATAATACCCGAGTTAAAACCCTATAACCAGTGCAATAATAGCATCATTATACTTTGTTTTTCTTTCTGCTCTTTAGGGCTTTTAAATTCAGTGCCACAACCAATGGCTTACAAATTCCTATGGGCAAGCAGTGACCTCCCTGTGAGCTCGGTGAATATTATCTATTGTGCTCTACCAGTATCTCAGCAAAAAGATAGTGTTCTTGAAACCTCAGTCTTTGCATTGGCCCATCAGAGCTTTGAAGAACACTGCCTTCTTTTCATGTGGGCTGATTTCAAGGGACAATAGAGGATTAACAGAAGACAACACAAGCAGATTTAGATAAAATTGGTGTATTCCTCAGAATGCTTCCATAAAGGTAAATTCCACAGATAAAAATAAAAAAGGAAGAAAAGTCAGTATATTTCTTTCTTTATTTTTTATTTTAAGTTTTAAAGGAGCTGTAACCAGAGACTCAAGTAGTGTTGCTGTTCAAACAGGATTGATTGCAGGCGTAGTAGAGGTGGCAAAAATAATTCTGCAAATGCAACTTACAGTGTGCATGCTATATGTAATCTGTTTTTATGTATTCATTAGAAGCATCTGGAATACCTCACCGCTAAATAATGAGATAAATTGCATTTGTCCAGTATAGTCCCATTTATATCAGGCCTTGAGCCTAGACCTATGCTATTCAACAACCTACTCTATCTCATTCATAATGGATTTTCTCTAAATGATCTGTTTCATGTTAAAATTAGTGATAAAGGTAGTTTCTTAATGGGATAGGCAGCAGGCCATAGCAACTGCTGAAAGCATAACCTAATGGGGATAACTTAATTATTAGCTCTATCACCTACACAGAACCAGGATTATAATAAAACTCAATTTGGCTCAGATATATATATATATATATATATGTGTGTGTGAGTGTGTGTGTGTGTGTATATATATTTCATCCGTGTTTTTTTTAATTAGCTAATTATGATGTGACCTGAATTGAGAAAGTCAACATATCCCCTTGAACAACCACTCAAACACTTAAGGAAATGAACTGTCCTTGAACTCAGGCCAGGTATTTGATGGATTAATAAATGTCACTTGCTTCCTGGCTCGAAGACTGAAGTTAATTCTGATACGAGTTTCTTGCCCACCTATCCCTTGATGTCGTTGGTAAATTGTTAAGTAAGCATTTGGGTAATAGGATGCAAAGTTAATAACAGAGGTCTATAATTAACATACGCTCATATGTGTACTCTAAAAATAGGGTACCAAGGAAAGTCTTCTTATTAGGCAATGCCATCAAGAATTAATTGGTTAAAGTCTATATAGTCCAACTGTATATAAATAAAATGTATGATTATTATAATTATGGAGAGCACAGTTCAAAATCCACTTAAAGTTCAAAGAATACTGATTTATACATCTAAGTACAGACGCAAATATTTAACTATTTAAAAATACTTATTTTATTGCCACCCGAATGTTTTATAAGTATTACCTCTTAAGTTTTACCTTTTCCCTCTTAATAAAGGGTCTGAGATGATACAAAAAAACCCCCACATAATTCCATTACTGTCATTAATAACATCGTTATAATGTTATTTTAATGGGGGGGCAAATTTGGTCATAAGAAGGGAAGGGAGAAAATTTAGTGTTTCCTTCAGAAACTGTCATGTTAATGACAGTGCATGATGGTGGATGATTAGGGAGAAGGTGATTTAATAAATCCCCTTTGCTTTACTAAAGGCTAAGTTTACGTGGAGGAGAGAACAATAAATAAAGCTGGGTTCCTAGCCTCCAAATCTTTTACATTACTCGACGTGGGGAGATGAATAGAGGAATGTGTGGTAAGTTGTAAAGATCGGCATAACATTCATATAGCAAACCAGACTTTTTGAGGGAATTCAGGAAGATCATGTGTCACGTGATCCGGGCCAAGAAGGGTGATTAGCACAGCTCAATAGGCACTGGGAATTGTGATGGGAGGGGGAGGCCCCAGGAGGAGCATGCATGGTTTGTTCAAAGAGAGGCACGCTGTGTCTCCAAAGAAGGGTGGACGAAGCCAATGGGAACAAAGTAGGGAGTCCTAATCTTAGGTGCAAAGTTGCTGAGTCCTAATCTTAAAGGGTCTTAAACATTGGACTTATTTTCCAAGTTGCTTCAAGTCTTTGGAACAGGGGAACATAGTCAGACCCATGTATTAGATCTGATATTTTGTTTCATTTGCCCCCAATATTCCGCCACACAAAGCTTTTGGGTTTTCAAATTTGTTTCTAATGATTGGTAACCAAGGACTTTCACACTACAGTTCACACTTCCAGATTCTCTTGAAAAATCAAAAGCCCTGGCAAGGGTGGACCAGTTATTCTAAATGGAGACAGCTGGTCAGAGCCAAGGGCGGTGGCTTGTCCCAGATGGCATATGTGCTGTCCAGAGGTCCAGATGCCTTTTCTATCTCATACACCGCTACCACCTGCCTTCTCTTTTAAAGAGATGTTTTCTTTCACCACAGAGTCTTTTTACCAATGCAAGCAGCACAAATTAACTTAAATGAGTTCATTTATAGTGATTACCTCTGGCTTTTTTTTTTTTTTTTTGCTAATGCATTACTTTCCCCCTCCTTTTTTGTCCCTCAGGCCAATGACATTTCCCACTTACTCCCTTATTTAAAGGTGAAATGAAGTACTTTAATTTTTTATCTTTTGAAACTAAATACTTTTAAATATAACATCTTTGGGTTGAAAATGAAGACGTGATAACGAGTGAGGCCATAATGAACATGAGGTATAGAACATGTTCTACAGGAGGATTCCTCAGCCTCAGCACTAGCGACGCTCTGGGCTCGGTAATTTCTTTATTCTGGGTAGCTGTCCTCAGCATTATATAGAATGTGTAGCAGTATCCCTGGACTCTATCCACCAAATACTAGTGGCATTCTCCAGCTGTGATCATCAAAAACATCTCCAGGCACTGACAAATGTCCCCTGGGGGTCAAAACTTTCTCCAGTTGAGAACCACTGTTGTACATGGAGAAGAGCTTCCAGAAAAACAAGCTCTGGGTAAGAGAGCAGTGCTCTGCTGGAAAATGGACAGGATGACACCTTATATCTGCTGCTGTCACTCCCACCCCTGTGCATCCTTCTATTATGCCAGAGACAAAGGTTCTCCCAACCAAGGGGAGGTGGAAGAGCTGGGCAGCCTCAGCCAGTGAGACCAAAATAGCCCCCAAAGGGCTTCCTGCCAGTGAGAGTCTTCAAAGGTACTCAAGAGGCAGCACCGCAGGGCAGGCTCCTCTTTATAATGCTCTCTTTTATGGACGTAGTTGCTTGATTTACTCTCAAGACCCAAACTTCCCCATTCACACACCTTGGCCAAGGGCAGGGTCAGAATGCTTCTGAGAAGAGTAGCCATTTCTCCTCAAACCAGGCAGTGGTGAGATCTGGTCTGGTCTGGTTGGCAGAGGAGGACCTGCTGATGCTAAAACCTGCTGGTTGGAGGCAGGCCAAGCCCAGAGCTCAGAATACCTCAGACCACATTCCTGGGCTTCCCCATCCAAAGCACAAGCAATGGGGCCTCTGAGCTCACACATCTGAGAGTTCCCTTCATGTTTCCTGTAATGAAATTAATCTTGAATCTAAGCATTATTGTTAGATTAGCAAACCATCAGTACAGATTTTGTTCGTTTTCCTGGTATAAGGAAGAAAAGGCAAGGTTCTTTTGTGGGGGAGGAGCGGGCAGTCATTGAATGACAAAGCCAAGAAGTAGGTAAAAGTTGACTGGAGAGTTTTGATATTTTTCATATGGATTTCGGGTTGGATTGGTTTTGAGCGAAGAAAAAAAAAAATATGAAGATTAGGGCATTTCCTGGAGTGTAAAATAGACCGGCTGATGATACGGCTTACAAGATCATCTTTTTGTGGTTAGTGCCTTTTCACACTTTTTTCTTCTGGCACATAGTATCTGATCATTTGTCTGTGGTGAGAGTATTGTATATAGAAAATTGGTTGAATTAAAATAATCAACAGAACAGGCTCGTTTTCCATCCCTTCTCAAAAGAAGCCAAAGACTCCATTTTTACAAAATTCAAGCCTTCTGAATGATATTGGCCAACATGTAGTAGATACTCAACGTGGCTTAGCTCATGACAACAGTGATTCTGGTCATCAGAATTTGGGGGGAGGGGTGGTGGTGAAAAGTGAAAACAGGACAACAGCAAAGAGAAAATGACAACTGGCCGCCTCATTCAGTAAATAATGAGTAAATGAAATAGCAGTCACCCCCGAAACACAGACCGTGTTTACAGCAAGGACAGCTCGAAAGGATGCGCCAGCTCGGGCAGGGGGAGCAGGAACAAGACGGGGTAAAAGGGGGACAAGGGCAAAAGGAGGGTTTGAGTAAGTTAAACCTACTGTGACAAAGAAGGGACAAAGAGCAGGGCTGGGCAGCTGAAGCATCCTTTTATTCACAAATCAATGGAAGCTATTCAAGCCAATATGGTTTGATTTAGCAGATATTAAGCGCCAACTACAGAGATGCAAATACGTCAGCGAAAGGAGAGCAAGACAAACAGGAGAAACCCACACGGGCTAAAAAAGGAGCCGAGAACAGAGACTGACATTTAAAGACCAGATGGAAAGGATAGGAAGAACCAGAGAAAAGTAAGAGGATGTGCGCATGACATCCTCAGACTGAGGGGTAAAGGGGGCAGATGCAATGATCCCTCTGCTTTTTCGTCCTCTCAGAGAAAAGAGAGAGAAATGGTCACGGACCACGGGTCATGCAATACAAGCACAGGCATTTCAGAAATATTTGTTGAATAACTAAATATACGTGGAAAGTTTCTTCCTTTCTGAATTCGACAGGAAGTTAAGAAGATTCTTACATGATACTGTGTTAAGTTTTTGCTGTCTGGGGATGCTAAAAATCACCAACAGCTTTAAGGAGGATTTTTAAAAACAGCTATCCATTTAGAAATTTCTGTGAGCCTCATCTTACATCCCTGACACTGGTTCGTGTCATGGGTTCGATTCGGGGGTCATGCCACAGTTATGAGAGCACTAGACCAGGAGTCAAGAGATGGGGGTCCCCAAACCGGCTTTGCTGTCAAGTGTGTGATCCTGGGCCAGCCACTTAACCTTTCTGAGTTTCCCATACCTCTGGAGGAACAGCCCGGACTAGGTAATTCTCAGGACCCTCTTACAATCCTGCACATGCAATGAAGAACATGACCATGTTAATGATGGATTTTGCTCTGTGTCTATCCTGCCTTGTATGCCGAGTTGAATGCTAGCGGCCCCATTCCTCATTTTGCCTGCTAGTGGCCTGTCAACAGTACTTTATATAATCAATTCTGGAAATGTTTACCCATCTGTATTATCTGAGGGTTGTTATTTACTGTTCCTGCTATTTTTTTTCTTGGGGTGGGCGGAAAGGAGGAGGGGGGGGAATTTCACTGTGCCTCTCACAGGGGACCACAGCAAACAAGAATAGATTTTCACAGTGCTCAGCACGAAGGGACACCGTTCTGCTGGCTTCTCTGACACAGTTTGAATTCCTTGTGATGGTATATTTGAAGTGGTTTCCTGTGTTTTTCTGTTCTTTTAAAGCGACATTAAAGCTCTGGTGCATATGGTCCTCTGTGCTGTCACTCGGGTGAGATTAAGTTTTTGCCCTTTCCTATGAAAACACAAATAATTATGCAATCAAACCTTTTGATAAAAATGTGTAGGCTTGTTGCTGAAGAGTAAAACAGGCCTAACGCATCACTTACAGCCTCTTTTAATATAATATCACATGCAAGCTCTTTGCAGCACTCAGATGAAGCATGACCAGTGAAACAATTGTGGCAGAGGAGCGGGAGACTCTGATTCTAGTCCTTAACCGCTACTAACTTAACCTGGGCACACCATTTAATCCCCCACCTACCTAATTTGTGAAGTAAACATACCGGACCAGACTGCCTCTGAGGTTGCTTATAAGTCTAACATTCTATAAAATGCCCACTAGCTAAGGGGCTGATGTTTGTATAGCTACATCACCTTCCACCATCAAAATTCTGCTCTCCCCTCAGGAGTTATCAAAATTCACTCATCGGAACACTGTGCCAACACATAAATTGACCTCACCACTGTTCTGTCGCCTCATTAAAGAGTTATCATTCGTGCAAAAGTGTGGGGCGTAAGGGTGATGTATATAAACGAAACAACATCCCGATGAAACACCCCAGAGCATTCTGCAGAGATCATAAATCCCGACATTCTGAGGTGGGGAGAGGGAGGCCTGACCTCTGTGTTCTGTGCAGGACACTCCAGAAGTCTGCAGAAAAGGCACTGGGTATACCTCATCTTCAATATCCACAATTTGGATTTCAGACCTTAAGACAACATAGAAAAGTTGAGTAGCTTTAAATATAGAAAGCCACTCAATAAATGCGTATAAAGTGGATTCATTTGTTGGAGATGTCCCACACTCCATGTGGTCAAGATAGAGCGGGGTGGGGGGTGGGGAGAGTGACTTGGAACCCCATGAGAAACCAATAAAAAAATGAGCATGAAGCCTCACATTTGTACAGTCTTGCACAACTTTCCCAAACACTTGAATAATTTGGGCAAATCCAACCACAACAAATACAGGAAGTATATATAACTCAAGGGGCTAATGAGCCCACAGCTATCACAGATAGCTGGACTGTCCTGCTTTTATCATTGGTAGCCAAACAACAAGAGTGGCACTCAAGTCATACTCTATGCCCCCGTTAAAAAAAATAATAATGCCAATAATAAAACAGCATTCTGAAGCACTTACTGATGGGCCAAGCCCCTTAAATGTATTATCTCATTTAATCCTCAAACCCATGCGCTGAGGACGGTGTCATCATTATCCTTGTCGGCAGATGAGAGCTGAGTCAGTTAACTGGGCTATGGAGAGGAAGTGAAATCACCTGCACCCTGGATAACTCTGCCGAATGCCAGTGTTTACCTTGAACGCATGAAGGAGAAACAACCCGAGAGGCAGCTGGCAATGATATTTACTTCTTCACGGTGTGGGCCCAAGTCCTGACTAATGTATTAAATTGCCAAGCATATCTTTAAATAAACGAGTGCTCCAGCCTCTCAAATTCAAACAACAATCTTCAATGTAATAATTACACTAGCTGTGACACGAGCCTCGCCGAGAGTGTATTTTTATTTTAACAAGCTTGAGTAAGTGCACGAGTGTGGGCTGAGCTTTTTGCTCGACAGTCAACACTTGAAAGCTGGCTCCAACCTTTAATTTAAGCATTCGCTTGTAGCACCAACAGGGCTACGGGGTTTCTAGTATCAAAGACACACTCCTCCACTCTTTCATGGCCCTACTTCTGTAAGCAGCGTGATTGAACTGCGGCACCACAGAACTTGTTTTCCCTCCTCCTGACAGCGCAAGCCAAAACACCACTGCCCCATTCATCTTAGCGACATCATAATGAAGTCCCTGAATCAATTTATAACAAGCAAAGTGCAAAGATCCACTGAAGGAGTCTTGTGGCGGATGCCTTTCATATATCTCTCAAGAGCACACAAGAGGCAAAGTGTCTGCACAGAAACCCAAATCATACCACGGAAGGGTCTTTTGCTACATCCAAAAACGCTTTTTTATTTGTTCCCCCTGAAGTGATCAAGGGGGAAAGAAGATACCGAGAACATCTGCTTGTTCCTAACGATTCCATGGGCCTTAAAAATGTTTGGCAACCTCCTTCAGTGGCTTCCCACCCACTTCTGTATAAAGAACAAGGCCCTTGGAAAGACAGCCAGGGTCTTTCATGGTCTGAAACACACTGGCCACCTCCACCTGCCTCGTCTCCTGCAGTCCCTACAGGCCACACTCAACTACCTGCTGTCCCCCCAACTCACCTTACTCCCTGTCCAGCCCTTTGAGAATGTTCGCCAGCTCTACTCTTTGCTGGGAATACTTTCCTTCTCTTCAAAGCTCAGCCAGGCCTTTACCTCCTCCCTCCAGAGGGCTGTCCTGCCCCAGGGCTGAGGAGGGCTCTTCCTGTATGCTCCCTTCGCATCTGCCCTTGCTCTAAGCTGGCACTTGCCCCGTGTTGTGATTTTATGTCCACCTCAGGTCCTCAATGGCCTGTGAGGTCCTTGCAGGCAGGGACTGCCTCTTTTCATCTCTCTGGGTCTAGCACTTTGTACACAGTGCCTGGCACACACCAGAGGCTCAGTCAATATCTGTGTCTGTACTGCCTACCCTCGTTCCACCGAAGTGGCCCAAAAGAGCCCCCAACCTCAATCTGACTGATGGCTCGATCTGAGAGTCTGGAACAATGTGTTTCTGTGGGATTCCTGTGGTGCTGTAATCTTGGGTCAGAATCGCAAGGAGGTTAGAGACACGGCCTTGAGTGTCTGACAGGCCGGGCTTCCCTAAGTGCTAGCTCTGTGATCCTGGATGGATGGTCTGTCTCTTGGAGTCTCAACTCTGTAAAAAGTGGGATGAAAGGCTCACATGAGTATTCAATGTGGTAATAATGCATTTCACAGCGCTTGGCACAGAAGAAGCACTTTAAACATGGTAGGCTTAGGCTGTGTAGTACTGTTTACAGTGGCAGCGCTTGGTATAATAGAGAATTAGAAGCCTCCTATGTTATATGATGAGGAATATCATCAAAGTGCCCCTTTGGTCAACCCCCATCTGATCAGATCACAGAACTCCTATCTCCGGGCACCAGCAAAGGCCCAAGCTAAAATGCCGGGGCAGTGGCATTAAAAGTGTGTACCAGCTAAGATTTGGCAATGTCATTACCTCCCTATGTACATGATGTGTACCGTTCTCCATGTGAACACAGTGATATTAATAACAGCACTTACTCAGGGTCTACTATGTACTAAGTACCTGTTATGGGTAAGACATCATAGTAAGCACCTTCTATCTATTACTTTCTACTTTCTAAAACCTCCATGAGGTCAATTTGATTTTTGTTTTCTAATTGAAGAAATGGAGGTTTAGAGAGGTATGTGACTTGCCCAAGATCCTTCAGCTAGCATGTAGCATTTCTGGGACTTTAACCTCATTTTTGGAAAAATCTCCAAGTCCACTCAGGCTCTTATACCTATGCCAAATGTCTCACATTGCTTCCTATTCATTTCTGCCATGCCATCTGGAAGAGCCAGGGGAGAAGGGAACACAAGACCACAGCAGTGAGCTGGGGCAGAGGGAAGGGAGAGGCGCAGTACTCAGTATTCATGAGGAAGGAGGGCGACTCTGCCCTCAGCTGCTAAGCCAGGAGACCCCAATGAGCACTGAGAAGGGAGACGCTGGACCAAAAACACAGCCTGTTTGCCTGACACCATCCTTATGGACGGTCAGAACCTTTAGCAAAGAGCTAAAAAGCACACAGGAAGCATGAAGTCACGAGAAATTCTTATTCCTATAACTATATCACTGTGTCTTCTGACACACTTTCTCATCCTGTCCTCCTCACAGGTCAGTCAAGAGCCAATGCTGGAAGGCAGGAAGGCAGGAAGGCAGGAAGGGAGGGAGGGAGGGAGGGAAGGAAGGAAGGAAGGAAGGGAGGGAGGGAGGGAGGGAGGGAAAAAGAAAGGAAAAACAGGGTTGCTCTCAAGCCTCTGTGATATAGACTTATGGCTTTGTATACATACTTGACATATATACATGTCTTTAGTTTCTCTTCTGTACAGTCATAGATTCAATTTTATGTTTGTAAAGTGGTGGTACAAAGGAATAGAGAATAAACAAAATGTGTGTTAAACGACAGTGAAAAATTCCAAAGCCTTGAGTCTAGAGAATATCTTCAGTACTAAGTGTATTATTTATATTAAAAATGTATTAGAACGCCCTAGTCTTTTAGTAAGCTTTTTACTGAAGTGCCACATACCTACAGACACAGGCCCGCATCACGAATGTAAGCCTGATCAATTTTCAGAGAGTGAACACTCTTAGATCAAGAATAAAAATGCCTTTTGGTTTTTAAATGGTTTCCTATGCCTGGGTCAAAACCAGTGAATAATGCCAAACCTAATGTGTAAAATTTATTTTTTTAAGTTCAGTTAGCAAGAAAATGCTAGAAGTTTTATAAAATGTACTGCCTCAAAAGAGCCATTTTACTTCAAAGAGGATAATTATCTTGGGCATTTGGAGGAAGTTTTGTTTTCTTTTTCACCACAAGTAGGCATATAGTTATTTCTCTCACCCTTTTGCAAAGGTTACAGCTTCGCCTTCTCAACAGCCCAAGGAGAGGATGCTATCTTCATTTCCTTCCTCTCCACTCCCATCCTTCCCCCACATTATCACTGCGAGCTGTTCTGAAACTAGGCCATCTCACTCCTCTTTGCCCTCCTCATTTTGGGCAGATCCAAGAGGAAATGAGGTGCTTTTTCTCACGGGCAGGCTAGCTGGCGGCCACTGTATAACCTCTGTGTACACAGTGAGTATGTTTCAGCTGATGCCTTTAATTGGCTAATAAAACTGTGCCCGGAGCCAGGGATCCCGACCCCCTGACACTGATCTGGCTCTATGGGCACCAACCCCTCTCTGGGTTACAAGAGTCAGGAGCAAGACCCTGGAAAAACAGAATGTGCCAAAATTCATTTGCTCCCATTCGCTGAGAGCCTATTGATAGGAGATCAAGAGGCACTGGACCTGCATGGCCCCTATTTGGTAACAACGAAGAGGCCAATGGCCCAGCCACATAGGACGATGTAAATGCCTATATGTTAGATGCCAACAAAGCGATTATAAAATTAACAGCAAGTATCTGAGCACGGCTTTCTAACTGTGAGCTATTTTTCACAAGAAATTTCAGAGAAGGTTGGACTTTGATACATTTAATTAGTAAATGGAACTGATTCTGCCAAAAGCACATCTGAAGTTAGTTGACGGCTTGATCTTCCTGCCACGCTGTGAGTGCCAACAGATACCTGGGCAGAACTCTTCCCTCCTAGAGATCTGACGGAGCACGGATGATGGACGGCGGGTGAGGGGGGCCCCCCTCGTGCGGTGGCAGGACCCGTGAGGGTCTTCTTTCCACCACCGCACACAGTAATAAAATTCCCCAAAGTGCCCCCAATACTGGAAAAGTCTCCCATTGGTCAGGATTTTGGGATAGCTCTGGAAGTCACAGTAACAGTACAAAACATTTTTTCCTCGGTGTAAGCCCAAACTGAAAAGACAAACAGCAGTAATTTACTACAGTGTTTGCTAATAGGTAGGTTGCAGATGATTAAAGATAAATCGTAAAGCCTCTGTAAACCACAATTTCATACCAAATCTCTGTTGTATTCAAGAAGAAAACAACTCTGAAAATGTAACATCAGCAATGATTTTGGTCTTCTGTGGCCATTAAATGGGAAGACTTTATAAAGAAAATAGAGATCAGAAAACTTGTTCCTGAATTCGTGTTTGAGAGTGTTTTGTGAAATAGAAATCATGGCTCATCAACTAAATTTATCTATATTTAAAGCCCTTTCTATCGTTACCTCGTGCTTTGGTACAAAAATCTCCTGTCTCCTACAATCAACGGCAGAGCGGTGTTTCTCAAACTTTGTGGCGTCTGGATCCTGTTACGTACTTAAAAACCCAAAAGAGCTTCTGCTTACGTGGGTTATATATCAATAATTACTGTATAAGAAATGAAAACTGAGAAAGTTTTAAAAAATATTTACTTACAACTAATTTAAAAATAATGGTAATAAGCTCATTACAGATTAACAAGTATTTTTTAGGAAAAATATGTATATTTTTCCAAAAACTGTAAATCAGAAGAAGTCTTTTTTGTTTTGCTTTGTTTTAAATTTTTACACCTCTCTTTCATCTCTAGCTTAATGGAAGAGACTTGGATTCTCGTACCTTCTTCTGCATTCAATCTGTTGTGTTCTTTGGTTGAAGTGAAGAAAATTGGGCCTCACACAGATATATAGCTGGAAAAAGGAGGTGTATTTTATAGCTTCTTCAGCTAATTTTGGATAGCCTTTGATACTACACCATAACTCCCCAAGTGGTGGCTTATTTTAATGTATTTATTTTGAGAGAGAAAACATGAGCAGGGGAGTCAGAGAGACAGAGAGAAAGAATCCCAAGCAGGCTCCTTACATCAGCACAGAGCCCACCACGAGGCTTGAACCCACGAACTATGAGATCACGACCGGAGCCGAAACCAGGAGTTGGACACTCAACCAAATGAGCCAGCCAGACGCCCCACCAAGTGGTGGTTTCTTAAAGGTTAGTTTGAATATGAAACCTGAAATCCTATCATTATTTTTTGTACTCTGTTGAATTCAAATAGTTTGGCATATTTTGTACTTCAGCTTAAAAAAAATTTTTTTTAATGTTTGTTTTTGAGAGAGAGTGAGAGAGAGAGCAGGAGAGGGGCAGAGAGAGAGTAAGACAGAGAATCCAAGTAGGCTCCAGGTTCTGAGCTGTCAGTACAGAGCCCCACATTGGTTTGAACTCACAAACTGTGAGATCATGACCCGACCCAAAGTCGGACACTTAATTGACTGAGACCCCCAAGCACCTGTTTTTTTGTTTTTTTGTTTTTTTTTTAATGTTTATTTAGTTTTGGGACAGAGAGAGAGAGAGAGAGAGAGAGAGAGAGAGAGAAACATGAGTGGGGGAGAGGCAGAAAGGGAGACAGCGGATCCAAAGCAGGCTCTGCACTGAAAACAGAGAGCCCCATGCAGGGCTCAAACTCACAAACCCTGAGCTCATGACCTGAGCCAGAGTCAGATGCTTAACTGAGCCACCCAGGCACCCCTATATTTTGTACTTTGAATGAATCTTCTACCCATGTATTGGTCACTTGGAAACTATTAGTTCACTGAGCATCACATGCAGATGCTGACATATTTCATTACCAAATGAGATTATATCCACTAATCATATTTATTAATATCACCACCTACATCGTCAGAAAAGTCTTTAGATATCGAGAGGCAGTCAAATGCATGGTATTGGATGCAAGTGTTTCAAAATTCTATTTGGCTGAAAGCTTGAATTTACTGCCAACTGTTTTTCTTGAAATGATGGGCTCACTTGGTTCATTTTTGCGAAAATAAATGACACATACCCAGTTCTGAAGAGCCAGAGTCAGTCGTTCTAGTAAGTAAAATGGCACTCCACTCAAAAAGCAGCTAGTTCAGCTGTTAACTCAAACAATGGCACAGGACTTTTCCCTGGAGACAAACATCTTCGTATGTAGCAGAAATGCTTTTATGTGTACTTCCCATTTGTCATAAAGAATATTAAAAAGACTTGGACTCAAGGGTCAAAATTTAATACACTTAATAATTGTTACTGCTTCATCAAGGACATTCTCAAATGAACCTGGCAATGTTTTGTTAACAGCAAGTGGGCAGCAATAACAAATACGATTATGACTTGTCCAGGTTGGTGTCCGAGCCTTGATTCCTGCAAAACTGCCAAGAGTTTTATCCACCAAGGCTTTGGCACTATTGATGCCGAATGGTCATGACGTACAGTGAAAAGGGCAAATGGTATCTCAGTGTTATTATATACATAGTTTTTACCTCCTGGAGCCCCTGGAAGGGCCTTGGGGCCCCCAGGGGTGCCTGGATCCCAGGCTGGGGGCCACTGCCATAGAGGATACCAACAATATAAATCCACTCTCTAATCTGCTCGGTGCTTATGTCCTTGCGGGGTTCACATAAAGAAGATTTAAAAGGTTTATTTCTGTCTCCACCCTCCTGCCCTCCCTGCTGAAAAAAAAAAATTCCACTGTGGCAATTCAACATAAATTGTGTGTATAGAACAAAGAAATTGCAGTACTCTTGATTTCATCAGCATTTTCCTTCCTAACAAAGAAAGCTGCTCTAACAAGCTATTGGGAAAACTATCATGAGTTACAGGAAATATGACCTGCTCAGTCCCCCCTCTATCCCATCTAACACCCAACCCTCCCAAGCCTTTCACTTCAGGGGTATTTCAGATGAGCTCTTAGTAGTGTCCTCAGAAATAATTGGGTGTCCTAATTCAGCCACATGCAAATTAATGCTCCCCTAAAGAGGCCTTATTATAATTTCCAACCCTTGATGTCTACATAATCCCCTATAGTTCTTTAACTTTTTGCTTTCTAACTTCTGTTTACCGATGCACTACTTTTGTCAGCTCAGTATAGCATCAATTAGTAACACAGTTGTGTTTATTAGGTCTCCCCAGAGCCTTGAGAGAACTGCTTTGTATTTATTAATGACTACACAGAGCACTACTATTTTTCAATAGCATTTAAAAATGAGTAAATTACTGAAGATGAACTATAAAAGAACTTCAAGTTTCAAAGGCAAGCAAAAAAAAAAAAGGCACATTATTTCAAATCGCCCATAATCCTTGCATGGCTAATTTTATTTTCAATTTAATATTAAGGGGGGGATAGAATCTAGGGTGTTCTTGTTTTACTTTTGGCACTGTGGAGTACAAGCCATTTGATTTAGAGAACTGAGGTATACAGATCTAGTGATTAATTAAGAGCCGGTTTAACAGGTCCAGACTTCATTATCACACACACCTGTTAAGTAATGCATACCTGATTCAGCAAAAATCCACCCACAAGGTTAATTTAAAGAAATCAAAAAGCAAGCGAGAGAGAGAGAAAGAAAGGCATAACTCTATAAACTTAGGTCCAGTTTTCTGTTCTCAAGCAGAATTCAAAACAACGCACTTGAAATATATCCAATTTGTACTCTCTTATTCTGCCAATAATTGCCTGTATTCTATCAGGTGAAGTTAGAGCTGCCCACACTGCCACAGAATTCGTTACTTAAGGAAATCAGAGAGACCTATCTCTGTGCGATGAGTCTTTCCTAGCCAAACTTGAAGTGATGAGGAGCAATTACCACGCTCGTTTGCCCTGCTTTTTTATATTCCCGGTCAGTTATGAAATGAAGACGCTGATCTGCAAAATCACTTTGCATTCATGAGGGGAGCTATGGGAGCTCCCCCTTGAGCATCTGGCTATGAGGCAGAAACATACCTCAGTGCACTTCCTTTGTCTTGCACTCCCTCTTTGATGTGCAAGTCACTGGTGGAGTAAGCTGTGATCGCTTTGATGTTGAACTTCTAGACTTTATTGTTACTAGCATGCCTACAAGGAGAGCTGTCAGTCATTTCTTACATCTGAACAACCATGTTTCTTTACGGCACCCCTTTTACAAGCATCAGCCCTTAAATACATGTTTTCACATTCCTGCTGATTACCACACTATCTTCGTTGGGGGAGGGCTGTGCTCAAATACAACTATAGCACCCACAATGTCTGTAAACACCCTGAGGCATCATCAGATGTCTGGTAACCAACCTTCTTCAACAAGAGAAGCCTAAGCGCGAAACATATTTGTAGCAAATGAAAACATTCTGAAAACACGCAAGCCATCTTAACAGTCAAAATGAGTAGTTTAGCCAATATTTCCCCTAAGCAGCCATTGAAATCACAGAGAAACTTCCAAGCCACGTTAAAAGGGATTCTGAATGCAACAGCAGCAGGAGGCTCAGAAAGTGGGCCAAAACTTTGAGACATCTTAACTCATCTGAAACAACTTTCTCTGCAATGGTGGAAACAAAACACTTCTGTTCTACATGATTTTGCTTGTGATGGAAACACTGCTTTTGAAACAGATTTCTGCCAAACCAACTCTTTTATTAAACAGTTATCATTTCAGAAGGTACTTGCTGTTATGGACGCAATGTAAGTTAGAGAAAGATGCTTTTCCATAATTTAATATGTAAGGTAAACTTAAGGCTGTGTATATACTGTGTGTCCAATTTCTTAAATATATACACATAAAGTAGGCAACATGTTCATCTTTAAAAATCTCTGTTGAAAAAGACGCGGCTCTAATTTCATTTACCCGCTCCCATCAGATTTACTTTTCAAACTCCTTTATCACTTCTGGAACTGCTGATATTATCAAACCCCACTGGGGACATTCCACACAAAAAGGAAATAAAGTTAAGGTGCTTACATCACACAAGCCTGGCTTATAATGAACTGCTACCTTTCTGAATAACTGTTTCAATGAAACCCAAGTTCTTAGAGATACCGGATCTCAAAGGAGGAAGTACAATGAGTTTATTTTTGATGACAGAGCTGAGTTCTGTTATTTTCCTTTTGTAAGTGGCAACACAGGAGATACACAGTTTCTGCTTGCTAACAAACTGCAAACAATAATATTAAGAGAGACTCAAAGTTTTGTTGAGTTTCTGGCCTGGAATATTTGGTAAGGAATAAAATTACTGTGGTATGCAATGGTTAAGACTATTCCAGGGTTTCCATTTTTACGCAACCTCCCTACCTCCCACCCTCCTTGGTTTTAACTCAACCATCAAAAATGGAAAAGGCTTTGGGGTAGAATTTGATAAATATTTCTGTAATTTACCAGAACTAAGTCTGGGCATATTTATTATTAGTATTAATGAAAGCTTGCTTATGCATACATTTAAATAGTTGGCCAAAAGTAATCACCTCTTTCTATCTTAAATTATCTTTACTTCTGAAATGAATGGATTAGCTGATCGAGGCACTTAAAGCAATTAGGGGTTGAGAGGGGGAATAAGGAAACTAGAAGATATTCATCTGTTTTTCTCTTCCAAGTCTTGAACAAGAAACCAGACCGTCTTTTTGTTTTAATACAAACACTTCATCGACTGGGAGAGCTGGAAAAGAACTTGATGACTCTTCGGTCTCTCTAACTTAGCAAGTGGGGAAAATGAGCAACTGAGGTAACCTAACAATAATTTGAGTAGTGGATCTGGAAGGAGAACCCACACCTCCCCCACCCAGTATGGACAGTTTGCACCATCCAATGCTGTTTCTCTGCACTGGATGTGTAACGACTCACGTGTAAAGTAAGGGTGTTGGACTTTGGGGGTTCCTCAACAAGAATCATACGGGCAGCTTGAAAAATTAACAATACTTGATAAAACCAGAGCCTCTAGGAGCACAGACTGGGCTTGAGTATCTTTAAAAAGATCTCTAGACAGTTTAGTGTGGAGACAAGGTTAAGAACTAAGGGACCAGATGCCCTAAGCTACCTACTGAGTCTCCTGCCTAACAGTCAACATCAGTTAGAAAAAAAAAAAAAATCCTTGGATTCTGTTCCCTAAAATTCATCCATGAGGCCATACACATTTCTTTCTTCGTCTTTTTTTTTTTAACAAATAGTTTGTCAAATTAGTTTCCACATAACACTCAGTGCTCATCCCCACAAGTGCCCTCCTCCATGCCCATCCCCCCTCCCCCCCACATCCATCAGTCCTCAGTTTTTGTCAGCATTCAAGAGTCTCTCATGGTTTGCCTCTCTCCCTTTCCCCCACCATTTCCACCCTTCTTCTCCCCCTTGTTCCTCCGTCAAGTTCCTCCTAATCCTCCTATACGTGCAAACATATGATATTTGTCCTTCTCTGCCTGACTTATTTCGCTCAGCATAACACCCTCAAGGTCCATTCATGTTGCTACACAGAGGCCATACACATTTCTAAACTGTCACATTGTCTGCCGTGTTAGCCTTGCTGTTGTTACTACCTGTTCGTATCTAGTTCATTTATGTGTTTACTTAGGTATTATCTACCTCTTCCCACCAGAACGTACACTCGTAAAGGCCACAGACTAAGCCCACAGTGGTCCCAGCCTCATACCTGCCACAATAATGGGATATTGCACGACCATTTTCCAAAGAAAGAGGGGTCTGGAATTGTGGTGTGGAAGGGAGTAGGCTGCCTTCTACATCACCCAGAGCAGTTCTACTTTTACCTGTTTCACCAGTCTAGAATCTAAGCTGTATGAAGGCAGTGTTGTGTCTGCCTCATTCATAAGTAGTTGCCTCCAGCCCCTGGCTGGGGGCAGATCCACGACGTGTGCAGGGACTGAGTGTACATAGGAAGCACTGTGAGAAGGCCAGGTGCTAATCCCTTGACTTTGTTGCTGAAAAAAGCACCACAGAAAAGACATCACTGTTGCCACTGGAGTTGGCCTTGACTCCTGTGGCACAATCCCCAGCCTCGGGGTTCACTGAGTGCCAGGAGGCGAGAGCTCCCCAGGAAGATTTATGCAGAAAAGGCATACCTTTTTGGAAAGTATCAAAGGCATCTCACACACCAAAGTCTCAGGGTGCTCTGCCTGAATGGGCCACTTGGGTTAACAGATTTGTGGTATGTCCGCTTCTTCCTACATGCTGGTGTAGAAAGGCCAAAATAATCAGAAGATTCTCTTGAGTGTGTTAATTACATTCAGATAATGGTGGTAACTGCACATGCTGGGCACCTTATGCTCGAGAGGAGTTTTGGAGGACTAAAGGAAAGCTTGTGCGTTAGCCTAATATCGTTGACCTCTCCAAGCTCCGCTTTCAGCACTAGCCCAAGAGGGTTAGGACAGAGCAGCGCTTCCCAAACTTGCCAGATCCTCAGGTCCCAGAAGAGCTTTTACAATTCAAATACCTTGGTCTCACCCCAGACAATCAGCAGCAGGATTGACTCATGTGATGATGGAGAACCAGCGTTTATTTTTTTAAATGCTTCCAGGCTGACTGTGAAGATCAAGGGTATTTAGGAACCACTGAAGGGCTAGAGGATCCCGTGTTCATCCCAGCTCTAGCAGGTGAGGACGGGGTTTCACAAAGTGAAAGGACCTATTGAACTGTGGTATGAGGAGCACCTGAATCCCAATCACTGGAGACCCTTTTAAACACATGCCTTCCTGGGTCATGAGGACCAGAGGGACAGAATCAGGCTCTCCCCAGGTGGGACCGAGGACTCGGCCTTTTCAACAGACTCTGTTGACTACACGTTGTAAAGTTTCAAAACCATTGCTTTGGGCAGGATTTTAGAGTTAACCTATGGCTGATTTGGAAGGAAATCATGTTCACAGAGAAGTAGAATAATTGGCTTTATCCAATTATAGTAACATTTCACGGTGTGTCATGAATTCTCATTTTATTTTTTAACGTTTATTTATTTTTGAGAGAGACAGAGACAGAATGTGAGTGGGTGAGGGGCAGAAAGAGAGGGAGACAAAGAATCTGAAGCAGGCTCCAGGCTCTGAGCTGTCAGCACAGAGCCAGACATGGGGCTCGAACCCACAAACTCCAAGACCATGACCTAAGCTGAAGTCAGACACTCAAAAGACTGAGCCACCCAGGCGCCGCCCAAATTCTCCTTTATTTTAAATGGCACGTAGCTCACAGAAGCTACAAACGTGAAAGAGCAACAGGCTTAGAGCAGCCTTCTCTGGCTAAGTATGGCTGCCAATCTCTCTGCATTTTTTAGATGCTGATTCATGGCTTAAGAGATTATTGGGAGGAAGGTGTCTCAGCTCTATAAAAGCACACAGTAGGCACTTACTAAGTACGTGCTGAAACAAACTTACTTAATTATTTATTTTCCGTGTTCTGGAGAAGATTTGGCATGAAATAAACAAATAAAAGAGAAAAAACCCCAACAACTGAAAAATGAAAATAACATTCTATGAAAAAGAATATTTCTCATGTGGTAAAAGAATCACACTTCTGGGTGGTGTAGTCTGAAAAACGGTTAGCTTCAATAACTGATCTGAAACCTAACCACAAGTCTTCACTTCCAAGCCACTATCTTATTTCTTTGATGGAAAAGTTTAAACAGTAGGTTTTCCTTGCTTTTTCTCCCCCAATCTTGTTTTTCACATAAAGATACAATTGCAGCTTTCCAGTATGAACAAGTGAGCACTGTTACCCTTGAGAATCTTGGTGATTACCTGGCATTACTATTATCCTGGTTTTCAGCTCCGCTCTGAAGCCTTGACTTCTTGAGCAATGCAAAATTCATGTAAGCCTGTATTCTCACTCTTCTTTCTGCGAGGCATCATTTCCTTAAATGATATTTTAGGATCAATACTTATTTCTCTGATTCCAATACAGAAATCAGATTATTTTATGATGGTTTCACACTTGATATGCCACCAAAATCTGAGCCCACAATTCGCTTGTATTATCTGTCATCCTAAAAATTACACAGGCATATTTTTATTTCTATTGTTTTAAAGCATAAACTCTATATAATGTTCTAAAAACCTGCATAGCATATACTCTATATTTTTGGGCTAACTACTTACACTTAAGTGAACCAAATGACCTAACCACAAGTCTTCATAAATCAACTGGTTAATAGTTTTGCATCCATGTTTAAAATTGTTTTATTGCCAATTTATTGCCAAATGAGTTTCCTCATTTCAAAATGTTTATCTTCTTGGGAAAAAAAAGCTCTAAAGATTTAAAAGGGGCGAATGCTGATCAAAATGACAGTCTCTTTTGGGGCGCTTGGGTGGCTCAGTCAGTTAAGCATCCGACTTCAGTTCAGGTCATGATCTCATGGTTCATGAGTCTGAGCCCCGAGTGAGGCTCTGTGGGGACAGCTCAGAGCCTCGAGCTGCCTCAGATTCTGTGTCTTCCTCTCTCTCTGCCCCTCCTCTGCTTGTACTCTCTCTCTCAAAAACAAATAAACATTAAAAAAATATTTTGAAATGAGAATCTCTTTTTAAATTTTGAGGGTGGAGGAATAGAATTAAGGTTGAAACTAAAAGAAATTACAAGGATTACCATAAAGGTCATAATAACTGTTTACTCACAAACCAAATCTCACTTACATTTTACAATTTACTATGGAGCCAAACAAAATTTTATACATCAGCTTTAAAACTTCCCTTTACTATCTCCCAGGCAAACTTTTGAAATTCATTATCTCCCCCACAGATGTATTTCTAATAACCATTTAAAACAATGAATTACACTTTGGAACCTGATGAAGAATGCCCCACAGCAACTGAGAAAATAATTTCAACCTTTGACCCTCTCCACTAGCCTGATGGGAAATTCATTGGCACCATTACAGCTTTTAGCTTTCCATGAATAGGTGACCACTAGAGGGCAGCCTTATCTCAGCTCTGACACTACTTTGGAGAAAAACACCTCACAATGCTTCTATGTTCCATTAATTATTTTTGGAATATCGTTGGGTTTTCCTAGATATTTAATAATCAACTTCAGCTCATCTAAAGGTCTTTTTAAAGAGGTCAAAAGTCCACTTTCACAAATTACAACCAAATCACAGCCACTGGTCATGCGATGGCTTAGAGTTACAGACGAGCCCATGTATCTTCAAAAATTTTTGAACAAAATTAAAAAGTCTTTACTCTTTACTATGTGGCAGGTTAAGTGCTGAGTCAGTTATACCACAACCAGGACTCAGGTTCCACTTGTGGTACCAAAATGCCAAGAGGTTTTAGACAAACTTAAGTATGCTTGAGGAAGAAACTGACCAAAATTGTAGGAAGACCCACCGTGAAAGAGTAGAGTCGGGGGCAGCAAAGATCAAGAGTTAGAGAGAGGGGTGTGTGTGTGTGTGTGTGTGTGTGTGTGTGTGTGTGTGTGTGTGTGTGTGTTTCACACTGTTAGCTTTCAAAGAGCTGACAATCTTTATTTCACTTGAAAGATGGATTAAATGTGTTCTCCACAGCCCCAAAAGAAAGGGTCATAATCAAGGGATTAAAAATACAAAGAGATTTGTTTCATATAAGAAGAAATTCTTAATTCAAGATGGAATAAGCCGTCTCTAACAATTGTGAGTTTCCCGTCAAAAGAGGTGTTCGGGCACAACCAGACAACCATTTGGCAGGAATGCTGTGGAGAAGAACCAAATGCCAACAGGACCTGGAACCGAATGACATTAAAGGTTTCTTCTCTCCTCAAGACTCTATGAAATAATGTTTATTTGATTTCAGACAAACGCATCTCCATCCAGCCACCAGAAAAGTAAACACTTTTCAAGTAAGAAACGAGCTTTTGGAGATCTATCTACTTGGAAACTTTTACTCTCCTGTAATTTTCTAAAAGACAACAGATTTCTCAAGAGTATGTCCACAATCATGCCCCTGAGCCGTTATGGAAACAACCGGAACAACACTCACCAGCCCAAGGATTCATCAGCTTTCTACAAAAAGGCACATTAAAATTAGAAGATGCATCTGTAAGTGCCTCCTTTGCCTAAAGACAAGTAGAACATATATAGATAAATCTCTAGCTCGATTCTCTCATAATGGAGATAAGGTTATATACAAGTTAGCTGCATTTCATAGTATTCTGTATTCTTTATGAAGGTAATGCTTACATTTCACCCAGATCCTCTTGTAACAAGCAGACTTAATGAAAATCATGGATGAAGAGAGCTAATGATGAGCAAATAAGAATAACCCCATTTGTACCAAATTGATTTTATTAAATAGTAATTTAAAGATATTAGGCTCAGCAAAGCATTACATAATTGAATCTATTTTTTTCTCTTATAAATGCCAGAGTTATAATTTTCACTAACTAGAGACAAAGTTATATCTACAGCTTCCTCCAGGGGAGGCAGCATGAAAACAGTAGAAATTAGGGCTCTGGTCCTTGCTTTTACCATTTATCTGCTGGAAGTGCATGGCCACAGCACATAACCTCTATGAGCTTCATTTTTTTAACCAAAAACCATGAGTACCAATGACCTTCCATGGAGGATTAGATGAGAGAAGACTGTTTGTAAAACATAAAGCACAAAACAAACACAGGTTAACATCATCGATCTATTTATTTATGAAATGCCTAGTAAACTTCAGAGACAATAAAAGTCAACAAATGAAATCACCGGCAAACGTATGGAATAGGTTGTAACATGACTTTTTATACTCATGGGAGCAAAGATTACCTCCTTATAATGAGGGCTGACAAATGGCACTTTATTATTTATTACTTTTATTTTTTAAATAGGCTCCACATCCAACGTGGGACCTGAACTCACAACCCTGAGATTAAGAGTCGCATGCTCTACTGAATGAACCAGCCAGGTACCTCAACAGATGTCACGTAAAAAGAAAATCCAGAAACAAAAGCTTTCAACTGCTTTCTTGCATTTTGCCCATGGGCTAATCATATGCTATTATCTATTTAGACCTCTTATCTCAGGACATAACACTCTGACAATTTAACTGAAAAAGCATGCATCATGTCACATAATACTGACAAATACAGAAAGCTCTATGAATCTCTAAGTCCATGACTCAAAGGCTGATGTGGAGGGGAGGTATCCTCGGTGGAGGATCTAGAAGTGGGGAGAGAAAACTTGCAGATCATTCCTCATAGGGTCAATACACAGTCTTTGAGATAATATTAAATGTCAATTCATTTCTGTATTGTCCCTGGTGGATCCTTCTAAGTTATTTTTTTTTTAAGCAGAGAAACACAAAACATGATGTAGCTCCTGATTCTGAGAGTCTATGGTTTTAAAACTTACTAAATATGAAATATGTAGATTAAAGCAACCTTGATTTCTTACTAACAAGGACTGTGAATATTTAGAATGCATCAGAACATTTTTATGACAAAGTATTCTTGGATTTGTTTCATTCAATGGGTTTCACTGATGACTAAAATAATTTAAGAGAATTTTAAGAAAAGTGAACTCCAACTCCACCCCTGCAGATCTATCTACCCATCTATCTAGTAACTTTTTCTCCCAGTAAATGGCCATTTGTAAATATTATTTCCTTCAACGCCCCTGAGCAAATTACAAAGTGGCTGGGTGCTATTGCAGGTGCAATTATCTACTTGCTGATCTCATCCATTTCATTGTGATTCACTTGGCTGGAAGGGAAAGGTGAGAGAAAAAGGAGTCTAGTGAGAACTATTAATCCATACTTACTAATTTATCTACTATTTATAAAATAACCTCTAAGATTTAAATCATATTCATGTTATCAGATTATTTCCATTTAGAAATTGTATTATTTTATAACTGGGCAGCATTAAAGAAATTACATGGTACTCAATTCAGACTGAGAACGAAGTAGTTTACTTGAGTATGATGTTACTTTGCATTTCAAGTTATGTGACTGAAATATATAAAATCAAGAGGCTGCTCAAGAAAATGGTGCTTTAAAAATATTCTCTACTTCATAGAGGGTCTGAGCTTTGTCCAGCCCGCTAACCCCAGTGAACAAATGGGTTCAGGGATCCTCTTTGTCTTTAAAAGAAGTGACCCCCTCCTTGCCTGATAAACTCTGCTCGGTAGAGCAGCCATTAACATTTTCTCTTTTCACGATCCAGCCACCTCACCTTCTCCCAATCCTACCCATCAAAGGTCACGAAAATGGGACAAAAATCCCTGCTAAAGGATATCACTGACGGGGTGTCTGCAATAAGACCATGGATAAAATTCACATGTGACTTGGTAGAAAGAAAGGCCACATTCCTCAAAACTATGACATCAAATTTATTAGAGTTGGAAACACTGCTAATCATCAACACCTAACGTATTTTCAAATCAGTAAGGTGCAGTTTGCACTTGCACATGAATTGTGCTGGGGGAAGAATCTATTATGGGACAGAAATTCCCTTTAAGCCTGTCCCTTCACTCTACCTCCATTTAATGAGCAGAGGCTGAGCCCTCAAGAAGCAAATGGGTATATAATCTACGGAAACTGATGAAGCCCTTGCATTTCCTTTCAGCGCTCGGCTGCTACCTGACATTTGGCCAATGCACTTTTATGATGAGCAGAACTAGTGCTCCCCTGATATAAATGTTATCGCTGGCTCTCTCTGTTTGCCCAAGAAGCAATCCAAAGGGTACTGGAATTTTGTTGTTAATTAAACAAAAACAAAACCGAAGGATGAGACGAGAGTTGCTCAAATGAAGATTTATTACTTCTAAGCATGAAACCACTTTAAGCCTAAACTTATTTGACAACTAACACAGAGCAAGGATTTTCTTCTTTGGTGAGTTCAAAAGGCCTGACTTAATGATGTTTAAAAAACATACGTAATCAGCCAACAAAGAGAAATGTTTTTCTTTTATGGTCGCTTGTTCTCTCCTCCCCCTTCCACATGCATACATGTACCAAAAAGCTATATTGTAAAGAGTATTTCTGTTTTGCATGAAAAATCTAATTATACAAACTCTCTTACATATGGAACCAATTTAACTATTAAAATGAGAGGCAGTAGGGAAGTATTTAATATGATTCTGGGCCAGTTTTTCTCCCCGTAAATCTGATATGGAAACATTTACGGCATTCCTCATTTTCCCACAAACTATTTCTTCAGTTTAAATTTGCACCAAAGCAAGATAATCCCATTAAAACACAGGATGTTATGATATTGGAAATGAAATATTCTAATTGCCCAGATGCATTCCATTTCTCTCTCTCCCTCTCTCACGCTTATAGGAAAACTGCATCACCAGTACTTCTGAGCTACTTTTCTCAAAGCACATTACTATGAATCTATTATCTAATGGCAGCCAGAGGTCACTCCAAGACAAACGTGTGGGCTAGAGCTTTTGGGGGACGATGGCTGTGTGATTCTCATGATTACATTACCAAGGAATAGTACTCGACTTTGTACTAGAACTACAAAAGCAAAATCTTATGTACTGGGAAGTGTTTCATTAAATTATTAAAACATATTTTCCTTATTAATTGTTTGCTAGTTACTGTTCATGGTCTTAGCTTTTCACCCTTCCTTCAATCAACACAAATTATACTATATAAAATGGATGAAGACCGACACTGACATCTTCCAAGCAGCAAAATCTATTACAGCTTAAAGGGGGGGGAAAAAAAAAGAAGAAAGAAAATTCCTTAACTACAGAGGCTATTTTGAGTTGTTTTATTCTTAGAGGATTAATAAAACTAAGGAAATAGCATAAAAGTTTTTTGAGGGGGAGGGGAAGAGCACAGAGGAAAAACGTGACATTTTTTCTTTACAAACGATTTTAAGATGCTTAAGAACGTGTATCACAAGGAGGTTTTCCCTCGTTTATCTGTTGTATAGTCCAAAACCGATTAAATCCTGTTTTCCGAAAGCCACAAGGGAAAGAGAAAATTTGTTGTGGGTACGTCGTATAGAAAGACTTCATCTCAAGCAGCTCATCTTAGTGTCCAGCACGTTTCGGCCTGTTAATAATTAATGAAAGAGATGCCACCCAATCTCTAGTGAAGAAAGGCAAAGCTCGGTGATCCGAAAGTAAACGCAGCGCAGATACCGAACTAGTATCCTTCATCTTGGACTGCAACAAAACCTCAACCTACCAAACGTTTAAGGAGCTCCGGGCGCCCGCATGGATGGCCAGAACCCTCAGGACCGTCTGGGTCTGCAAAAACGCTGCGCATTAGGGGCGCCCTGTGCGCCGCAAGCAGATGGGGTTCTAAATCCCCATTCCCAGCGGCCGGGTCCGCGAAGCCGCTCGGGCAGATTATCTCCCCGGAGGAACCTGCTGGTGCACAAGCGGGCAGCGTGCAGCTGGCTGAGTTTCTCCAGGGCTGTTTGCAAGAGTACTAAGAGCGTGGCTCGGTTTCTCCCGGCCGCACAGGCGACTTCCTGCGCACCTCCAAACTTCGGCTTTCTCGTTAGAAACTTCCCTCCCTTGCCTCGGTTTCTTTCCTCCTCACCTGGGAACACCTAGAATCAATCCCCTCTTCAACCAGGCCCCCCTGCCATTCCCCACCAGCCTGCTCAGGAATCCTGATCCGGGAGGAAGGCCGGGAGGGGGGACTTGACCGCGACTAACACGCGCGGCTCGGCCCTCACCGCGGTCTAACTTCCACCGCCGCCCGCGACTCCAGTGCGCAGGGCTGCCTCCCCACATCCGTCCACAGCGCAAAATACCAAGTGGGGCTGCGCTGCGGCTGCGGGACGCAGCGGGGAGAGGCTTGGCACGCCCGAGAAGCCCGTCTCGCTCGGGCCCGGGCGCTTTCGTAAGTAGCCGCGGCGGGACGCAGAGTGAAAACGGCCGCACTTTCCCGGCCCGCGGCCGCTCGGGGCCTCCGGGCCGCCACTGGGGGGAGGGCGCAAGGCCTGGGGCGCTGACCAGTCCCCAGGGATGACATCGCGTCCGCGCGCGCGCGCGCACGGCCCGGCCCGGCCGCAGCGCCTTCCCTACGTAGGCCGGAGCTGTCCGGGGTGCGGGCCCTGGGGAACGACCGCGGGCGTCCCCGGCTTCCTCCGGGCTCCCCAGATCCTACCCTCCCTTCCAGAAGCGCCGCACTCCCGGCAAACTTTCTTCCGAGAGCCCCGCCGGGTGCCAGGCGGACCTGGGCTGCTGACAGGAGTCAGAGGGGGCGGAAGAGGGGGGTCCAGCCCGTGCGCCTTTGCCCCCTACAGGAGGCAGGCTGATCCCGCGGCCGGGCTCAGGTGGCGCCGCTGCTGTGGCCCAGAAGGCCCTGGCGGGGCTCCGGCGCCCAGCCCGGGGCAGTA